>NW_022631047.1:3596209-4196209 GCF_010015895.1 Lontra canadensis | reverse complement strand
GATTATAGTCCCACAAGTTGGTATATATTGCATTCTTTAAAAGTTGCTGGCTGAGGGTTTGCCTTCCAATTAGTCAGAAACTAGATGCTGAATGAAAGCCCTCCCTTTAGAACAATGAAAGGTCTTGCCTCACCCTCAGCCACTGAGACCTAACAGGAATTAATCAGGCTAATTAGACAATTACAAAGATTCAAGAGATAACCAAGAGCTAGCTAAGGTTAAATGATAAAGTTGAGCTGCTATATAAGGCCACTCCTTCAAGACAGAGAGAGTTGTTTCATGTATTATATAGAAACAAACACAGAGAGCCAAACAAAATAAGGAAACAGAGGAATATATTCTAAAAGAAAGAACGAGATAAAACCCCAGAAAAATATCTTAATGAAATAGAAATAAGTAATTTACCTGATAAAGAGTCCAAAGTAGTAGTCATAAAGATGCTCACTAAGAGCTCTCAAGAAAACTTGAGAAAAGAGTGAACACAGAACTTCAACAAAAAGGTAGAAATATAAGAAAGTATCAAACAGAAATCTCAGAGGCAAAAAATACAATAGCTGAACTGAAAATAGACTAGAGGTATTCAATAGGAAGCTAGATAATGCAGAAGGGGGGATCTGGGGTCTGGAAAACATAGTAATGGAACTCATCAAAACAAAACAGGAAAAAAAAGAGGGAAGGAGGGAGAGAGAAAAAGAAATAATTTTTAAAAGTGAAGATAGCGTGAGGGACCTATAGGAGACTATCAAGTGGCATAACATTTGAATTATAGGGTCCCAGAATAAGAAAGAAAGAAAGAAAGAAAGAAAGAAAGAAAGAAAGAAAGAAAGGTGCGTGCAGAACATTAATTTGAAGAAATAATGGTTGAAAACTTCCCTAATGTGAGTAAGGAAACAGACATCCAGATCCAGGAGGCCCAGAGAGTTCCAAAAAAGATGAACCCAAAGAGAAACACAACAAGAAACATTATAATTAAAATGTCAATAGTTAAAGATAAGAGAAATCTTAAAAGCCACAAGAGAAAAATAACTTGTTGTATACAAGAGAACCCCCATAAGCAGGTCTTTCAGCAGAAGTCTTGCAGTCCAGAAGGAAGTGGTATTGCAGGATTTTTTTCTTCATTGGTACCTGCAGGTTTTGGTCATGCCACTTTGAAAAAAGGAGAAGTAGACCAGACAGAGTAGTGGGCAGCAAAGCAAAGGTTATTGATAGCAAGTTAATTTTGAATGCCTTATAAAACTCTACATGTTATCCCCCACTTCGTGTTTTATATTTCCAACCACAATAATATGAAACTAGTAATTAATTACAAGAAGACTGGAAAAATCACAAATATGTGGAGATTAAACAACATACTATTGAACAACCAATGGGTCAATGAAAAAAATCAAGGGAGAAATTAAAAAATATCTTGAGACAAATAGAAATGGAAATAAAATATCAAAATCCATGGGATGTATCAAAGCAGTTCTAAGAGGGAAGTTCATAGCTATACAGGCATAGCTAAAGAAAAATCTCAAACAATCTAACTTTACACCTAAAAGAACCAGAAAAGGAAGAACAAAGGAAGCTCAAAGTTAGTACAAGGAAGGAAAAAATAAAGATCAGAGCAGAAATAAATGAAACAAATTTAAAAGGCAATAGACGAAACCAATGAAACTAAGAGTTGGCTTGTCAAAAAGATATATAAAATTGACAAACCTTTAGCTAGACTCACTAGAAAAAAAGAGAAGTTTCAATTAAATAAAATCAGAAATGAAAGAGAAGTTACAACTGAACCGATAAAAACACAAAGGATCATAAGAGACTACTATGAACAATTACACACTAACAAATTGGACAACCTAAAAGAAATAGATAAGTACCTACTAACATACAATCTTCTAAGAGTGAATCATGGATAGAAAGTCTGAAGGAACTATTAGCAAGATTTGATCAGTAATCAAAAACCTTTCAACAAAGTTCCAGGATTACACAATTTCACTGGTGAATTCTACCAAACATTCAAAGATTTAATACCTACCTCAAACTCTTCCAAAAAAAAATGAAGAGGAGGGGAGGAGTAAAGATGGCAGAGAAGTAGCAGGCTGAGACTACATCAGGTAGCAGGAGATCAGCTAGATAGCTTATCTAAAGATTGCAAACACCTACAAATACAACAGGAAATCGAAGAGAAGAAGAACAGCAATTCTAGAAACAGAAAATCAACCACTTTCTGAAAGGTAGGACTGGCAGAGAAGTGAATCCAAAGCGACTGGAAGATAGACTGCGTGGGGAGGGGCCGGCTCCCGGCAAGCGGCTGAGCAACGGAGCACAAAATCAAGACTTTTAAAAGTCTGTTCCGCTGAAGGACATCGCTCCAGAGGCTAAACCAGGGTGAAGCCCACGTGGGGTCAGCGTGGCCTCAGGTCCCGCAGGGTCACAGAAGGATCAGGGGTGTTTGAGTGTCACAGAACTTGTAGGTATTAGAACGGGGAAGCCGACTACAGAGACATAGCCGAGGAGTGAGCTCTCAGCAGGGGTTACCTTGAACGGGTCGAAGGCTCGGAGCGCGGCCAGAGGCCAGGGAGATGGGAATAGGTGGGCACTATTCTCTGAGGGCGCACTGAGGAGTGGGGCCCCGAGCTCTCGGCTCCTCCTGACAGGAGACTGGGAGGCCGCCATTTTCATTCCCGTCCTCCGGAACTCTACGGAAAGCATTCAGGGAACAAAAGCTCCTGAAAGCAAACCCAAGCAGATTACGCAGCCCGGCCCCTGGTAAGGGTGGTGCAATTCTGCCTGGGGCAAACACACATGAGAATCACTACAACAGCCCCCTTCCCCAGTAGATCAACAAGAAATACAGGCAGGACCAAGTTCACCTACCAAGGAGTGCATGTTCAATACCAAGGAGAGCAGCGGAATTCCAGAGGAGGAGAAAGCAAAGCACGGAACTCATGGCTTTCTCTCCATGATTCTTTAGTCTTGCAGATAATTTTTTTTTTCAATTTTTTTTCTACTTCTGCTAAATTTTTTTTTAATTTTTACCTTTTCTTTTTTAACGTTTTTTAACTAGTTTATCTAATATATATATATATATATATATATATATTCTTTTTTACATTTTTTCTTTATTCGTTTTCTTTTTTTAATTGTTTCTTTCTTTTTTTTTTTCTGAACCTCTTTTTATCCCCTTTCTCCCCACCACGATTTGGAATCTCTTCTGATTTGGTTAAAGCGTATTTTCCTGGGGTCTTTGCCACCCTTTTAGTATTTTACTTGCTCCTTCATATACTCTTATCTGGACAAAATGACAAGACGGAAAAATTCACCACAAAAAAAAGAACAAGAGGCAGTACCGAAGGCTAGGGACCTAATCAATACAGACATTGGTAATATGTCAGATCTAGAGTTCAGAATGATGATTCTCAAGGGTCTAGCCGGCCTCAAAAAAGGCATGGAAGATATTAGAGAAACCCTCTCTAGAGAGATAAAAGCCCTCTCTGGAGAAATAAAAGAACTAAAATCTAACCAAGTTGAAATCAAAAAAGCTATTAATGAGGTGCAATCAAAAATGGAGGCTCTCACTGCT
The DNA here is from genome assembly GCF_010015895.1 of Lontra canadensis. NCBI lineage: Eukaryota > Metazoa > Chordata > Mammalia > Carnivora > Mustelidae > Lontra > Lontra canadensis. Next base: position 4,192,641 of record NW_022631047.1, on the reverse strand, counting down.
AGGATAAATGAGGCAGAAGAAAGAATTAGCGATATAGAAGACCAAATGACAGAGAATAAAGAAGCTGAGCAAAAGAGGGACAAACAGCTACTGGACCACGAGGGGGAGAATTCAAGAGATAAGTGACATGATAAGATGAAACAACATTAGAATAATTGGGATTCCAAAAGAAAAAGAAAGAGAGAGGGAAGCAGAAGGTATATTGGAGAGAATTATTGGAGAGAATTTCCCTAATATGGCAAAGGGAACAAACATCAAAATCCAGGTGGTTCAGAGAACCCCCCTCAAAATCAACAAGAATAGGTCCACACCCCGTCACCTAATAGTAAAATTTACAAGTCTTAGTGACAAAGAGAAAATCCTGAAAGCAGCCTGGGAAAAGAAGTCTGTAACATACAATGGTAAAAATATTAGATTGGCAGCAGACTTATCCACAGAGACCTGGCAGGCCAGAAAGAGCTAGCATGATATATTCAGAGAACTAAACGAGAAAAACATGCAGCCAAGAATACTATATCCAGCTAGGCTATCATTGAAGATAGAAGGAGAGATAAAAAGATTCCAGGACAAACAAAAACTGAAAGAATTTGCAAACACCAAACCAGCTCTACAGGAAACATTGAAAGGGGTCCTCTAAGCAAAGAGAAACCCTAAAAGTAGTAGATCAGAAAGGAACAGAGACAATATACAGTAACAGTCACCTTACAGGCAATACAATGGCACTAAATTCATATCTCTCAATAGTTACCCTGAATGTTAATGCGCTAAAGGCCCCAATCAAAAGACACAGGGTATCAGAATGGATAAAAAAAAAAAAAAAATCTATATGATGCCTACAAGAAACTAATTTTAGACCCGAAGACACCACCAGATTTAAAGTGAGGGGGTGGAAAACAATTTACCATGCTAAAGGACATCAGAAGAAAGCAGGGGTGGCAATCCTTATATTAGATCAATTACATTTTAAGCCAAAGACTATAATAAGAGATGAGGAAGGATCCTATATCATACTCAAAGGATCTGTCCAACAAGAAGATCTAACAATTTTAAACATCTATGCCCCTAACGTGGGAGCAGCCAACTATATAAACCAATTAATAACAAAATCAAAGAAACACATCAACGATCATACAATAACAGTAGGGGACTTTAACACTCCCCTCGCTGAAATGGACAAATCACCCAAGCAAAAGATCAACAAGGAAATAAAGGCCTTAAATGACACACTGGACCAGATGGACATCACAGATATATTCAGAATATTTCATCCTAAAGCAACAGAATACACATTCTTCTCTAGTGCACATGGAACATTCTCCAGAATAGATCACACCCAGGGTCCTAAATCAGGTCTCAACTGGTATCAAAAGATTGGGATCATTCCCTGCATATTTTCAGACCACAATGCTCTGAAGCTAGAACTCAGTCACAAGAGGAAATGTGGAAAGAACCCAAATACATGGAGATTAATCAGCATCCTTCTAAAGAATGAATGGGTCAACCAGGAAATTAAAGAAGAATTGAAAAAATTCATGGAAACAAACGATGATGAAAACACAACGGTTCAAAATCTGTGGGACACAGCAAAGGAGTCCTGAGAAGAAAATATAGAGCAGTACAAGCCTTTCTCAAGAAACAAGAAAGGTCTCAAGTACACAACCTAACCCTACACCTCAAGGAGCTGGAGAAATAAACAAGAAAGAAAGCCTAAACCCAGCAGGAGAAGAGAAATCATAAAGATCAGAGCAGAAATCAATGAAATAGAAACCAAAAAAAAAAAAAACAATAGAGCAAATCAACAAAACTAGGAGCTGGTTCTTTGAAAGAATTAATAAGATTGACAAACCCCTGGCCATACGTATCAAAAAGAAAAGAGAAAGGACCCAAATAAATAAAATCATGAATGAAAGAGGAGAGATCACAACCAACACCAAAGAAATACAGACAATTATAAGAACATACTATGAGTAAGTATACGCCAACAAATTTGACAATCTGGAAGAAATGGATGCATTCCTAGAGACATATAAACTACCACAACTGAAGCAGGAAGAAATAGAAAACCTGAACAGACCCATAACCAGTAAGGAGATTGAAACAGTCATCAAAAATCTCCAAACAAACAAACAAAAAAAAAAAACCCAGGGCCAGATGGCTCCCCAGAGGATTCTACCAAACATTTAAAGAAGAACTAATTCCTATTCTCCTGAAACTGTTCCAAAAAAATAGAAATTGAAGGAAAACTTCCAAACTCATTTTATGAGGCCAGCATCACCTTGATCTCAAAACAAGGCAAGAATACCATCAAAAAAGAGAACTACAGACCAATATCCTTGATGAACACAGATGCAAAAATTCTCACCAAAATACTAGCCAATAGGATTCAACAGTACATTAAAAGGATTATTCACCATGACCAAGTGGGTTTTATTCCAGGGCTGCAAGGTTGGTTCAACATCAGCAAATCAATCAATGTGACACAATACATTACTAAAAGAAAGAACAAGAACCATATGATATTCTTAATAGATGCTGAAAAAGCATTTGACAAAGTACAGCATCCCCTCCTGATCAAAACTCTTCAAAGTGTAGGGATAGAGGGCACATACCTCAATATTATCAAAGCCATCTATGAAAAACCCATCGCAAATATCATTTTCAATGGAGAAAAACTGAAAGCTTTTCCACTAAGGTCAGGAACACGGCAGGGATGTCCATTATCGCCACTGCTATTCAACATAGGACTAGAAGTCCTAGCCTCAGCAATCAGACAACAAAAGGAAATTAAAGGCATCCAAATCAGCAAAGAAGAAGTCAAACTATCACTCTTCGCAGATGATATGATACCATATGTGGAAAACGCAAAAGACTCCACTCCAAAACTGCTAGAACTTGTACAGGAATTCAGTAAAGTGTCAGGATATAAAATCAATGCACAGATATCAGTTGCATTTCTCTACACCAACAACAAGACAGAAGAAAGAGAAATTAAGGAGTCAGTCCCATTTACAATTGCACCCAAAACTATAAGATACCTAGGAATAAACCTAACCAAAGAGGCTAAGAATGTATACTCCGAAAACTATAAAGTACTCATGAAAGAAATTGAGGAAGACACAAAGAAATGGGAAAATGTTCCATGCTCCTGGATTGGAAGAATAAATATTTTGAAAGTGTCTATGCTACCTAAAGCAATCTACACATTTAATGCAATTCCTATCAAAATCCCATCCATTTTTTTCAAAGAAATGGAACAAATAATCCTAAAATTTATATGGAACCAGAAAAGACATCGAATAGCCAAAGGAATATTGAAAAAGAAAGCCAAAGTTGGTGACATCACAATTCCGGACTTCAAGCTCTATTACAAAGCTGTCATCATCAAGACAGCATGTTACTGGCACAAAAACAGACAAATAGATCAATGGAACAAAATAGAGAGCCCAGAAATAGACCCTCAACTCTATGGTCAACTAATCTTCAACAAAGTGGGAAAGAATGTCCAATGGAAAAAAGACAGCCTCTTCAACAAATGGTGCTGGGAAAATTGGACAGCCACATGCAGAAAAATGAAATTGGACCATTTCCTTACACCACACACGAAAATAGACTCAAAATGGATGAAGGACCTCAATGTGAGAAAGGAATCCATCAAAATCCTTGAGGAGAACACAGGCAGCAACTTCTTCGACCCCAGCCGCAGCAACATCTTCCTAGGAACATCGCCAAAGGCAAGGGAAGCAAGGGCAAAAATGAGCTATTGGGATTTCATCAAGATCAAAAGCTTTTGCACAGCAAAGGAAACAGTTAACAAAACCAAAAGACAACTGACAGAATGGGAGAAGATATTTGCAAACAACATATCAGATAAAGGGCTAGTGCCAAAATCTATAAAGAACTTAGCAAACTCAACACCCAAAGAACAAAGAATCCAATCAAGAAATGGGCAGAGGACATGAACAGACATTTCTGCAAAGAAGACATCCAGATGGCCAATAGACACATGAAAAAGTGCTCCACATCATTCGGCATCAGGGAAATACAAATCAAAACCACAAGGAGATATCACCTCACACCAGTCAGAATGGCTAAAATTAACAAGTCCGGAAATGACAGATGCTGGCGAGGATGCAGAGAAAGGGGAACCCTCCTACACTGTTGGTGGGAATGCAAGCTGGAGCAAGCACTCTGGAAAACAGCATGGGAGTTCCTCAAAATGTTGAAAATAGAATTACCCTATGACCCAGCAATTGCACTACTGGGTATTTACCCTAAAGATACAAACGTAGTGATCCAAAGGGGCACGTGCACCCAAATGTTTATAGCAGCAATGTCTACAATAGCCAAACTATGGAAAGAACCTAGATGTCCATCAACAGATGAATGGATAAAGAAGAAGTGGTATATATACATAATGGAATACTATGCAGCCATCAAAAGAAATGAAATCTTGCCATTTGTGACAACGTGGATAGAACTAGAGGGTATCATGCTTAGCAAAATAAGTCAATCAGAGAAAGACAACTATCATATGATCTCCCTGATATGAGGAAGTGGAGATGCAACTTAGGGGGTTAAAGGGGTAGGAGAAGAATAAATGAAACAAGATGGGATTGGGAGGGAGACAAACCATAAGTGACTCTTAATCTCACAAAACAAACTGAGGGTTGATGGGGGGAGGGGAGTTGGGAGAGGGGGGTAAGGTTATGGACATTGGGGAGGCTATGTGCTACGGTGAGTGCTGTGAAGTGTGTAAACCTGGAGATTCACAGAACTGTACCCCTGGGGATAAAAATGTATTATATGTTTATAAAAAATAAAAAATTTAAAAAAAAAAGACATGGTTGAAAACAAAAGAAAAAAAAAATGAAGAGGAGGAAAAGCTTCCAAACTCATTATATGAGGCAAACATTACCCTAATACCAAAACCAGACAAGGACAACACTAAAAAAGAAAACTACAAGCCAATAACCCTGATGAACATAAATGCAAAAATTCTTAACAAAACACTAGCAAACCAAATTCAGCAATAAATCAAAATGATCATACACCATAATCAAGTAGCATTTATTTTAGGGATGCAAGGATGGTTCAACATCTGCAAATCAATCAACATGATAACACATTAACAAAACAAATGCTAAAAATCACATGATTTTTATTATGTTTTTTATGATTATCTCAGTAGATGCAGAAAAAGTACTTGACAAAATTCAACATTCATTTATAATAAAAACTCTCCAAAAAATGAGTATAGAGTGAATGTACATCAACATAAGAAAGACTATGACAAACCCACTGCTAACATAATACTCAGTAGTGAAAAGTTCAAGGCTTTTCCTCTAAGATCAAGAACAAGACAAGGATGTCCACTCTCGCCAATTTTATCCAACATAATATTGGAAGTCCTAGCCAGAGCAGTTAAACAGGAAAAAAATAAAAATAAAAAGCATCCATATTGAGGGGTATCTTGTTGGTACAGATGGGTAAGCATCTGACCCTTGGCTTTGGCTCAAGTCGTGATTTCAGAGTTGTGAGATTTTCTTTCTCTATCCTTTTGCCCCTCTTGCTCATTCTCTTTCTCTCTTCTAATAAATAAATTAATCTTTTTAATATAAAATAATCCAAATTGGAAGTGAAGAAATAAAACTCACTATTTGTGGTCAACATGATTTTAGAAAACCCTAAGGACTCATTAAAAAAAACTGATAGAGCTGACAGATGAATTCACTAAAGTTGCAGTATACAAATTCAATATATAAAAATCTGTTGCATTTTTATACATTGACAATGAACTATCAGAAAGGGGAATTAAGAAAACAATCCCATTTACAATTGCATCAACAAGAATAAAACATCTAGGAATAAACTTAACCAAGGAAGTGAAAGACCTACATTCCAAAATCTGTAAGACATTGAATAATGGAAAAAATATTTCATAATCATATATTGGACAAAGTAATATTGCTAAAATGCCCATATTACCCAAAGCAATCTACAGATTCAACACAACCCTTATCAAAAGCCCAATGGTATTTTCTCCAGAAATAGAACAAAGAATCCTGAAGTCTGTATGGAACCACAAAAATTCCAAAATACCCAAAGCAACCTTGAAATTGAGCAAAGCTAGAAGCATCACACTCCCTGATTTCAAATTATATTACAAAGCTATAGTAATCAAAAGTGTGGGATTGGCATAAAAAACAGATCAATGGAACATAATAGCCTAAAAATAATCTTATGCATATATGGTCAAGTAATTTATGACAAAGAGGCAAGACTATACAATGGGGAAAGAACACTGTCTTCTCTGAGTAGTGTTGGGAAAACCAGACAGTCATATACAAAGGAATGAAACTGGACCACCATGCCATATCCAAAACTTAACTCACAGTGGATTATGGACTTGAATATAAAATCTGAAACCATAAAAACCTGAAGGAAAACATAGGTGGTAAGCTTTTTGACATCGATCCTGGGTGATGATTTTTGAGACTTTCCCAAAAGGCAAGGGCAACAAAAGTTAAAATAAACAAATGGGACTGCATGAAACTAAAATGCTTCTGGACAGCAAAAGAAACCATGAACAAAATGAGAGGGCTACTACTGAATGAGAGGTGTTTGCAAATCATATATCTAGTAAGGGGTTGATATCCAAAATGTATAAAGAACTCATACAACTAAGTAACAGCAACCAAAAAAAAACATCAGATTAAATTAAAAAATTGGGCAGAAGATCTGAATAGACATTTTTCTAAAGAAGACATACAGATGGTCCAAAGGCAAATGAAAAGATGCTCAACATCACTAATCATTGGGGAAATCCAAGTAAAAACCTCATAAGATATCATTTTGTACCTGTCAGAATAGCTATTATCAAAAAAATAGGAAATGACAAGTGTTGGTGATGGTATGGAAGAAAAAAGAACCCTTATACACAATTGGTAGGAATGTAAATTGATGCAGCCACCATAGAAAACACTATGGAGGTTCCCCCAAAAATTAAAACTAGAATTACCATATATATGATCCAGTTATTCCACTTTGGGGTATTTATTCAAAGAAAAAGAAAACACTAACTTGAAAAGATATATGCATCCATATGTTTATTGCAGGATTATTTACAATAGTCAAGATATGGAAATAACCTAAGTGTCTGTTGATGAATGAATGGAGAAGGAAGATGCATTATATATATCACACAGAGAGGCCATATACATAAACAGATCCATCCATCCATGTAGTAGAATACTACTCAGCCATAAAAAAGGGATGACTTCTTTCCATTTGCAAGAACATGGACAGACCTTGAGGGTATTACACCAAGTAAAATAAGCTAGACAGAAAGACAAATACTATATGATTTCATCTATATGTGGCATCTAAAAAAACAAAACAAATGAACAAACAAAAGAAAATAAAACCAAATTCATAGATACAAAGAACAGATTAGTGGTTGCCAGAGGGCAGAGGATTAGGGTGGATGAATGGTTCAGGGAGGTCAAAAGGTACAAACTTTGTTATAAAATAAATGAGTCATGGGGATATAATGTACAACATGGCAAATATAGTCAATAATATTGTACAGCATACTTGAAAATTGGTAAGAGTATATCTTAAAAGTTCTCATTAAAAGAAAAAGAAATTGTGACTTTGTATGGTGAGAGATGGTAACCAGGCTTCTTGTGCTGATCATTTCTCAATATATACAAATATGAATCATTAAGTTTTATACCTGAAACTAATATAATGTTATATGCTGATTACATTTCAATTAAAAAAGACATTATCTTTTTTAGAAATTCTTTCTATTAGATTTCCCCATGCATATCGGTGTCCAGACTAGATTATATGGTCACTTTGGCAGTGAAAGAGACTTAAGTTTACTGTCTATAAGATGGGAAGGCAGCAAAGCATAAAAGAGTGAGGAATGGATTTGGGTTAAGAAACAAATAGTATCTGATATACCTTAACCACAGAAAGTTCAATACATCTTTTTGAGAACATAACCCCATATCTGACAGTTGGTGTTTATTCACATTCTTACATGATTCTATTTTTTTCTTTAAACAACTATAGCAAGGTGACCTTACTTGCCCTGTCCAAATCTCATCTGGGTCATGAAGTTTATAAGTTGGCTTTTAGATGTGTACCCCAGTCTTATGTGTTGTTCCCCAAAAAAGTGAACGCGATTATCTGGAGGTCAAAGCATCAACCTTACCCTGTTACGTAACCAATTCCTACCAAAAAATTTCTGGCCCTCCTTTTTAGACTTTGGTCTCATATCTTTGGAGTTATGTTATTTTTATGGCCTCGGTGGTATACCCTTGTTAAACTAGCCAGCGAGCAGAAGTTTACATTATATAAACATTCCTCCTATTCCTTTATAAATATAAACTTAAACAGTCATTGAAAGATGACTCTCCTCTCATTCATCTCTGAAGATATATCTGAATCAATTTTTATCTCTACTTTGAAGGCAAAGCAGGTGTTAATGATTCTCCCCCTTTCTCACCCTTTCAGAATAAAAGCATTCCTATTTAATCTGGACATTTTATTAGACACAATGCACTCATTAAACCATTGTCTTTTTGTGTTATTGACAAAACAGAGTAAAGGAAAACTCAATTCTGATCAGTAATTGAAACCAAAGAATCTTCTTCCTCTCCTCATCTTGCCCTTCAGAATCCAGTAAAAAGCAGAGTAATTCTGTCCATATGTTCATGGCAGTGGGACTGGTTGCCTATCTCAGAAGGAGTTCTAAATGTAGGGTTGAGGATGTTGTTATGGTAGTCACATGGAATAATAATTAGATTCTGCAACCCCCATAGAAGCCTCTGGTGTACTTGACTAATCCTGAGAGGCTCTAGGAAATGTATCAAGAATTGTAAAACAAAAACATATTGGCCAGTCTCAACTTCGCACACTGAATACCAGGAGTTCATTTTCTCCAACGCCAGGTAGGAAATATCTAGGGAAAAAATCAGGAAAGCTAAATATATTACTTTACTGATGGAAGAATTAGACTCAAATTCAGGGACAGTAGGACTCAAGGTCTCCGTATAGTCATGGGAAACAGCCATTAGGTTTTTTTGTTTGTTTGTTTTGTTTTTAAAAGCATTACCAGACCTTGATTCTGTTCTCTTATGCAAAAACTTCTTTAGCTTCTTCCTGGCACTCTTTGCCCAACCTCAGTGACAGCAAGGGCAAATCTATCTCTCTGGCTCCTTTACCCCTAACATTGTTTCTTCCTCATAGTGGGAGTTCAATAAAAATAGTTTAATAAAATATAAATTTATAATACTTTAAAATGCTATATTTATAGAACCTCATAAATATTTCATTGAATAAAGAGATGAGGGTAGCAGTTTAACCATGCAATGGGATATGTTGGGTGGAGAAAAGGAGGGCAAGCAAAACGTCCTCTCAAATTCCAAATACAGCTCCTGTGGAAGAAGAACTTAAGCTTCCAAACCTACGATGAAGCAGGATGCCAAAGAAAGGTGACCTATCTTAAAGGCACAAAGAGCCTGACAGTAAAAGGTGAAGAAAGATGACAGATGCTTCCAGTGACTTTAGAGCTGAAGGCGTTTCTTGAGGCATAGAGTCTGTGTCTAAAATAAATGTGATGCTTGATAGGTTTGATATTCATTGAGAACCACTGGGGAAACATTTCAAGTAGTTTGCTTTCCAAACCTTTTTCTTGGTAAAGTAAAGAGTGAGAATGTGTCACCTAAAACCCAAGCAACTTGCTTCCCTTGGTAGCAAAGTCAATCTCTATTCATAGAATGGGCATGTTCTTGAGCCTTAGCAATTTATGTTTCTTTTATTCTCAGAACACATATCAGCCCAGTGAATCTCAGTTCATGTGCTTGACATATTTCAATGTTATATTACAAAATAAAACATTCTTTCTTTCCATGTGCCCTGAGTTTTCAGGTGGGAGTTCTCACATTGCAAACCTATAGGTCAAATCTATCTACTGTGCCCACAGACCCTATCTCCATTTATGCACTACACATTTAACAAGAGTGAAAGATGTCATCCTTTCATAGTGGTAACAAGACCCTTATTAAAGAATACACAGAGCAGAAATAACTAAGCTTATAAATAGTTTTGAATATTTTCTGTTATTATGTACATTTCCCAGGATAATCTATAGAAAATTCCAGATGGGTTATCACTAGTTTCCTTTCCTTCAGCTTAATAAAAATAATGTTACTCATAATATTTGTAACTGAACAAAATGAAAAATATTTCAAATGAAAACATTCTTACTAAGTATATAGTAAAATATGTCATTGCAAACTCATGTCACAATTTTCTGAATGAAGTAACAGAAAAAAAAATAAACCAAACTTTATAAATAAAGTTCCAAATACTATTTTTTTTAACTTTTCAATATGAAATTTAAAAACCATTGCCTACTTTATGCACATTTTGGAAGATTTCTCTCAATTGTATCAAGTTAATTGTATACATTGTTTCACATGAGACACATTACTACTCCTACACTTTTTTATTCTTTAGATTTGTGTTTAAATTAAGTGTTAAAATATTGTGACATCTAGATAGTCTAAAGATATTAAGACTTCATTACTTATTTTTATTTTTGTAAATACAAAGACTTTTCTCTTACCCAAGCTTCAGTTTCTTCAAGGATATATGGAATATTTTATTTTTCAAGATTTATTTATTTATTTGAGAAAGGATATGCAGAGGGGAGAAGCAGAGGGAGAGGGAGAGAAAATCTTAAACAGACTCTGCACTGAGCAGGGAGCCAGACTCAGGGCTTTATCTCATGACCCTGAAATCATAACACTGAGATCACAACCCTGAAATCAGGGCCTGAGCCAAAAACAACTCTGCTGCTTTACTAACTGTGCTACCCAGTGCCCCTACATGGAATATTCTAAATAGATGATACTTAAGGTCTTCCCTGTTCTAAGAATCAGGACTAATTCACATTACATGGAAAGCTATGAGATTTTTCTGTGAAATCATTATTCTTACCTCTGAGCATCACATTCACTGTGATAGCTACCCTCCAAAGATGCCCCCTCCCTGTTACCTGTTACCTTCTTTTAATCAGTAGAATGTGGTAGGAGTGATGAGGTGTGACTCCCAACACTAAATCTGGGGAAGCCAGCAGCCATGGAAATAATTCAACTGCAATAAAGTTACCATGCTATAAGAAGCCCCAGGCTGGTCACACTGAGAGACCAAACAGAAAGCAAAAGATATCCAGGCAGTTTCCACATAGCTGAGGACCAACCTTGTGAGGGAAAGAAAGAGCCAGCATAGATGTTAACCCTAAATGGACCATCAAGATAACTATTGCTGCAAATAAAATCTTCCCACAATTATATGAGAGATCTGAACCCAATCAATCCATTGTGAGAGAGAGTAAATTGTTGCAAGCAACTAATATTTGAGGGTGCTTTTTACCTAGCAATAGATAAACATATACTAACTAACTACATTTTTAATCTATGTTCTTTATTAAAGTCCTCATTTATCACACTGATACACTTTTCCTCTCATATATTACTCTTTTTCCTATTATTTTTTTTCCACTAATGATATGCCTCACATTTTGAAAGACACGTAAAAAGGTTGCCTACTGGGTAGTAAATCTCCTGTACAAAGATTGCAAAAAGCTTGGCTTCTAATCCTCATTTCACATAGTTGACTTTCCCATGACTTTAAGCAAGTCATTGCATACTTTTTCTGAATCTCACTGTGTCGAGTTACTGTAATTATGACAGAATTTTTTGCATTGAAGTACTTAATAATGCCAAGAAAGAACAACAAAACTAGGAACTGCAAACTCCACTATAAAGGACAGTTTTCCCTAACAGAAAATTTTAAGTTGTCTGCTCCATCCCAGAACTTTTAATGACCTACTTGGTACTCACAAGGCTCATATTTATATCAGCCATCTCTTCATTTTAAAAAAATGGTAAAAAAAAAAAATGACCTTATGTTTATCTCAAATGTTAATGTCACATTTAATTACACAGATAAGAAGTTGTATCTGGTTCTATGTGTAATATTAAAAATCCTTATCTCAGTAATGGTGATTTAAAAAATAGCATTTTTTCCAGTTACTGTACTGTACACAGTTAATTAAGACCAACTTTTCTAAGTCCTGTCACCCTATAAAGTCCTGTCACCCTATATCCTTTGGTAAATAGAGGAAAACTCTAATATCTGTGAAGGATGGTCTGTTTGATGTTTAGAGAGAAGGGAGAAATTACAATATTTGCAAACAAATATGAAAAATAGTACTAAGAGGGACAGAACAGGTTGTAGAAGCTAAAGAAAATGCTTGGGGCTTCCCTCTGGGCCAGGCTGCCTAGATTTTTAAGACTCCCCTTGATCATCAATTTCTTGGGGAGATAATAACAGAAACTAAGCCCCAAAGTATACACTATTTTGTTATAACACAAGTGTGAGTTTGAATTTTGAGTAGCATTATTGATTGGATGGGATGAAGTGATGGTGAAGTGGGCTAGCTGATCACATCTGTGATGGCTTATAAAATCCAGCAGCAGGAGTGGCTGGCCTCACAGAAAAAGAAGGGTGAGGTTACTTTTAGGCGTAGCTCTTCTGAGCAGCACAGAACCTCCAATTATGTTGCCTGCTGCTGACCATGTTCTCTCAAGTCAGGCTAGGGAGGATATTACTACCACCTGCAGACATCAGTCCTTTCTTCTCCACTAGCATGTCCAGCTGGCTGTAGGGAAGATGGTAAGAGTGCTATTCTTGCCTCCTGCTCTGGGCAGAGGGGTGGATGGCAGCGGTAACGTGCATGCGTGTGTGTTCAAGCCAAATGAGTCTGGTCATTTTCACCAGTCACCGCCCAAAATAAAATCACCTAAAACATTTTCTGCTAAGTAGCTAAATAACTTTCCTACCATTCTCAAAACATAAGAATTCAAGGAGCTACCCCATCCAGGTAGGATCCATCCCATCCCACCTCCAGTTATGCTCATTATGTTCAGCATAGTGGAAGAAAACCACTTCCCTCCACGTTGTCCCATACTACTGGGGGACAACTCAGGACAATTGCACCTTTAAGGACAAGTTCCAAAATGGAAGTTAGACAGCTAAATTATAAGTGAAATAAATATATGTGGAAGAATAGATTTATTACCAACTTTACAGAAATATTTAATTGATTTTTGACATGTGGGGGAAAAAGGAAGAAAATGGTTCTTAATAATTAAAATTAGAACATAAAATTGCGTGCAACAGTTTCTGCCATGATCTTTTTTTGGAAGGAAGGAGAGAAAGGTTTGCCTGAAATATATGCCTGGTGATACATATATTTAAAGTTCCTTGCTAGCATTTCTATTTTTAACCTCTCAATGTAGGTTAAAGCTGTATATTTTTTCGCTCTTTAACGGCTGTTAAGTGAGTCTGTTCTCAAACACTAAGGATAATAATTTCAGAGTACAGAACGAAAGTATTCCTGTCAGTTGCTCTCTGAATATTAATGTAGTAAGCTTATTACTAGATTGTATGATTAAAACAAGATTTTAATAACTACCAAAACCATAAAAGATATGTTCATACGTCTGCTGGTCTAAATTTATGTTTATGCAACACAGAGAGGATGTTTCTATACTTACAGCTAAGAGAGAGGAAAGAAAAAAAAAAAAAAAAAACAACTTTCTTCCAAACTAGCATTGTTTGCTTGCAAAAGTAGCTCAAGTCAAATATAAGAGATAGATTTTTATATTTTACAGCTAAGATACTTTATAATATTTGAGTAGAATGGTGTTTTCCAAACTGCCCTTAGGTAGTCATAGTCTTATTTGGGGGAAAGATAAACCATCAAATGAGCAGTTGCCTGAAAGACTGAGAAATACTAGATTTTTGTAGGCTCTCAGAGCCTGCAATATACTAATGTAAACTGGTAATCTCCAAGAGATGCATGCAGTATAGTGGGTTTGCTAAACATATTTGACAAAATTCTTATGTATCTGTACATGCATGTATGTGTGTATGTGTTGAACATTTGTTAACACATAAAATAAGTATTTTTCTGACTTCACAGCTTGGAGGAAAATGCTGGTACAGAATATGATTTATGGAACCATATATTATTTTACACACATGCACACACACATACACACACACACACAACTCCCTTAATAACAAAGTGAATACCTATATCAAAGCAGTAGTTCTTGAATTATAGAATGTATAAGAATCATCAGAATATCCGTTTTTAAAATTGTGGTTTTGGAGGCCCCGTAAATAGAAATTCTGATTAGTGAGTCTTGGAAGGGACTCAGAAATCTCTATTTTTCATAAGGATTCTGGGTAATTCTAATACAGAACTCCATGTGTCTTACTTAAAGAAATACTGATCTAACATATTTCTAATAAATTTATTTTTTGCATATATGTCTGTATATATTACAGCCCGGTATTATAAAATGAGTAAAAATAAAAATGCATTATTAAATTTAGGGAAAGGAAGCATTCTCTTCCTCAAGTATTTTCCTACTTTCTTCTACCATTGTTGAGGAATAGTAGAGATCCTATTGGCTGGGACATTTTATTGATCATTGTGCCTAATTATTTTTTTTATTTCTTTTCAGCATAACAGAATTTGTTGTTTTTACACCACACTCAGTGCTCCATGCAATATATGCCCTCCTTAATACCCACCACCTGGCTCCCCCAACTTCCCACCCCCCGCCCCTTCAAAACCCTCAGATTGTTTTTCAGAGTCCATAGTCTCTCATGGTTCACCTCCCCTTCCAATTTCCCTCAACTCCCTTCTCCTCTCCATCTCCCCATGTCCTCCATGTTATTTGTTATGCTCCACAAATAAGTGAAACCATATGATACTTGACTCTCTCTACTTGACTTATTTCACTCAGCATAATCTCTTCCAGTCCCATCCATGTTGCTACAAAAGTTGGGTATTCATCCTTTCTGATGGAGGCATAATACTCCATAGGGAATAGGGACCACATCTTCCTTATCCATTCGTCCGTTGAGGGGCATCTTGGTTCCTTCCACAGTTTGGCAACTGTGGCCAATATTATATAATATTGGGGTACAGATGGCCCTTCTTTTCACTACATCTGTATCTTTGGGGTAAATACCCAGTAGTACAATTGCTGGGTCATAGGGAAGCTCTGTTTTTAATTTCTTGAGGAATCTCCACACTGTTCTCCAAAGTGGCTGCACCAATTTGCATTCCCACCAACAGTGTAAGAGGGTTCCCCTTTCTCCACATCTTCTCCAACACATGTTGTTTCCTGTCTTGCTAATTTTGGCCATTCTAAGTGGTGTAATGTGGTATCTCAATGTGGTTTTAATTTGAATCTCCCTGATGGCTAGTGATGATGAACAGTTTTTCTTGTGTCTGATAGCCATTTGTAGGTCTTCTTTGGAGAAGTGTCTGTTCATATCTTCTCCCCTTTTTTTGATATGATTCTCTGTTTTGTGTGTGTTGAGTTTGAGGAGTTCTTTATAGATCCTGGATATCAACCTTTTGTCTGTACTGTCATTTG
Organism: Lontra canadensis; assembly: GCF_010015895.1. Classification (NCBI taxonomy): domain Eukaryota; kingdom Metazoa; phylum Chordata; class Mammalia; order Carnivora; family Mustelidae; genus Lontra; species Lontra canadensis. The sequence continues at coordinate 4,177,102 of NW_022631047.1, read as the reverse complement.
CAAATATCTTCTCCCATTCCGTTGGTTGCCTCTTTGTTTTGTTGACTGTTTCCTTTGCTGTGCAGAAGCTTTTGATCTTGATGAAGTCCCAAAAGTTCATTTTCACTTTTGTTTCCTTTGCCTTTGGAGACATATCTTGAAAGAAGTTGCTGTGGCTGATATCGAAGAGGTTACTGCCTATCATCTCCTATAGGATTCTGATGGATTCCTGTCTCACGTTGAGGTCTTTTATCCATTTCAATTTTAACCTTGTGTATAGTGTAAGAGAATGGTCAAGTTTCATTCTTCTACGTATAGCTGTCCAATTTTCCCAGCACCATTTATTGAAGAGATTGTCTTTTTCCCACTGTATATTTTTTCCTGTTTTGTCGAAGATTATTTGACCATAGAGTTGGGGGTCCATATCTGGGCTCTTTACTCTGTTCTACTGGTCTATGTGTCTGTTTTTATGCCAGTACCATGCTGTCTTGGTGATCACAGCTTTGTAGTAAAGCTTGAAATCAGGTAACGTGATGCCCCAGTTTTGTTTTTCTTTTTCAACATTTCCTTAGCGATTCGGGGTCTCTTCTGATTCCATACAAATTGTAGGATTATTTGCTTCAGCTCTTTGAAAAATGCTGGTGGAATTTTGATTGGAATGGCATTAAAAGTATAGATTGCTCTAGGCAGTATAGACATTTTAACAATGTTTATTCTTCTGATCCAAGAGCATGGAATGGTCTTCCATCTTTTTGTGTCTTCTTCAATTTTTTTCATGAGTGTTCTGTAGTTCCTCGAGTACAGATCCTTTACCTCTTTGGTTAGGTTTACTCCCAGGTATCTTATGGTTCTTGGTGCTATAGTAAATGGAATTGATTCTCTAATTTCCCTTTCTGTATTTTCACTGTTAGTGTATAAGAAAGCCACTGATTTCTGTACATTGACTTTGTATCCTGCCACATTACTGAATTGCTGTATGAGTTCTAGTAGTTTGGGGGTGGAGTCTTTTGGGTTTTCCATATAAAGAATCATGTCATCTGCGAAAAGAGAGAGTTTGACCTCTTCATTGCCAATTTGGATACCTTTTATTTCTCTTTGTTGTCTGATTGCTGTTGCTAGGACTTCTAATACTATGTTGAACAAGAGTGGTGAGAGTGGGCATCCTTGTCGTGTTCCTGATCTCAATGGGAAGGCTGCGAGCTTTTTCCCATTGAGGATGATATTTGCTGTGGGTCTTTCATAGATAGATTTTATGAAGTTCAGGAATGTTCCCTCTATCCCTATACTTTGAAGTGTTTTAATCAGGAATGGATGCTGGATTTTGTCAAATTCTTTTTCTGCATCAATTGAGAGGACCATGTGTTTCTTCTCTCTTCTCTTATTGATTTGTTCTATCACACTGATTGATTTGCGAATGTTGAACCATCCTTGTAACCCAGGGATGAATCCCACCTGGTCATGGTGGATAATCTTTTTAATGTGCTATTGGATCCTGTTTGCTAGGATCTTGTTGAGAATCTTAGAACCCATATTCATCAGTGATATTGGTCTGAAATTCGCCTTTTTGGTGTGGTCTTTGCCTGTTTGGGGATCAGTGTAATGCTGGCTTCATAAAAAGAGTCTGGAAGTTTTCCTTCTGCTTCAATTTTTTGAAACAGCTTCAGGAGAATAGGTGTTATTTCTTCTTTGAAAGTTTGGTAGAATTCCCCAGGGAATCCATCAGGTCCTGGACTCTTGTTTTTTGGGAGGTTTTTGATCGCTGCTTCAATCTTGTTACTAGATATCAGTCTATTCAGGTTGTCAATTTCTTCCTGGTTCAATTTTGGGAGTTTATAGTTTCCCAGGAATGCATCCATTTCATCTAGGTTGCTTAACTTATTGGCATATAACTGTTGATAATAACTTCTGATTATTGTTTCTACTTCCCTCCCTTTTCATTCATAATTTTATTAATTTGAGATTTCTTTTCTTTTGCATTAGTGTGGCCAATGGTTTATCAATCTTATTGATTCTTTCAAAAAACCAGCTTCTAGTTTCATTGATATGTTCTACTGTATCTCTAGTTTCTATCTCATTGATCTCTGCTCTAATCTTGATTATTTCCCTTCTTATGTGTGGAGTTGGTTTGATTTGTTTTTGATTCTCCAGTTCTTTAAGGTGTAGAGACAGCTGGTGTGTTGTGGATTTTTCAATTTTTTTGAGGGAGGCTTGGATTGTGCCTAATTAAATATTGAATGCATTTAGGTTTGGCCTTTTAAAGCATCCTAGCATGCCTTTGCTCAAAACAAGCAGTCCCAGGCAGTCGTCTTGAAGTCTGTACTTGGCCCATTTATCATCAGTTCTTACCTCTAGAATTGGATGTTGAGGAAGAAAAGAGGGAGAGAAAATTAAAGGTTTAACTTTTTGTTGACCTTTGATACCCTCTCAACTCCCCCTCCCCCTCCACTAAGCATCAAGGATACTCAATCAACACTAGAGTAATTTCCATCGTGGCTATAGAATTCAAATACCCACAGTGTATTTGCCTTCACTAGGGGATTAGTTTATCAATGAACAGCAACTTTGGAAGGTTGGTTCTCATGGGGAATGGTTCAGCCTTCTGGATAAAGGGGAAGAAAAACTAAATGAATCCATTACATATTCAAGGGCTACAAATATAATCAAAGACATATGACCCTTAGATGGGAGAATCAGGATGTCCCAGAAGTGGTAGAGAGATATCAGGAGGTTGAGCTATTCCCAATGTAGATAATAAAGAGTGAACAGTTCCAACATCAATGCAGAAGGCAAACTAAAGGGAATAAAGGTTAATTCTTTTAATTGAGGTATAATTGACATACAACATTATATAGCTTCATGTGTATAACATGATTCGATATTTGTATATATTATGAAACAAGCACCACAATATGCGTTGTTAACATCCATCACCATATACAGTTGTAGAATTGTTTTCCTTGTGATGAGAACTTTTAAGGTCTACTCTCTTAACAAGTTTCTAAAATCCAATATAGTATAATTAATTATGGTCACCATGCTGTACATTATCTCCCCCGGAGTTTATTTAGTTTATAACTTTATAATTTATTTGTATCTCTTGACCTCCTTCATCCATTTCACACATCTGAAATCCCCCTCCTCTCTGTCAACCACCAATGTGTTCTCTGTATCTATGTACTTGCTTTTGGTTTTGTCTTGACTTTAGATTCTGCATATAAGTTAGACCATACATTATTTGTCTATCTTCATCTCACTTATCTCACTTAACATAATACATTCAAGGTCTATCCATGCTGTAGGAAATGACAGGATTTCATTCTTTTTTATGGCTTTAGCATATTCCATTACATATACATACCACATTTTTTAAAGGTTTATTTATTTACTTATTTTACAGAGAGAGAGAGTGCACATGTGCAGGGGAGAGGCAGAGGAAGGGAGAATCTTAAGCAGACTCTGCAATGCACCTGTTATGGGGCTCAATCCCATGATCATGATCTGAGCTGAAACCAAGAGTCTGATCCTCAAGGAACCATGCCACCTAGGCCCCCTCTATGAGCCACATTTTTTAAACCAGTCATTCATCAGTGTACCCTTAGGTTGTTTCCATGTCTTAGCTCTTATAAATAATGTTTCAGTAAACATGAAAATGCAGGTATCTTTTTGAGTTACTATTTTAGTTTTCTTTGAATAAATACCCATAAGAGGAATTGCTAGATCATATGCAAGTTTTATTTTTAATTTTGGGGGGAACCTCCATACTATTTTCCATAGTGGAAGATTTTAATATTTGTATTAAATTGATTTTATCATAAAAATAAATAAGAGATTTCTGGGGCAGAGATTAAATTGTTATAACTTATATCAATAACTACACCAGTTTTGGGGCACCAGGGTGGCTTAGTTGGTTAAACATCTGACTCTTGATTTCACCTCAGGTCATCATCTCAGGGTTGTGAGATTGAGCTCAGAGCTGGACTCCATGCTTCATGCTCTGCACTCAGCAGGAAGTCTTCTTAAAATTCTCTCTCCCTCTGTTCCTCCCCTCTCACACTCCACCAAATAAATTTTTAAAAAAATTAAAACAAACAAATAACCAAACAAACCAACAAACTACACAGTTTCCCACATCCCGTGCTCCACAGGTGAAATTCTGAGAGTAGAAAAGTCCTGAAATTAAATCTGGGAGTTTATATAGGTTACTCCTGAAAGAGGGAGTAAAATCTTTGTTCTCTAACCATTTGCATTTCATTGGAATATAAAAAAGTTGCTGCCTAGCTCTTCCTTGCATTTCCCTTTGAAATGTAAACACACAAGGAGATGACTCTAAAACTCTCCAGAGATTTCTAGCTTTTCTAACCCACTCTTTAACTTCCAAGAGTCACCCTTTATCTCAGAGTTAGGAACATCTAACATTGCCTAGAAAGTTTAAGTATGTAGAGACATTAAAATATGCACTTCTTGACTGTAATTATTTATCTTTGAAATGGCTAACCACTCATATGACAACCTCAAGTGCACGTCTTCCATTTTACCAGCATTGTTCTTGCTAGAACTGAGCCAATGGACACCTTTCTGTCCTTATATGATTGATTTTAGAGTTGTCCTTTAGGCGCCTCAAATTCAACAAGCCCAGTTCTTAAAATTATAGACTACTTTCCAAAATCTCCTTATTCAGCATCCTTTCCTTTAATAAATAGCATCATAGTCCACCCAGATGCTCAGGCCAGAAAGCTTGATGTTACATTGTCACTACGTTCTTCCTCACCACCAACAAAAAACCAATCCTGTCAATTGCAGCCACATCTCTACAGTTCCATTCAAGCTACCGACATTTCTTACGTGTCAATTGCAAAAACATCCCACTGGTCCATTACTTTTATCCGGAATCCATTCAGCAACTCAAGTGGTATTTAAACAAAATATAATTTTAAAGATAAGTCACTGCATTCTAGTGCCTACAGGAAATTAACTCAAGGTCAGATTGCACCAGCAGGGCTCCTTGAAATCTAGGTAAAATTGAGATACTCAACATTTCATCATCTTTTTGACTTTTTTATTCCAGTCTGTTCCTTTGGTGACCTTAGTCTACCTGCTGTGTGACATTGACCATAGTATGACACTCTGCCTCTCCCTCGGATTTTGTAATCAAACATTCCTCACAACAGTAATTAAGAGCAGCAGTTTTAGAAGTCGTCTTCTTGACTTTAAATTTGCCTGTCTACTTTCCATATGTATGACTGTGGACAAATTAATTAACCTTTCTATGCCAGTTTTCTTGTCTGTAAATGATAATAACAATAACTTTGCTACGATGAATAAATTAATTAGTACATGCAAAGCATTTAGAATTTATCTTGGTACATAGTAAATATGCAATAAATGTTAGCTATTTTGCTTATTACTATAGCTTATAAACAGACATGTTTTCCTTAGTAGGTAGTGTATTAAAAAAAATAGATATCCATAGATAGAAAGAGTATCTATAGATAGATAGAAAAAATGGAATCTATAGATAGATAGATATCTATTTTTTTAATACACTATGCATACAGATTTTACCCTTGGGTACCCATAGTTCCCAATGCATCTAATTGTTTTGTTTCTGTCTCAGCCAATCTTATTCATATATACGGTCTTCCTGGTCTCTAATTTTTATTTCTTAATATTGGTATAGTTTATTTTACTCAAAATATTTTGGAAAAGGCTGAAGAAGTGTTTATATCACAACAATGCAAACAATTTTTAATGGAGGAAGCTGTAGAGCTTCAAAAATCTCACCTAATCCCAGACTTTTGCCATCTTGGCTATTCCTCTCTTTCTCTCCCCTTTACATATCTCCATTATTCCTTTTCTTCTTAGATTAACATAGAAGGTCCCAAGGATACAAGGAAACATACCACCAGCAACCCTGTTAGCCACTCACTTTAGAGGATCCTTCTGTGTTCATCTTTCTCCAAGTGGTGAGGAATAGGTAGGACTACTAGGATGTGCCCACATTTAGGTGATGGTCTGGGTACTCAGAGCTCAGTAACTCCCTGCCCAGATAGTCCCTAGATCACTTTCAGAGGTTAGGTAGGCTTTTTCCCCAGGTAAGTCTCATAAGTATCTAAACTGGAATGCCTGCATGCTTTCATACAGGATTCCTCATGATATGGATAGGAAGATATAGGGGATGATCTGAGAATGGAAGCTAGGGTCCAAATATTGACTCTTTTTGTGCCATCCTATTCCAGCACAGAATTCCCAGAAGTCCAAGAATTTTTTTAAAAGATTTGTTCATTTATTTGAAAGAAAGCATGAGCAGAGGGAGGGGCAGAGAGAGAGGGAGGGAGAATCTTCAAGCAGACTCCCTGTTGTGCACAGAGCCAGACATGGGGTTTGATCCCAGACCCTAAGATCATGACCTGAGCTGAAATCAAGAGTTGATGCTTAATTGACTGAGCCAGCCATGTACCCCAGTCAGAAGTCCAAGAATTTTAAATTCAAACTTGTTTTTTCAAGTTATTATGAAGATATACCGATTAAGGTAGGATGATAGAGCATATGATTTACCAATTTTAGTCTAATTTATAGTTTTTAAATCTCTAGACATATGGTATGTAAGTCTTTATTTGAATACTTGGTGTGGAACCTGCAAATATTAAGCTCTGGCCTGTGCCCCACTTCTGTTAAGCCTTGGCTTCAACCAATACATAGGTTTCTCGGGTTGTGAGGAAACTTGCCTTCTACTCCAAGAATTTTTCAGAGTTTTGTTTTACATTTTTATTTCAAACAAGGATATTTTTATGCCTACTAGGATTTCTGATACCTAAAAGGTAATAAACTATTATCACATCATTTTTATACAGTGAAGACCCAAAACTAAAACACAGGCTATTTTATGTGTATGTGTATGTATTTTATGTGTATGTGAATTATGTGTACTTTGTTACCCACAAAATTTATGATCCCAGTTTCATACCACTTTTCCTCTTGGTACTCACTACCCTGGCCATTACTGGGTATTGCTCAGTTCCTTAAACAGAGTGTGATCTTACCTGCCTCAGGGCCTTTGTTCTGCTATTTCTATTTGAAGTGTCATCCCCCTTTCTACTTATCTCAGCCATATCCAGTCATACTTAAGGTCTTGGCTTAAATGTAGTCTTCTCAGGGAAATCTGACAGTAAGTAAAGGCTTATCCTTGTTTTCTTCTCCCTTGCTTCCTTAAATTTTCATTAAATTTAATTCTACAATTAACTGCTGTCTCCTTATTCCTCTACAAGAGTGAATCCATGTCTGTGTGCGCATTAGTTTACTTCCAGTTTCTGAGCATTGCCTGACACATAAGACATCTTCAATGAATATGTGTTGGCAGACCTGCTAGCAACTCAATGTTTTAGAGTTTATATAATAATGAATATATCCCAGTAGCCTAGTAACCTGTAAAATGCTAGTGTGCAGAACACTTTATCATGAATTATACATTTCCACTTTGAAATTTCTTCCTAAGTAATTCCACGTAAGAAACAAGAGTAATTATTTGAGGATTTTAAACCCTTGGAGCCCTGCAGTGAGTTTGTTTCACAATATTATCTTCACTTAAAAACAATTTTGGCTTTCCCTTCCCAAATGTTTCAGCACCATGTACTAGTGTTTAAAAAAAAAAAAAAAAAAGTCATCCATTATTTAAATACACACTGTGGGGCTGTTGACCAAATTTGCTCTTTCTATATTATTCTTTCACTGATTTTAGTTTGATTTATTATAGCACAATATAATTCTTACCAGTTCTATGATCCAGTTCGCCATACTACTAACTTTTATAGTAGGTTAAAATGAAATTGTGTTTCCAAGGAGTCGAATAGGTATGACTGAACTATACTTGGCTAAACTCGCTGCCATCAGTAGTCAGTCCAGGAATGCTTGTCCATCTGTTGGAAACAAATCCTGAGAATGAATTAATTCCTCAGTGGCTGACTTTCTTTGATGGGCATGGCCATCATCATTCTTCATATCTTCCCATTTGTGTTATTAAAGAAAGGAAAGGGCCTGATTATCTGTGAACATGTTTTAATACCTACAGAGGAGAAGCTCTCTGGGGTAGAGAACATAGATGAGTTGCGGCTGTTATAAAAGAACACTAAATTAAACAACACTTCCTCCTCACAGTTGTGAAGGCTAGAATTCTAAGATTAGGTTGCCAGCATGGTCAGGTTCTTAGTGAGGGCCATCCTCCTCGTTCACAGATGTCTTCCTTCTCACTGTATCTTCACATGGTAAAAAGAAGGAGATCATCTGTCTATAGTCCCTTTTATAAAGCACTAATCCCATTCATGAGGACTCTATCTTCATGAACGAATTACCTCCCAAAATGCCCACCTCCAAACACCATCACTTGGTGGATTAAGCCTTTACCATATGAATTTGAGGGAGACACAGACATTCATTCAGTCCATAGCATGTGTGTATGTATGTGTGTATGTATAAATCAATTTACGTAATCCCATCAGCTAGGAACTATTACTGTATGAGGAAACTAAATAAAGGGGTTAAGATTTTTGTCCAAGTTCACAAATTATTTTAGCCAAGGAAAAATGTATATCCAAGTTGGATCAACATTATTAGTATCATCCCTACTACTTTGGGCTCTCAAGCTCTCATGGTTGACATAATAGTAATTTACAACCAGGCTTCCTAACACCAGAGTCTATGAGCTTTAGAACCAATCTTTTTTTTTTTTTTCTTTTAAGTTTTTATTGAAAAGCCAGTAGTTAACATGCAGTGTAGTATTAGTTTCAGGTGTACAATATAATGATTCAACTCTTCCTTACATCACCCAGTGCTCATTTCAGCAGGTGCACTCCTTAATCCCCATCACCTCTTGAAGCCATCCTCCCACCCACCTCCCCTCTGGTAACTACCAGTTTGTTCTCTATAGGTAAGAGCAATAGGTAATTATAATTTTTTGATTTGCCTTGCTTTCTCTTTTTTTTCCCTTTGCTCATTTGTTTTGTTTCTCAAATTCCACACATGAGTGAAATGATGTGGTATTTGTCTTTCTCTATCAGACTTATTTCACTTAGCATAATACTCTGGCTTCATCCATGTTATTGCAAATGGAATGTTTTTGTTCTTTTTTATGGCTGAGTAATATTCCATTGTGAATATGTGTGTGTGTGTGTGTGTGTGTGTGTGTACCACAGCTTTATCCATTCATCAGTAGATGGACACTTGAGCTGTTTCTATAATTTGGCTATTGTAGATAATGCCTCTATAAACATCTGGATGCATTTACCCAAGATAAACAAAGATATTAACTCAAAGGGATACATGCATACTAATGTTTATAGCAGCAACAATCTTAAAGTTGAATCTGGCTAAGCTGGGGAGAGTGTTGTGATCAGTTAGCAAAACCTATCAGCATGGGAAGGAAAGTGTTGGTACTCACATCAAATACGGTTATACCTGTGCTAGTCTTTTAAAATTACATTTTGCCCTTATGTTTGGACTGTCTTTACACAGTAAGACCAATAGTCCCCATGAAGGTATGAGGAAAAGAGATTAGCTGAGTTGGTGTTAGGATGAAAGCATTATTCTTTCAACATTTTGCTCAATATTTATTTATTATACAGCAAACATTGGGCTAGTGGTTTTCACAACTATTGTTGCATTTATACTGAAAGATGTCGTTATTTTCCTTAATGAAAAACAAATTGATGTTCAGAGAGTGTAAATGACTTCTGAGATCATACATCTAGTAAGTGGCATAGAAGGCATAAAGATATAGATCCCCATGTTCTAAAATAATTTAGATTTATTAAATTTATGTCTGAATACATAGGGAAACTTGAAAATTTAGTCAGAAAAATATATTTACTAAAAAAAAAAAATTCAGTACAACAAATAGTTCCATACAATCTGTACTAAAGAGTGTAACATCTTAAACCCTAAATATCTCTAAACCTGAAACTCTTTTTTTACTAAAAGCTGAATCTTACAATAAAGAACCCTTTAATTCATTTTTGGTCATTAAAGACACTAATTGTGAGGCTTGTATGTGACAGACACCCTGCAAGATTCTGAAAATTAATTCATTTCAAAGGTGTTAGACACCTTATGCTGTCTCAGAGTTCATAGTCTACTAATTAATTGACTCATTAAAAAATATTTTTGTACTCCTACTATGTGTCAGACACTATAGAGGTAAAATGGTGAAAAAGATAAATGTGATTCTTGTCCTCTGGATTATATTCTGATAGACAAGACAAATTCTAAAATTACTTAACTGAAATTATAACAAAATAATTTCACATGGGAATTTTTAAAAAGGATATATGCAGGATGCTAAGAAAGAGAGTAATTATCTTTTAAGAGTATGATCAGGTTGATCTCTGTGACAAGACATTTATTGTAATCCCAGGTAGACAGAAAGAGCTAACCATGGAAAGAGAATTCCAGGAAGAGGGAGCACTCGTTGAATGCCTAATATGTGCCAGACTATGTACATATAATTTGGCTTTTCCCAAAGAGAGGTCTGGCCTTGTTCCAGACTCCTAAAAGGTAGTCTCCAAACCCCTGGCATCTTCTGAGTGATGTGTCTTTCATATATGGTGGACCCCTCAAACCACACCTATGAGTTCACAGTAACTAGGTGACTCATGGTGGGCCTCATGGGCATATCATATCAGTCTGGACTCTGGGAAGGAAGGGCTAGAGACTGAGTTCAGTCATGTAAGAAATCAATCAACCTACATAATGCCTACATAATGAAGTCCATTAAAATCTCTACACACATAAGCTCAAGTGAACTTCCTTGGTTGGCTGTCCTCTATGTGTATTGTCATACACTGATGCTGAGAGGGTAACATATTCCAAAAACAACAGAAACTTTGTTTAGAAGTTTCCCAAGCTGCCCTATGTGCCTTTTCTTTTGGCTTCTTTTAACTTGTTATCTTTTCCTATATTTGTAGGGACTATTAATATTTATCAAAATAACCTAATGAGCCAAACTGAATTAAATTGCCCTGAAACAATTTGAAATGAAAACTATTTTCATCCTTTATCTCTAACTCATTTGATTTTATTCATGGATTTCCCCCAACAAGAAATAAAATTAAAATTAAAAACAGGATGTTGACTTTGCACATTTATGTAACAATAACATTTACCGAATAACCATTATATTGATGCATGTCATTTATTAGTAATTGCTTGACTCGATTATATATATCAGCTTTGATAATTTCAACAGACATTTTTGTTATTTTGTTCATTTCAGGAAATAAAATTATTTAATTAAAAAAATAGTGAGCTCTGGAATCAGATTGCATTGTTCTGAATTCCAGCTCCACCACCTACCAAATATTATATAATCTTCCTGAGTTTCAGTCTCTTCATCTGTAAAATGCTGAGACTAATCTTGCCCACCATAGGGTTGTTGGGAGGATTAAATAAGATAATCATATAAAGAAGTTTGCATGGAGCCTGGGACATCATATGTCCTCCCTAAACATTAACTGATGAGGGCAGGTAGGGACATGATTTGGAAACGAAGAAGGTGAAAATTTAAAAAAAAAAAAAAAACTAAATTAAAATGAAATTTTAGACCAATTTATTAATTTTTGTCTAATGACAAACATATAAACAATGCCTTTAAGAAATTTGTCAATTTCTTTAGCTAAAATACACTTTTTCCCAGATTTCCTATCCTTCCCTCTGTTTATCTCCAAGGTGGGGGCTGAGTTCATGGAGGGAGGGGAAGTTTCTGAAAAGGGTTATAGCCATGGAAGACTGGATCTAGGCCCATAGAGTGTCTTCTGGCTCATTCAGACCCTGTTGCCATGCTTGAATACCATCTTCTCTTCCAAAATAGAAACTCATATATTAAACTCCATTCTTTTTTTTTTTAAAGATTTTATTTATTTATTTGACAGAGATCACAAGTAGGCAGAGAGGCAGGCAGAGAGAGAGAGAGGGAAGCAGACTCCCTGCTGAGCAGAGAGCCTGATGTGGGACTCGATCCCAGGACCCAGAGATCATGACCTGAGCCGAAGGCAGCGGCTTAACCCACTGAGCCACCCAGGCACCCCTTAAACTCCATTCTTGACATCTATAAATATCTCCAGGCAAAAGACACCAGAGAGAACTATTGATTTTTTTTCCTATACCCAAACCCATTCCTTACCCAGTCTTCCACCTTCGCTTTATCTCCACTATCCATGTCATGTTCCAATCCCAAATCTAAGCTTTGTCATATGTTGCCTTTCTACACTCCACATCAGCAAGTCCATTTGGCTCTTGTCTGAAATCCCCTTTATTCATCCTTTTACTTTTATTTCCACTACTACTACTACTACTACTACTACTACCACTGTATTCCAAACCACCATGATCTCAACCTCATCTACTGTAATAGCTTTATCACCATTCTCTATGCCTCCACTCTTGCAACTCCCAATCTGTTTTCCACAAAAAAGTCTGAGTGATCTTTCAAAACTTAAATCATGTCACAACCATTATTAAAACCTTTCAGTAACTTCCCACAACATTTACATTATACTCACATCAGTTAATACAACTTCTAAAATAGATTTTTATTTGTCCCTGACTACTTTCTGAACTCAGATAATGTCATTCTTCTGTCCTCCAAATTCACTGACCTTCTCTTGATTCCTTGAGAATATCAAGGTGATTTCTATCCTAGACTTCTGAATTCACTATTATTTTTACCTGGAATTCACATTTCCTTAACATTCAGATATCTGTCTTTTCCTTATCATGCAAGTATCCAATGACTTAGTTTACATGTTACCTCCTCAGAGAAGTCTTCACTCAGTATCTAATCTAAAAAGCTTATCCAGATACAGTCCACCAACTCATATTTGAAGTTTTCCTGTTTATTTATTTGCCTTCTTATTTTTCATTCCTTCATCCATCCCATAATTTATTTTCTCTCTTCTCACCCTACTGTAATTTAAGCTACTTAAGAAAAGACACAACGGTTTCCAAAACAGTAGATTATCAGTACATATTTTTAATTAAATGACTTAACTGAATAAATAATTGAACTCATTGAAAAAAATGAATTGACTGAATCAATGCTATCAATGCCTAGAGTACTATGCTCCCAGAAGTGATGATCTCTGGGTTTGATCTGGTCTCCTTGGCTATTCACGCTGGTGCTCACTTCTAGATTAGGTCTCTACTTACAGCTGCCCTTAATTCCCCAATCCAGATCTCTGTGCCACCTTATGCAGCTAGAATCACACCTTAATGCTTATGTATACAGTCAGCTTCCATGAATGCTCCTGTACCATCACTCCAAGCTATGTTAGAAATAGATACTTTTGAGCCTTCTCCCAAGAAGTTTAAAGACGTTCACAAGCTAAAGAAAGTAGGCCACTCATATCAGTGTTCTGGGACAGTTTCTTACCTATTTGAAAATTTCTGAAAAGTATTCCTCTTACACTGCCCTCATACTAGTCTACTTCTAAGAAGAGAGGTTGAAGAATGAGGATTCTCATATCCTATTTAATCTCCTTAACTTTTCCCTCTTCCAAAAGTCTCAGAATCAAAAGGATGGAATATCTTCCAATTAGAAAAAGATACATCATTTATGCTCTCGAATCCCCTGCATTTTAGATATACCTATCTGTATCCTTGTGGTATAATTTCACATGTTCCTCTATCCCCACATATTTCTGTTAGCTGGTAGTTATATCTAAAGTCTTGATTTGGTCTGTTATTGTTTTTGTTTTGTGGAGGTCACTTTTTCTGTTTGTTTCTCCCTATCATATCAGAAGGCTCATAATGTGAGGTTCTTTCCTCTTTTAGTAATGGTAACACAGATGTGAAAATTTAGGTTAATAATAACTAAATGTAATAGCCTAAATCTCCCATTAAAAAGTTTCATATCAATCCTTCTTGTAATGTTTTAGCATCCACTCATAATTAAAAACCAGCTCCATTATGTCATTAGGTAAAAGTCTTATTTATTAAATGCCAAAGATTGATCTGCATTGATTTACTTCAAGGTAATTTTTACGTGGGTTTCTAAGGACTATGTATGCCCACAAGTACTGCTGTGCTTAATTAATAGCCAACCTCCAGGCCCTAACCTAATGGACTTTTATTCTTCTGTTAATGTAATGGACTTTGAGTTACTTCTTAATGACCTTACACAATCAACTCTTCCCATTAGAGAGCAGAATTCTTTGCTGTACATTATTTTTTGTATCTATAATGCATTTGTGTTTTGAAAGCACTTTATATTTTACCTTTCAATAACTAACTGTTCTTTCATTATTTTGCTTTCATACAAGGCAAAGAATGCAACCAGATAAACTAACAAACCAGAAAGTGGCACACCTTCAATTGAGGGACACAAAAAAATTCAAGTGAAAGTAAATTTATAGAATAATCTCAACTAGTGATAATCTAAAAAAAAAAAAATGTTGATATGATGAAAGTTAACTGGGGGATAGATAAGGTAGTCATAGAAGCTTTCTCTGAAGGGGACCCAACTGAGCTGAGACCTGAACTGAGAAGGAGTTGGTTATTTAAGGAGCACTAGGAAAGCTTCTCAAGCTGAAGGAAGAGCCATTGCAGAGAGCTTAATAAGGGATTGAGTTTGGCCTCTTTGAAAATCTGAGAAAAGATTAGTGGGATTACAGCATTCTACATGAGGAGCAGAACTTTTTGAAATAAGATCATGTAAATAGATAAGGGCCTCATGATATAGGTCTTTCAGTGGAGGCCATGATAAGGAATTTGAAATTTATTCAAACTATAAAGAAAAGTAATTATAAGTTTTTAGTATAGTGGTCACATGCTCTTATTTAGGTTGTTAGAAGACTAACTTAGAATGGTGATATGCTCAGAAAGAATCTGGGAGAGCTGAAGGATGAGAGTGGGAGTAGAGTAATCAAAGGAGAAGATGGTTGCCGTGTTCCAAGGAAGAGACTGTGGCCTAGCTTAGATGGTGGCAGGAGATAAAGAAAACACACAGACAGGGTCAAGGAATATTTTAAGAAAGTAAAACAGATAGGGATTTCTGAGAAATTGGGTGGGGCCAATTTTGAGGAAAAGAAATGAATCAGTGTAAAACTCTCTATATGAGCAAATGATGGATGCTTATGTCATTAATTGCTGTGGAGAAAATGGGGAGAAGCAATTTTGTGGATTCCTAGTTTGACCTTGATAACTTTGAGATTTCTATTAGACTTATAACTGAAGCTCTCAATTGTCTGTTAGATATATGGCTTTGGACTCCTGGAACCCAAGGGAACAGGTCATATAGCTCAAGAGACACGCTGGAATCCATTAACAAAAATATTGAATACATAAGAAAACCTAGAAAAAGAGTATAAGCAGAAAACAACAACTAACATGGCCCCAAACCTAGACCACTCTAACAGAGTCAGTTAAAAGAAGGAAAAGCATGGGACATAAGAAGGAGTTGTCAATGGGAGAAAATCAGAAAACTGTAATATCAACAAAGCTGAGTGGAAGCTGAGAGTAAAGTGTGATGAGAGATAAACTAACAATGGGCTCTGGTACTGTAGAAGTCATCTGTGATTTTGATAAGGGGAAGTCCCTTGGGGAAAAAAGCACATATGTAAAAATAACATGATTTGAAGTGAATGGGTGATTTTACACAGTAAAATAGGAATTCTACATCACTGGGGAAATTTTGAGGTAAAAATGAGCAGTGCACTGGATCATAGATAGGGGAGAAGAGGTCAAAGTGATCATCCCCTTGTTTTCATAGGATTTGATCATGTTTTTTGTATTTTGAAGAAAACAGTCTGTCTGAGGGGTAGAACAGATGTTATAATAGAAAGAGGGAGGGAAAAATAGCCTTATTAAAATGCTTGAGAGTGACAGATAATGGGATGCTGGGTTCTCTAGGATCAGGGTTCTCTAGAAAAACAAAACCAAAAGGATATCTACATTTAAGTCTAAATCTAAATCTCAATCTCTCCCTCTCCCTCACTCCCTCCACCTCCCATTATCTCTTCCTCCTCCTACTCCCTCTGGCTGAAACAATTACAGAGGCAGAAAAGCCCCATCTCCCAACTGGAGAAAAGCTATTGGTGTAACTCCAGCCTGAGTCTGAAGACCTGAGGACCAGAGAAGACAATGGTATAAATCCCAGCCCAAGGGGAGGAGAATACCAATGTTCCCACCCCTCAAGAGGCAGTCAGGAAGGGAACAAATACTCCCTCCTGCCATTTTTGTTCTATTCAGGCCCTCAATGAATTGGACACTCCCAACCCACACTGGAGTGGATGAACTGCTTTATTGACTCCATGGAATCAAATGCTAAATCTTATCCAGAAACCACCTCATAGACATATCCAGAAATAATGTTTAATCTGTACACCCCATGGTCCAGTCAGGTTGACACATAAAATTAATAATAACAGATGTGGAGTGGAAAGGGTTGTTTTTGTCTCTGTTTAGAGTAGACAATTTTTCTCTATTGTTAATAAAGAGAAGACAGAAAACATCAATATAGATAAAAGTAAGGTTTGATTAAGTCATTTGATTTGTTGTATTTTATTGTGAGTCAAGGGCATTAGTAATATGATGACCTAGGAGAGAATGTGGGAAGCTAGAAGAGGAAGTATAGTCCTATAAGGAGAGGAGATTAACCACGGAGTGGAACAGGATTTTAAGTTCACTTCCCTTATTTAAGACGTGTAACTTGGAATTGAGGACAGTAGTTGAATTCAACAAGAAAGGGTTTAGCGAGGCAGCTAAACGGGGAGAAAAGGGGACAATACTATTGAGAACATTTGCAAGGGAATGGTTATGATAATAGAAACTATGGATGTGAGGAGGTAATAAATGCTGAAAAAGTTATGGGGTGAGAGAATGGAAGGTCTCAATAAGGATAAGATATTTTGGAGTGATGCTTAGTGTAAGTGACATGGATAGATAAGAGTTAGTAGTTTTACAACAGGCACTTGATATTGAAATTTTGAAAGAGGAATAGAAGAGACAGAATAAGAACTTCAGAGATAACAGATACTGCAAAGGCTTGGGGAGCCCCTTATGAAACACTGAAAGTAAGTTCCAGTCTATAAAATAAGTGGAAGGAGATTAAAAAATTAATTTTTTCATGACAATTATTTCAATACTGCTTATATAATGGTATTATAGAATTCTGAAAATAACTCTGTGCCATGTTAGGGGTTATGCGTTGCCAGTGCCCTAAGCAAGGGATCAGCCTGCTTTTCAAGTACTTGAGCTTTCTACTTCACTTCCCAAGAAAAATTAGGTGGGATGTCACTTGTGAAAACCGTAGATTAAATAATTAATCTCTCTATTCTGTAGTGTTATCATCTGCAAAGTGGTGATAATAATACCTAACTAGAAGGGGTGTTTGACAATCAAATGCAAGTGTGTGTGTGTGTGTGTGTGTGTGTGTGTGTGTGTGTGATTTGTACTGGGGGTGGTCAGTAACTTTTTCTTCTGTTCAGTTTCCAGTCTTGTTTTCAAACATAAGCTATCGATGTTTTCTAAAGTAGTATTTGTTAAAACATTGTTTTCAAGGGATAGCTTCCTCTCATGATAGAAAAGAGAGGTTTGTTCAAATAAATCTAAAGAATCTGAGGTTAAACAATATGTTTTGGATTTTAAGATACTATCTTTTTTTCCTGCAGCACTTTCTGGGGACTTTATTTTCCTTTTGTGTATTATGACCCTGAGTGAGGAGGAAGTTGGTTTTATTTGTTCTGATTTTTTCCAAAGTTCTTTATGACAAAGCTATTTGTAAAACACTAACTTTCCAAAAATCACACTTTGGGAAATGCTGGGATACATTGTCTCTTGAGATTTCCTTTCCTCAAGGTTATGATAATATCAGTGATTAATAAATGGATTAAGTGTGAATGTTGAAGGCAAAATGTAGTTAAGATCTATGGATGTAATCATTAAGAAGGAAAGAACTATGGCTCTTTCCCTCATGGAACTTGAAATCTAAGTATGTTTGGCACTTCAAAATAATCCCTCCCCACACCCCCGCAACCCTTCACCTCCATGATTCCCAAGTCCTTCAAGGGATACTTTTCATCCATCCCATTGTCCTGGCAGTAGCACTTTCCAAAGAGCATGTAGTCAGTAATCAATTATTTTAATAAAATGGCAGGAGCTTAGGATGTAACTCAAAATTGTCAAATACCAGCATTCTGAGACAGATCACATCTGCTACAAACATCCTCATCAACAACTTCAAGGTAAAGGAAGTGACTTTATTAGACCTTTTCAAGACTAGACAGGGAGATTAAAAAAAAAGATTAAGAAAAATCAATATATCTTTTCACACATTGGCCTACAGTCAGACAACAGAGACTTCCAGCTACAAGCCAAACTTAAAATTAGAATCTCTAATGTCACCCAACTTTAATGAGCAGAACTGAGATAATACACATATGACACCCATTTACTCAAACACTTTGATTAGTCCTGTCTAAATGCCCAGCTCACCATTTAAAAGAAAGGGGACCACTAACAAGTTCTTAGAGCCTAGACCATCTTCAAAGGACATAACTGTTTTCCTCTGAGAAAAGACGTCCTACACAACATGTTGTCTGAAGAAAATGAGTCACTGTGAAGCATCTCAGAAATGGCAGGGAAATGGGAGGATAAAAATGGATTACGAAAGTATAAATCAGCCTGAAGCATGTCCTCTAACTATAAAATGATGCTGAGAAGGGCTGACGAACAATGACAAATATCCTCAATGTTAATAATTGTTGCAACCAAACATGCGCTGACCAGAGCTAAGGTATACCTGTGGAAGCATCTATAGGATAATTCGCTCAGCCATTCTAAGCATTCTCCAAGTGTGGTCCTAGATCAGCAGCTTGAGTATCACCTGGGAATGGATTAGAAAGGCAAATTCTTGGCTGCTTACTCAGACAAATTGGTTCAAAAACTGTGAGTGGAGCCTAGAAATATGTATTTTAGAAAACCCTCCAGCTGATTCTCATACACTCTCAAATTTGGAAACTGTTGATCCATCCAAATCATTGCAACAATTTGCCCAAGAACAAAGCCTTTTCTCAGAAAATTCCCCCATTAAAAAATCCTGTAAAAAAAAAAACTCTTTTTTTTTTTTTTTTTTTGCCTTGTCTGCATATGGCAATAGCCTAATCCCATAGGGAACATGAAAGAACAATTATAAAGGGAGTCAGAGAAGAGGCACTGGCCTCAGTCATCAAACTAAGTTATGTATGCTAACAGTGATGTGATGAGCAAGGGCCACTGATTAGCAGATTTGGCCCCAACTGCACACAGCTGCAAGGTCAAAAGCGTCATATTCATTGGCAAGGAGCTACACAAATAATTCCATAATTAAAATGCCTGTTGTGTACCTAAACAAAATGAACCACTAGCATTTAACTTATATTATGAAAAGTCCTACTGATTATGAAATGTTAAAAATATATTACATCAAATTTGAGCCATTTGTCCACAAAGTAATAGAACACTGTGGGAGGCTTGCTGATAATAGAGGGGGTATTTCACAAGGACCTGCTGAGGCAGATTTATGTTTTCGAAATTTAGATACAGAAGATCGTACTTGTTTAGCTGCCATTGTAAATCCATTAGGAATATGTTGAATAGCAGCCAAAGAGAGAAACCTGTGACAATATGACCAAGTCAAGCAGAACATATTTAGGTTTAGAGTCTAGGAAATGTTTATCCTACCCTCAAATATTCCCTACTATCAGCTTTGGCTGTGGCTCCCTGCTCCATGGTCAGGTGGCTCTGCTCCTGCTACTCAGTTTCATCCAGAAGAGAACAGAGCCAACCCTGTCCTGTCCAATCAGCAGCTGGCTGCTTATCTGACCAGAACAGTTCCATGGGGCAAAGTTCCTCTCTCTGAAATAAACAGTCCTTTCCATTCCAGGAAGCAAATTGGCTCTGGAAAAGTAATGTGTGCAGAGCAAGATTACAAGAAAAAAATAGAGAAGCCAGAATGGGACATGGTAGATAAAAAGGGATAAAGATGGAAGGAGAAAAGGATGGTAAGGAAAAATAATTACGGAGGTAAAGCAGAGGGCAAAAAGGAAAACAAAGCTGTGGACCAAGCTTAGAAAGATTACATAGTATTTAAATATTTGCAAGCTAAGTATCTCTCCTGCAACAAACCACCACAACAAAATGGAAAGTTGATACTCTATATCCATACAATAGCTCCACTTCTCTAAGGAAAGTTCCCCCCACCCAAGTCAATACACATTATCTCTTTGTATTGGTTTCTGTCAGTCTTTTAAATTTCTTATAACAGAAGTATAACACATCAGGCCCGTGATTAAGGATGTGTTAGCAGTATTGCCCGACTTGGCAGTTATTTTTTAAGTCCTACATTATAGAAAAAATACATCTATAACTGAGACCTGATTTTATTCTCTAGAGCAGCTAGAGTTAAACGAGTGTACCCTCCAACATGTATTTTTCAGTGAAGAATAAGGTAACCAGTAGAGTTGAGTCTTATGGCATTAGGGGGACTTTCTCATTCACTTTTGTGACCCATTATCTGGTTGCTAGTTTATCACTTGCATTGACTACAGAAGTAGCACCGCACTCACGTAAGTTCATCAGGTCGAGTTGTAGGAAAAAAAAATCACATTTCTGGTCAAGGGATTATTTCCAAATTTCTACTTTTTAAACAGAGGTTACTAACCATATAGCTAGATGATGTAAAAGAGTACAATAATGTAAATATTTAAAATGTTAATTAATATTAATCACAGTGGATATCCTCCAGTGTCATGAAAATCTATCAATCTCAAAATGAGGAATCTGTCCTACTATACCTTTTATTTCCTTTATTTTACTATAAATATGAGAATTCAATGGGGATCTTACCACACTTTAATTTTTATCATAAATATTTAAATTATATGAGGCCAAAACTCATAACCTCCAATTAATTTTAATTAAGAGGTAAAAACTTCTAAAGCTTTGTACTTAATTAATATGTAAATTGTACTATCTGTTATTGATAAGTGTTCTGTATATGAAAATATATTATTCTCATGCCATATGCTGTTACTAACATTACAGAAGAAGCCAGACAATGTTATATAAAAATATAGAGTGTTCTTGAAAATAATATTAAATTGGAATCACCAGATAGGAAGACAGAGATGTCAATAGTACTTTTACTTTTTTGCCACCTGTTTCAGCCTGCACACACAAATATTCAACTATTCAGAATGGTTCTGAATGAATTCAACCATTCAGAATGGTAATGCCATATAATTAATCATTGTAATCTATAAAAGTCAAATTACACAATTTTATACTAAACTGAATGTATATCTCAACTACCTGTAATAAAAAAAATAATTTGCTTTATTTGTGAAAGATTTTTCAGAGAAGGAAAATAAGTATCATCCCTTGACTTGCAGTTGAAAGACTGAGTAGCTAGTTTTTGGTCAGTGAATTTTTTGGTACTGCCATCCACTAAAAGAAAACAAAAATGAAAACATAAAGCTTTTATATTTCAGACAGCTCTTACCAACTTCAAAATGTTTTCAATTCAATAAACTTGGTATGCCTGCTATGTATCAGTGATATTAATATGAAACAAGCATCTTGATTGACACATTTAGAGTATAAAAGATTTTAAGGACTAATTTAAATATTCTGTTTCATTACCTTCTGGTCCATAATTCATTCATTCACTCATTCATTCATCCATCCATCCATATTTATTCACAGTCCATATATATTACCTGAGCACCAACAATGTATTAAGCACTGTACCAGGCCTTGGAAAGGCACAGGTTGACAACTTAGATATTCTCCTTAAGAAATCTAATGGGAGAAACAGTAAATAAACTAAGGATTTCAACAGAATATAATCATGAGCAATGATAAAAGATATATAACCAGTGCACTTAAATTAAATCTTAAGCCCAGACTTCTTAGAGGAAGTGATATTTTGCTGAATAATGAGAAGCCTTGTAAAGAGGCAACCAAAAGGTTTGAAACTACATATAATTGTGTGGGCTGAAGCGTGGAGGTTTAAAGCCAAGCCAGTAATTGAAGGAGGAATTCAATGTACTCCCCAAAAGTAATACTAATGCCTAGAAAAAGCAGAGGTTGAAACTAGAGAGAAGGAGGAGTCAGATTACAAGGGATTGGGTGAATCCTAAGGGGAATGAATGTTATCTCGAACATGAGGAAGAAGTATCAAAAGAAATATCAACAATTGCTTTTAAGAAACACTTCTCTGAATCCCAAAATTCACATAGAAACACAAAAGACTCCAAAGAGCCAGAGAAGTCTTGAGAAAGAACAAGTTCACAGTTTTGATTTCAAATTATGTCATAAAGCTATAGAAAAGCATAAAAAAGGCACATAGATCATATAGTGGGCCCAGAAATAAGCCCATGCATATAAGATCTTCAGCAAATATCTTCAACAAGGCAATTTCATACAGGAAAATTGTCCAGGGGTTGTTCTGAAACAGTGTGTTTCTTAGGGGTGATGGAGGGCCCAGAACTTCCTACTTAACTGTGTTGCTGACATCTATGTGGGATTTTTTTTATTTTTGTTTTTTGTTTTTTTGTCCTTTAGTCATCTTGTTCCAAAGATTTGTTTTACCTTCCATAGTACCATGTTTTTACTAAATACCAGAATCAGTACAGTATTATATGCTCTAAAAGACATTAAAACAAGCAGAAAATTAACAGTGTACAATATTGGGAAGGGGTTGGGCTCTATTTTCTAGGGACATAGGCAAAAGTGAAATATGAGAAACACCAAAATTGTAAAGACAGTAAAGATGAATAAATTCATTGTAGTCACATACAGCAGGGCAGATGGCTATAATAGAAACAACAGACATTTTTGACAAACACCTACAAACATAACACTCTTATCAAACATTGAAAAGGATATGGAGAAATTGGAACCCTCATGTATTACTGGTTGAAATGTAAAATGGTACAGTCACTTTAGAAATTGATTTGGCTTTTCCTCAAAATGTTAAATATAGGGTTGTCATATGTCTCAGTAGTTCCACTCCTAGGTATATACGCCAAGGAGTTGAAAACATATATTCCCACAAAAACTTGTATATGAATATTCATAGAACCCTTAGTCATTATAGTCAAAAAGTGGAAACAACCCAAATGTGTATCAACTGATGAATGGGGACAATTAGATATTGGTCAAAGGATACAAACTTTTCCATTATAAAATGAGTAAGTTTTAGGCATCTAAGGTACATTGTGGTGATTATAGTTAACAACACTGTATTGCATGATTGAAATTTGCTATGGTTATAGCTAAGTAGATCTTAAATGTTCTTATTATAAAAATAAAAATGGTAATTATACAAAGTGAAGGATATGCCAACTAACTTCATGATAGTAAATATTTTGTAATATACATGTGTGTCAAATCACTACATTGTATACATTATATGTATATAATATTATATATTAATTATACTTCTATAAAACTGGAAAAGAAAATCCTAAAGCAAAACAAAATGAAACAATACAATAAAAAAACAATGGGCAGGGAGGAGAGGCAGGATGGCAGAGGAGTAGCAGACTGAAATGACATCAGGTCCCAGGAGTTCAGATAGAAAGTTATCAAACCATTCTGAACACATAGAAACTAAACAGGAGATAGAATAAAAGAGCAGTAATTCTAGGAACAGAAAATCGACCACTTTCCAAAAGGTAGGACATGCAGAGAAGTGAATCCAAAATGATGGGGGAGGGGTCAGCTTCCAGCAAGCGGTGGAGCAGTGGGGCACAAAATCAGAACTTTTAGAAATCTGCTCCACTGAGGGACATCACTCCAGAGACTAAGTAGGGGTGGAGGCCTCACAGGGACTGTATGGTCTTAGGTCCCGCTGGGTCACAGAAAGATTGGGGGTGTCTGAGTGTGACAGAGCTCCCAGGTATCAGAGTGGGAAAGCTGACTACAGAGACAGAGCTAAGGAGTGAGCTTTCAGACTAGGGTTAACTTAAACTGTGATCCAAGGCACAGCTGGGCCTCTGCTCTTTGAGGAGGGATTCCACAAGTGGCAGATCCAGAGAGATGCCCCCACTCCTCCCTCCTCCAGGAAAAGCAGCACAGGAATGCAGGGCAGGAATCTGCTGGGTTTGGAGACTCCAAATGGGGCCATGCACCAGAGATAGAAATGCTCAGTCATAGGCCAGGTGAGCACAGAGCATGGCCAGAGACCAGGGAGACAGGAGGGATTGACTGCTTTTCTCAGAGGGCACACTGAGGTGTGGGGCCCCAAGCTCTTGGCCCCGCCAGGTGGAGATTGGGATACCACAATTTTCATTCCTGTCCTCCAGAGCTCTACAGAAAGCGTTCAGGGAACAAAAGCTCCAGAGAGTGAACCCGAGCACATTACTTAGCCAGGACCCTGGCAAGGGCAGTGCAATTCACACTTGGGCAAAAACATTTGATATTCACTGCAATAGGCCCCTCCCCCAGAAGATCAACAAGAACATCCAACCAAGACCAAGCTCACCAATCAAGGAGAACAGTGGAACTACAGAGCTAGGGTTAGAATTCATGGCTTTTCCCCATGATCCTTTAGTCTTGCAAAGTTAATTTTTTTTTCATTTTTTTCTAACTTTTCCTCTTTCCTCTTTTACTGTTTTTTAACTAGTTTACCTTAATAGCTTTCTAAAAACAAAAATCTTTTTAAATCTTCATTGTTGGAGTCATATTTTATCCTTTCATTGTATTTAACCTTATTTTTAGTATATATATAGGGTTTTGTTTTTCTTTAAAAATTTGGGATACAATTTCTTCTAATAGATCAAAATATATTCTAAATCTAGCACATGCCTTTGTTCTAGTCTCCAGCCTGAGCACATTCTCTCCTCTTTTTTTTTTTTTTTTTTTCTTTTTCCAACCAACTTATCTTATCAATTCCTTTTTTGGAATTTATTTTTTAATTTTCATCTTTATAATCATATTCCATCCCTTCATCATGTTTACCCTTATTTTTGTGTATATATATGTTTTTCTTTCTTTAAAATTTGGGAGATTGTTTCTTCTAAGAGACCAAAATACATCCAAAATCAAGTGGATAGCACTGTCCTATTCACCATCTAATATATAATAAATATATATATTTTTTTTTAATTTTTATTTCTTTTTCTCCCCTATCTTCTCCCCCCATTTTTGGGCCTCTTGTGATTTGGCTAATGTACATTTTTTCTGGGGTCTTGCACACTTTTAATATTTTATTTTCTCATTCATATATTCTTATCTGGGTAAAATGAAAGGCAGAAAAACTCTCCCCTAAAAAAAGAACAAGAGGCAATATCAAGGGCTAGGGACCTAATCAATACAGACATTGGTAATACGTCAGAACTAGAGTTCAGAATGATGATTCTCAAGGTGCTAGTTGGGCTTGAAAAAGCCATAGAAGATATTAGAGAAGACTTTCTGGAGAAATAAAATCCCTTTCTGGAGAAATAAAAGAACTAAAATCTTACCTGGTTGAAATCAAAAAAGCTATTTATGAGGTGTAATTAAAAAAAAAAAATGGAGGCTCTTACTGCTAGGATAAATGAAGCAGAAGAGAGAATTAGTGATACAGAAGACCAAATGACAGAGAATAAAGAATCTGAGCAAAAAAAGAGACAAACAACTGCTGGATCATGAGGGGAGAATTCAAGAAATAAGTGATACCATAAGATGAAATGATATTAGAATAATTGGGATTCCAGAAGAAGAGAAAGAGGGGCAGAAGGTATATTAGAGCAAATTATAGGAGAGAACTTCCCTAATATGGCAAAGGGAACAAGCATCAAATTCCAGGAGGCACAGAGAACCTCCCTCAAAATCAATAAAAATAGGTCCACAACCTGCCATCTAATAGTGAAACTTACAAGTCTCAGTGACAAAGAGAAAATCCTGAAAGCAGTTCAGAAGAAGAAGTCTGTAATATACAATGATAGAAATATTAGATTGGCAGCAGACTTATCCACAGAGACCTGGCAGGCCAGAAAGAACTGGCATGATATATTCAGAGCATTAAATGAGAAAAACATGCAGCCAAGAATACTATATCCAGCTAGGCTATCATTGAAAATAGAAGGAGAAGGGGCACCTGGGTGGCTCAGTGGGTTAAAGCCTCTGCCTTCAGCTAAGGTCATGATCCCAGGGTCCTGAGATAGAGCCCCACATCGGGCTCTCTGCTCAGCAGGGAACCTGCTTCCCTTCCTCTCTCTGCCTGCCTCTCTGTCTACTTGTGATCTCTGTCAAATAAATAAATAAAATCTTAAAAAAAAAAAAAAGAAAGAAAGAAAAAGAAAGAAAGAAAGAAAGAAAGAAAGAAAGAAAATAGAAGGAGTGATAAAAAGCTTCCAGGGCAAACAAAAATTAGAAGAACTTGCAAACACCAAACCAGCCCTACAGGAAATATTGAAAGGGATCCTCTAAGCAAAGAGAGAGTCTTTGCTTAGTAGTAGACCAGAAAGGAATAGAAACAATATACAGTAACAGTCACCTTACAGGCAATACAATGGCACTAAATCTATATATTCAGTAGTTACTCTGAATGTAAATAGGCTAAATGTCCCAATCAAAAGACATGGGGTATCAGAATGGATAAAAAAACACAACCCATCAATGTGCTGTCTACAAGAAACTCATTTTAGACCCAAAGACACCTCCAGATTTAAAGTGAGGGGTGGAAAACAATTTACCATGCTAATGGACATCAGAAGAAAGCTGGGGTGGCAATCCTTATATCAGATCAATTAGATTTTAAGACAAAGACTATAACAAGATACGAGGAAGGACACTATATCGTACTTAAAGGGTCTGTCCAACAAGAAGATCTAACAGTTTTAAATATCTATGCCCCTAACATGGGAGCACCCAACTATATAAACCAATTAATAACAAAATCAAAGAAAAACATCAACAATAATATAATAATAGTAGTGGACTTTAATACCCTCCCCTCACTGAAATGGACAGATCATCCAAGCAAAAGATCAACAAAGAAACTGAACCAGGAAGAAATAGAAAACCTGAACAGACCTATAACCAGTAAGGAGATTGAAGTAGTCATCAAAAATCTCCCAACAAACAAGAGCCCAGGGCCAGATAGCTTCCCAGGGGAATTCTACCAAACATTTAAAAAAGAATTAATATCTATTCTCCTGAAACTGTTCCAAAAAATGGAAATGGAAGAAGAACTTCCAAACTCATTTTATGAGGCCAGCATTACCTTGATCCCAAAATCAAAGACTCCATCAAAAGGAGTATTACAGACCAATATCCGCCATGAACACAGATGCAAAAATTCTCACCAAAATACTAGCCAATAGGACCCAACAGTACATAAAAAGGATTATTCACCACAACCAAGCAGGATTTATTCCTGTGTGGCAAGGTTGATTCAATATGCACAAATCAACAGATGTGATATAATACATTGATAAAAGAAAGAATAAGAACTATATGATACTCTCAATAGATGTTGAAAAAGCATTTGACAAAGTACAGCTTCCTTTCTTGATCAAAACTCTTCAAAGTATAGGGGGATAGAGAGTACATACCTCAATAACATCAAAGCCATCTATGAAAAACCCCCAGTGAATATCATTATCAACAGGGAAAAACTGAGAGCTTTCCCCCTAAGGTCAGGAACATGGCAGGGATATCCACTATCACCACTGCTATTCAACATAGTACTAGAAGTCCTAGCCTCAGCAATCAGACAACAAAAAGAAATAAAAGGCATCTGAATTTGCACAGAAGAATCAAACTGTTGCTCTTTGCAGATGATATGATACTTTATGTGAAAAATCCAAAAGACTCCACCCCAAAACTGCTAGAATTCATATAGGAATTCAGTAAAGTGTCAGGATATAAAATCAATGCACAGAAAGGAGTTGCATTTTTAAATACCAACAGGAAGACAGAAGAAAGAGAAATTCAGGAGTCAGTCCCATTTACAATTGCACCCAAAACCATAAGATACCTAGGAATAAACCTAACCAAAGAGGCAAAGGATCTGTACTCAGAAAACTGTAAAGTACTCATGAAAGAAACTGAGGAAGATACAAAGAAATGGAAAAATATTCCATGCTCATGGATTGGAAGAAAGACTATTGTGAAAATGTCTATGCTACCTAAAGCGATCTACATGTTTAATGCAATCCCTATCAAAATCCCAACCACTTTTTTCAAAGAAATGAAACAAATAGCCCTAAAATTTATATGGAACCAGAAAAGACCCTGAATAACCGGAGGAATGTTGAAAAAGAAAGCCGAAGTTGGTGGCATCACAATTCCAGACTTCAAGCTCTATTACAAAGCTGTCATCATCAAGAAAAGTATGGTACTGGCACAAAAACAGACACATAGATCAATGGAACAGAATAGAGAGCCCAGAAATAGACCCTCAACTCTTTGGTCAACTAATCTTCGACAAAGCAGGAAAGAATGTCCAATGGGATAAAGACAGTCTCTTCAAAAATTGGTTTTGGGAAAATTGGGCAGCCACATGCAGAAGAATGAAACTGGACCATTTCCTTATACAACACACAAAAATAGACTCAAAATGGATGAAAGACCTCAATGTGAGACAGGAGTCCATCAAAATCCTTGAGAAGAACACAGGCAGCAACCTCTTTGACCTCAGCCACAGCAACTTCTTCCTAGAACCATCAGTAAAGACAAGGGAAGCAAGGGCAAAAATGAACTATTGGGACTTCATCAAGATCAAAAGCTTTTACACAGCAAAGTAAACAGTCAATAAAACCAAAAGACAACTGACAGAATGGGAGAAGATATTTGTAAATGACATATCAGATACAGGGCTGGTATCCAAAATCTATAAAGAGCTTATCAAACTCAACACCCAAAGAACAAAGAATCCAATCAAGAAATGGGCAGAGGACATGAACAGACATTTCTGCAAAGAAGACATCCAGATGGCCAACAGACACATGAAAAAGTGTTCAACATCACTCGGCATCAGGGGAATACAAATCAAAACTACAATGAGATACCACCTCACACCAGTAAGAATGGCTAAAATTAACAAATCAGGGAATGACAGATGTTGGTGAGGATGTGGAGAAAGGGGAACCCTCCTACACTGTTGGTGGGAATGCAAGCTGGTGCAACCACTCTGGAAAACAGCATGGAGTTTCCTCAAAACGTTGAAAATAGAGCTACCCTACCAATCGCACTACTGGGTATTTACCTTAAAGTTACAAATGTACTGATCTGAAGGGGCACATGCACCTGAATGTTTATAGCAGCAATAGCCAAACTATGAAAAGAACCTAGATGTCCATCAACAGATGAATGGATAAAGAAGAGATGGTATATATACATATATATACACACATACATATATATATATATATATATATATATATATACACACACACATATATATATACACAATGGAATACTGTGCATCAATCAAAATAAATGAA
Organism: Lontra canadensis; assembly: GCF_010015895.1. NCBI lineage: Eukaryota > Metazoa > Chordata > Mammalia > Carnivora > Mustelidae > Lontra > Lontra canadensis. The sequence goes on along the minus strand of NW_022631047.1, from coordinate 4,147,667 downwards.
ATTTTGCCATTTGCAACACCGTGGATAGAACTAGAGGGTATTATGCTTAGGGAAATAAGTCAATCAGAGAAAGACAATTATCATATGATCTCCCTGATATGAAGAATTTGAGAGCCAAAGTGGGGAGTCTGGGGAGTAGGAAAGGAAAAAATGAAACAAGATAGGATCAAGAGGGAGGCAAACCATAAGACTCTTAATTTTACAAAACAAATTGAGGGTTGGTGGGGGGTGGTGGGATAGGGAGAGGGTGGTTGGGTTATGGACACTGGGGAGGGTATGTGCTATGGTGAGTGCAATGAAGTGTGTAAGCCTGACGATTCACAGACCTGTACCCCTGGGGCAAATAATGCATTATATGTTAATAAAAATAATTAATTAACAACAATAACAACAACAACAAAAAACAATGGGCAGTGACTGCAAATGGCAACAGATTTTCATTTTGGGGTGATATAAGTAGTAGAAAATCCGAATTTTATTTTGGCAATGGTTGAACAACTCTATGACTATGCAAAACAACAATAACAACAATGTTGAATTATACATTTTAAATGGTTGAATTGAATGGTTAAATGGTATGTGAATGGTTAAATGTTATATGAATCATGTTTCACTGAAGCTGTTTCAAAGCAACTCAAGCATTAGGTCATGACAAATAAAACAGTTACATTTCCTCAAATGCTCACAGATCAGTTATGTTCTCTGCCCTCTGGGAAAGTACATGGGAAGTTAAATTGTAATCAAAAGCCTGCTTGATAGATACAGATTTAGAACAAAGAATTTTGGTAATCTAAGCAAGCTTCTGGCACTTATCTTTGATTAAGGAAATAAACCTACCTGTCAAGTGTTTTAGTATCTGAGCCCCCTTGACTAGTCAGACTTTCCCAGATGTCCAGAATGAAGCATAATTCTCCTCTCTCGCTTTTTGTCTTTTGTACTGTCTATGGGCACTTTCATAGAAGCAGTTTTATTTAACACAGCTTGCTAATAACATGGAGTAAACCAGAGTATCAAATATCCCCCAACAACCAGACTTAGCCTGAGGCTATTCGTTGGTATCTTGATTAGAAGCAGCTTCTGAGTCACTCAGTCGTCGGAATGCTATATGGTATTGCACTCTGAAGGGAGAATCAACTTTTCTCTGTTAACCCAGGTCCAGCGCCTTGTTTGATACAGATCATTGTCTCTCAAAAGATCATTTTGAGGACCATTTAGATGTACCGATAAGAAATGGTACACATTTTGTTCCTCTGAGGTAGCCTTGATACTTTCCTACTTTCCCATTCAATTTTCAGCCAACCTCATAGAGAAGACTTGACCATTGGTTGACCCCCTGGCTGGGACCAGGCACTCAGGGGCTTTCCACTCTCTCCTGACCTTAGGATGTGTGCTCCACCCACCATTCCCACACTAGAAGCTGTGTCAAGTACATTGTTTTGAGGGTGAACTGTATATTGGACCATCTGGAAAGAATATACAATTGAACCCAATTAAGGCCACTCTCTACATGTTTGAGATCTGAAGTGGGGCGGGTGTGGAGGTCTAGTCATCTTGCAACCATTCAAACAAGCCTTGTGTGTAAGTTCCTTAGTTGTTAAAACGGCCACCTCCTAGTCTGGAGTGGCCTGCCTCTTTCTCCTGTCTCTCCTTGCCCTTAGTGTACAGAGTCAGCTTCAGATTTCATCCAGGGGACTCCCAAGGTTGCAAACCAACACCTTAGCTTCACCTTCACCCCCCATGGCATCATCCAGCTCATTCCAATGTGTACGGTGACATTCACTCGCATTAACGGAAAGGAACCAATTCCTTTACACTGAATGGACTTGACAAACATGTTTCCTGCCTGTGAGAGAGAACCGCAGAAACAAAACGTTTGTTTCTCTTGAGTGTTTTGTTTGATTTCAAACTTAAATAAGGAGAATTCTAGCATTTCCAAGAACTGCACCAGTTATTGCAATAAGAAAATTGGGAAATTCTGTCTTCTGTACAGAGTATGCTCATGACATGAAAATGGAGGGATTGGGAACAACCTGGCTGAAAAAGCCTGCAGCAAGCTATAAAACACCTGTATGTGCTTTCTAATAGTTGGTAAACATGTTACCACATTTTAAATAAATGATATGCAGTTACAGTCAATAATCCAGAGACAGCCTAAGTGCCATAAGAAGATACATTCTCCTCTGTGGAAACCACAGGTCTTGGTTTTTCCCCTCAAGATCCTTGCCTGAAGGAGATGATGGTAGCTGTTCCCCATAATTCTCTATAGTAGCTTTATGATTTCACAGACTATACTGATAAAAGTAAAACTTAGCTCCTAGAAATGCGCTAGGTAGTTGCCTCCTCTTAATTTAAGTTTCTGCTTTTGTGGTAACCATATTTAGCTAAATAGTGTAAAAGTATAATAGTTATAGAAACAATAACTAGGTAAGTTACGGAAACAATAACTAGGTATTCTCTATACATATGTAAATTCAAGAGCTGGATAATGCGTGGGACTGCTTTAAACTGATCTGTGTTCTCAATACAGATGTTATGTTAATTATGCCACTTCAGTCTATGCTGCTAGATGTCAAGAATATAAACAGGTGAAAGAACTGGAAGAATTATACCACCCATCATGGAAAGGTTGGAGAGTCAAGGAAACTTGGCTCAAGCCAATTTAACTCAAGAAGCACTTACTGTGGAGTGCCTAAGTGGCTCAGTCAGTTAAGCATCTGCCTTCGGCTCAGGTCATGATCCCAGGGGCCTGGGATGGAGTCCAGTGGGGAGTCAGCTTCTCCCTCTCCCCCTCCCCCTGCTGTGCTCTCTCTCTCTGTCAAATAAATAAATAAAATCTTAAAGAAAAAAGAAGTGCTTACTGTAATAGCCAAAATGTTACACACAAAGACAAATAAACTTCTTGTTTTGTCCCTATCGAGCCGTAGGATTTAGAAAAAATCATGTTATATCTCTGGGCTTTTTTCTGCTTATTTAAAAAGTGATGGTGTTGGGACAAGATGACCAACTTTTAATGATTCTTTTGTTCTTAAACTTTTAGAATCTCATGAGTCACTTGGCTGACTAATATATAACATAATTGCGTTATGCATATTACTAAGCAATATTTTTGGATCAGTTGTTACTGAGTCATGAAGTTTTCCAAAATTCTCAGGTTATGTTAAAAAAAAAACCCACAAAAAAAAAAAAGCATGATATACACAAGTTCAATTAAAAGTGCACATTACAAAACAATTTTGAAAATTCATTATTAATTCAGCCTTAAAAAAAAAAAGACTCAAGACTCATATATATTTCAAAAAGGCCCGATAAGCACAAATGTAAAATACAGAATTTGAATTGCCTGATCTTTTCTACTTGTGCAGTGGTGAAGATATTTGTCTTTTTTTTAAGGGAGGGCTGCTTCCCAGAACCTTAACCTTCTTCTTCTGTTTGAGGTTGGAGGGGAGCAAAGGCACTTCAAATAATAAAATGTGAACTTGCCTGATAGTTACTTAGCCAGTCTCCCCTAGAGCTGGCCAGAGGCTCATTAACAGCCAACCTGAAGGACAGCAGTTGCAACTCCAGAGTTGAGACACACTCTCCCTGGGTTCAAAGGAAGGGGACTGTCCTGGCAGCCTGTGTGCAGGGCAGGAGGGAACTGAGGCCCTACCTGTGTAGAGCAGGGCTCAGTGCTCACAGCACTGGTGGCCCCACTGAACTGGTTTCATGATGTTTGACTGTGGATGTGGGTCTGCCTCCCGTATTGTTGATGATTTTCCATGTCGTCCGCTTTCCCACTGAGACTGTAAATTACTCAATAGCTTTTCTCTTCATTTCTTTTGCTGCGTTAGTGGGTTGCAACCAGTACATGATATACGCAACTGATACTCTGGACTGGACCAAACATAGGGTCACAATCACTTGTGCAATAATATCCAAGCTTAATTTTATAACTCTTTATTTACAGGTCTTAAACATGAATTGATAAAATAGGTTGATCACAGAAGATGTCTATTCTAAAGATTTTTTTAAAGTGACCTCTACACCCAACATGGAGCTTGAACTCACAACCCCAATATCTAGAGTCACCTGCTCTACCAACTGAGCCAGCCAGGTGCCCCAGAAAATATCTATTCTAAGGCATTTATCTATTTAATGGTGTGTTTAGAGTGCTGAATTGCTCACTATTTTCTTAATGTGTGACTTTGAGTAGGTTCATTAACTTCTCTAAAAATTGGTTCTCTCATTTATACAAAAGGGACAAAAATCCTATTTACCTAAAAGCTTGTTTTTAGAATTAAAAATGTATACAAAAAATATTCAGCAAAATGCTTGGTTTAAGTAAACAATAAATACAAACTAGTACTTTTAATAAATACATGCTAATTCATATTATAGTAGAAAAAGAATAGTTTTTAGAATGAATTTGAAAATTAAATTTGCTTCTGCTTCATTCTAATAATATAATGTTGGTGCTTTTGTTTAATTCCTGTCTCAGTTATCTCAGTGTCTAAATTTTTAGATGATCTCATGAAATTGTTTTGTAGTCTTATATGTGTGAAGTAACCCAGGCCAATGGTTAGAGAAATAAGAGAAGCTACCTGAAGGACAGCAGTTGCAACTCCAACTCTATTTTATGCAATATTTTTAGAACATTGCATTTAGTCTTTACAAAACTCAATTTTATGAAAATGAGGCTTATGGAGTTTAAATGATTGCCTAGAGCTGCACAGGAGTAATTGGAGTCAAACCCAAGTTACTATGGCTTAAAACCTTTGCCTCTTCTACTTCCTGATTCATGTTCGAGGCCCATGGTGAGCACTGAATACATTTTAATGCCTATCCATGTTCCCCTTAACTTAAGCAAGTGTGTCTATTTACAAAAAGGAAAGAAAGTGGGAGGAAAAAAAGCTGAGTGATAAATTATAATAAACAAATAGTGACTGAAGATAACTGGTGTCATGTTCTTTCTGTCCAGTGATTAGAATACTAAAGGTAATTTCAGGGACTGTCAGAAGGACATTTACACGCATTCTCGGAGAACTAGTTCAAATCTCCTTTCCTTCATTTACTGTTCTATGATGTCTCTGGTTTCAATTTCCTTATCTGTATAATGGGGCTACTACTGGAGTTTTTATAATGAATGGAGGAAACGCATATCTGCCTTACCTAGATTAGAAATAAAAGCTATTAAGGTCACCTGAGTGGCTCAGTGGCTGAAGCATCTGACTCTTGATTTTGGCTCAGGTCATGATCTCAGGGTTGTCAGATCAAGCCCCATGTCAGGCTCCATTCTCAGTGTGGAGATTCTCTCTCTCTCTCTTCCTCTCCCTCTGTCTGCCACACCCCACCCCCGCCCCAATTGTGTGGACGATGCCCATGCATGTTCTCTTTCTCTTTCTTGCTCTTAAAAAAAAAAAAAGAAAAGAAAGAAAGAAAGAAAGAAAAAGGCTATTAATTTCCTTTCATCAGAGAAAAATAATACATAGTTGGAACCCTCGATCCAACTAAAATAGTGTCTAATTCAACCAGACTTGGGGTATCAGCAGAAACTGTGAATGCCAACAATAGTAAACAAACCCTCAGGCTAGGTTTCTGCAGCTATCATGAAATTGGATCAAGACTCTGTATGTTTAGTTTTCTATGGTTTGTCAATTCAGCAGAAATATAAAACCAAGACCAGACAGTCTGGTTTCGTTGCCAACATGGCATTAAGACAACAGTTGGTAAGATAAATCCACCTAATTCATATCTTAGTTTTAATTTTCCAAGGATACATTTACATGTATTTGTACAAAATGACTAATTTTTCTGCAATTTCAGTTTTTTTTTTTTCATAAAGTATTCAATTTGTCTCTTTTTACTTATTTTAGAGCCAAGAAAAAAAGGCCATTCTGCAATTCGGTCTGCTTATTAAGACATACATGTTTTGTTGTTTTCTTTAGACAAGGTATAGAAATATGGTCTGTGTAAGTAACTTAAAAGGAATTAATTTTCTTTTTATTATCCATTTAATCACTTGGATAATAATCTTGTATTCATCCTCGACTTATCACCCCCCCATCCTTGACTTATCACCCCCCATCCTTGACTTATCATACCATCCCCCAAATCCAAACAAGCATACATTTCAAATTTACCCCCTCCATCTTTTACTACACAATCTAATTTCAGGCTCTTACCATCTCTTACAACTACAGCTTTCTGTAGCACCTCCAACATCCAAACTCGGGTTTATCAAAGCGGGTCTCCACACGGTTTATGGAATGACCTATCTAAATACAAATCTGACCATGTCATCCCCAGGTTTAAAACCTACAACAAGTTCCATATAGCCCTGAAGCTAAACCCAACTCTCCTTAACAGGACAGAAAATTTAAAAAAACAAGCCACATAATTTAACTTGTTCCTGCCTATCTGACCTCACCTTGTACCATTCTGTATTGTATACACAAACAACACAGAACTGCTGGCAATTCTGTAGACATGCTATACTAGTTCTCACTCCCACATCTTTGTTCCTGCCATTTCCTACCTAGCTGTATCTTTGGTCTAGTTAAGCCTCTTCACCCAGTGAGATTTAGCTTGGCATTACCTCCTCCCAGAAGTTTTCCTGACCTCTCTCTCACCACCAGGCTGACTAGGTGTGGCCATATTATCTCTGCCACTACTATTTCTCCAATCGAAAGAAAAACAATTGATTAGCAAGTCTGCTTCTTCAAACTATTCTGAGAGCTCCTTTAGAGCAGAGAATGTTTGTTCATCATCACTGATCTTAGCACCTAGCACAATGCCTGGCATGATGCCTAGGAGATGTTTGATTACATGAATAAACTTAGAGCATAATCTGCCAGAAAATTTGTTTTCTGGTTGATTATGAATGCCTTCCTGAAATTTCTCACATTTATTAGCTGACTCATATTTTGTTTCAAGTCCACTCTGAAACCACCACAGTCACAGAAGTCTTAATAGCACCATCACACATAAATGCAGATGGACAACTTGGGAGTTTGCCTTGCACTGAAGAGTCCTAGAGGTGATTTGGATAGAATTTTTACAGTGGGTTCTTTCAACTTTGGGAAATGTGTACAATTGACTAATTTAAGTCACGTTTAAATACATCCCCACCAAATTCTCTGACAAGGGCAATGTGATCTTGCTAATAGCAAAAAACAAGAGTCTACAACTGGGTTGTCTAGGAGATTAGGAAAAAGTTATCCTTTCTCAAAGGAATTGGTAATGAGTAAGAGACTAATACGGGTTTGTTAAAAGAGAAAAAAGGGAATAAAATTCAAGAAACTGTTCAAAAAGTACAGACTTCATACCAAAGACATAATGGCTTATTCTCATATAAATAGGCTCATTACAATGAAAAAAAGAATAACCCTTTTCCCTTCTGAGTTCAAATCTCTCCAGCAATGGATGAACCCTTTATTCATTAGTTGACTGAGGATGAAAGCTTATGTTTTCCTAATGATATATAAAGACTAAAGGCAGACCTTTACATAGGTGAGACTTGTGTTCAGCATTATATGCTAAAAGAAATAAAAAAATCACAGCAAATTAGTCAAGCGGGAAGGGCTTTCAAAGAATAGCATTATCTTTAGCAGTGCTGGGAGTGGTTCCTCTTCTTTTGTGTCCATCTAGTCAACAAATAATTACTGAGGGAAGTACATGTGAGGAGTACTTGGGGTGGGATGGGGGGGACCAGGGAGGACAAACAACAATAGAGGAATGGATGTCCCTCATGGTTCTATGTGCTTTACTTGAATTAACTCATTAATGACCCCCCACAATCCTAGGAGGCAGGCACTATTATCCCCAGGTTACTTGTATTGAAACTGAGACACACAGAACTTAAATTACTTGCCCACTTTTCACACAGCTTTTGTTTTGATTGCAGCATCTATGCTGTGGGTAAAATGCTAGGAGAGAAACAGACATCATCCCACAAGTGCCATTCATGAGAATAAAAATATTACGAGCATGATCTAATGCGTGCTAGTCACATGTTTGCCTTAGTCACCCACCACAGTATCCCTAATGTGGAGAACAGTGCTTAGGATAGAGGAGGAACTAAGTAAATATTTGCCATTGGAATTAACTCGAGCAAAGACATCATTCTTAATGGTTCATAAGGGAAAGGAAATGGGGAGAGAACTACTATTTATTGACCGTCCTGTGAGATAGGCACCATTACTACTCAACTCTCTAGTTTGGTGTGGTAGCTGGCTTCAAATCCTGGCTCTGCCACACTCTGGTTGTATGAACTTGAGGACACTTGCATTTCCTGTCCTCACTTGTAAAATGGGGATAGTAATAGTGACTACGCATTGGAATAGTACGAGGATTAAGTGCGTTAATTAAGCAAAACGCTCATTAGAAGAGTGTTTCTGCAGGGCTAGCTATTACTGCTCTTAGTAAAATTTAATCATTGCTGTACTCAGTACTCAATTTTAGTGACTGGAAGAGGATTCACATCTGTTCCAGTTTAGATGTTTATGTCCATTAATAAATGTTAAAGGAATGCAGAAACAAAAGAGTGTTCAGGGAAATCAGGAAGGGGAAGGAAAGAGGAAGTGAATGTGGGGAGAACTCAGGCAAAGAAAAGAGTACAGGAGAAAAAAATCATGGATGTCAAAGGGCAGAGATTATTTGGGGAAGCAATGGGTAATAAGGTTTACTTGACAGGAATTCAACCAAATAGTTAATTTATAATTTTTTTTTAAGTATTTGATTATTTTAATCTCATTCCAGTGTATTGATCTCAGGAAAAACCAACAAAGAAAACATACAAGCAAATTTGAAACGTGATATCCTTACGTATATAAGTCTAGTTTCTCATCTATTAAAGAACCTATGCATTTCCACAGATTATTAGAATATCTGGCCTTATCAATAGATAAATGGCACAGACCTTGTACTTCCAGTTTCCTTATGTTTAGTTGAAATCTGTTGGAGAGGAATTATAGCCTATAGAGAAGGAAAACTTTCCTCTTCTTCCCTTCTAGTTATTTTACGTGGCTCAGTAACTAAATGGACATAAAACAGATTAAGAGGAGAAAAACAAATTTAATTACATAGATATGGGAGAGCCAGAAAGGCATGAGAGGCTCCTGGACAGTCAGACATTGAGGCTTATGTACCATCCTGAACTGAAGAGGGGGCTCCGGTCTGGGACTTCCATGGGGAGGAAGACAGTTCATAGGAAGATGGGAAGAGCCGATGTTTAGTAAACACATGTTTGCCATACAAAGAGAAGTCTTATGAAACAACAACAACAAAACAAAAACCCCTCTCTTCGTGGAACAGAATCCCTGTTTCATTTTTTTTTAGCCAGTTAAGGGAGAGGTAAAAACCTCTTCTTGAATCTGTTTGAGCCTTAATCATCTTTACCTCAAAATAATCCACAGGCCAAAACGGCATATTCTGTGGCAGGCAGCCCTGAACCCCATCAGACCTAAAGCCATACTAGCCTATAGCTGTTTAATGGCTTGTTGAGAGAGCCAAACAGGTCGTAAGGCAGGGCCCAGTGAATTGAAGTGTGTCTTCTAGCTGGCACTATAATCAAAGTCTTCAACAGAGCTGCAAAGTAAAAAGAAAAGGAATAAAATTAAAAATAAAAATAAAAATAGACAGCTCTTTAATTATGAGCAGCAGTCCCTCTGGATCAGGACTCGGGCATAATGGCACACTAGTGCAGAATGGCCTGCTTTACTGACTTCAGTGTTACATGCCTATACTAAATTAAAGATAGGCCAAATGATGGTCCTTTTGGTATCTTTTCCCAATCCTTAATTTTTTATTTTAAAATATGAATTATGCTAGAAAGTATCTTTTTGTGCTCTATTGTGTTTGTCTGGGGAGAGATGAGGAATGGAAATGCTCTGGCCATCTAATATTGATTCTTAGAGGGAGTAAATGCCCTTGGGCTCTTATCAAACATATTTGTTCCATGTGGCAAAACAAAATATTCTTGTGTTGTGTCTCTAAGAAAAGTTTATTTCATGCCTGAATCAGAGCAAAGGGGACACATTAAAATAATGACCATATGCTCGATTTCAGGATGTTGGACTCTTATTGTTGACCTTTATATGGTAGCCTGTTTATGAAAACACATCATGGGGAATGAAGTCAGCAAATCAGGAGGCTACAAAAGGAGGAAAAGAGCTTCAGACTTCAGCAAGAGACTATGTTAAAAGCTGCTTGGTGCATAAATATATTTAGTCGGTGAGACAGTGAACTGGAAAATCAGATTAGGATCTTTAATATAAAAATCTAGGGCTTAGTGGGAAATGCTTAAAGAGAAAACTCAGTGAGCTAGCGGAGCGATTTGTTATAGAGGGCAATCCAATTGAACGTGGTGAAGATTTTCTTCCTAGTTTGAAAGAATATAGAAGACAGTTACAAGACCAAATAAAGCATCCACCACTCTTGACTAAGGATACTTGCGAGATAAACAGTCTATAAGAATAACTTTAATTTGGAAGAATGTCAATTTTCTTCTTTTTATACAAAACAGGGAGAGAGGGACATGTCAAAACAATGTATGCATTTAAATATAAAATATTGAGATGCTATACTTATTATTTGCAAACCCAAGCGAGGATGGGATAAAACAAATAGTGTATCTATTCCCAGATACTTGGCTGGCAAGTTTTTAAGATGGATTTTTTTGCCAAAGTGAGAACAGAGAGATTATTAAATTGGAAGTTGAAAAGGAGCGAAGGGTTATTGAATGTTGACCAAAAAGAGAAATTTGTACATGATGTTAATCGTGAATCATGCTTAAGCACTTCTCATTAGAAAAAGAGTTCCAGTGCTACAGGCTATTATGGAAGTGAAGGTGGCCTTCTCTGATTTTAGGACTTCTTAGTGAGGTATGGCATTTTTTACTTTGTGGGGGGAGTCTGCATTTTTGTGTGGAGTTAGCAAAAGCAACCAAGAAAAGGCAGTAAACTGAGTGGACATTATCTCTAGGGAGGGAAGGAGAGGATCTGTTGTGGCAGTATATCAAAGCCACAGAGATACTCATGGATACTGAGATTTCCAGGTCAGGTAATGAAAAGAGAATATGGACCCAGACTATGTACAAAGATGGTAAGTTCCAAAAATATGGCATGTGACCAAAAAGAGAAGGCTAAGAACTGGAAAAAAAAAATCAGGAACAAGTGACATTAGGTAAAAACTAAGGAAATCTGAATAAAATATGGACTTTAGTTGGTCATAATGGATCAATATTGCTATGTCCATTATAACAAATATACCAAAGTAATGTAAAATGTTAATGGGGAAACTGCATTGTGTGAGAATTCTCTGAACTACCATCTCAATTTTTCTGCAAATCTAAAATTGTTCTAAAAAATAAAGTCTACTAAGCATTTTTAAAACCCAGTAAAAAATCTTATTTGTGTAAGATATATAATATTACTTATAGGATCAAATTATATGCATACATTTTAAAAAAGCAAAGAAGCAAGAATACTTTTGAAGTGAGTGGAATGGTCTGTGTAGGCTTCGTTGAAAAGCTCATATTTGACTAGAAGCTTGAAGAAAGCCAAAAAAGACTATTTTTGATGGAAATAAATATGGATGGATCTCTAGTAGAAGCATGTTTTCATGAGATAAAACATCAGGAGGAGACTCCTAGAAATGAGAGAATGCTTGACCTACACACAGAGAAGGAAGAAGCCAGCATGGCTCTCGTAGGTGGGAGAAGTAATAGGACTTGAGGTCACAAGTCAAAGATCATAACTGTGGGTGGGCAGATATTGTAAGGCTTTGGATTTTTACTGTTAAAGAAATAGGAGCCTTGTAGAGTTTTAAGTATAGAAGTGACATGATTTCATTCCTTTTTTAGACAAGGGACAAATTTAGGGAAATTTGTTGCAGAAAATCATGGGGAATATTGGGGGTGGTGTGGAGAGGGAGAGGTCAGACTGAAAGAGGTGTGTCCCTGAAGAGTGAAGGCCCTTGGATATTAGTCTACTTGTGACACAGGACAATTACATTTGACCAGTCAGTATGAGTCCTCTAGCTTCGGGGCTCTCCTCTGAGTTTCAGCCTCAGTGGGGAAGAATTTAGTCCTTTTAAATCTTACTGATGGTAATGAGGCCTTCCGGTCAATGATAAGCAGTGGGGGCTATGCAGAACATTGGGGAATCAGCAACACTATCAGCCTCAGGCTTAGTAACCACAAGATCATCCCAGAGGCATCCCCTCCAATAGCAGTTTTGGAATCTTTCATTCCTGGTGGGGACCAAGGGATGGAAGGCACAAATAAAGCTTCCCTTTCCAGCAGAAAGTCTAGTGATCAGTATTGAACTCATGGACTAGGAACCCCAAGGAGGTATTTTCAGTATATTAAGGAAGGGCATCTTTAGGAGAGAAGAAAGGCATTATCAGTAGAGCATAGAGGAACATTTGGTAAACTTTCTTCAAAGTTAAAAAAGTCCAATATCATTTTTATCCCAAACTAATGACAGAGTTTGTATAATATAAAAGATCTTTCTAAGAGTGCCACATGTATACCAAGTTGAAAGAATTATTTTAGTGAATAGATGTGCTGACCATTCTATAATATAAAGTATGGTGTCAGTGTGGTACAATGTTTAAACACACATACATAAATTTCATGTCAGTGTGAGTTTTCTATTCACATTTGGTCTTTCCATTAAAAAAAAAAAACATTTTCTATGTTGGTGGGTAAGGATTAAAGGACAGTAAAATTGGTATATACAATAGTGGGTTCCCAATTTGAATTGTTGTCTATCTATCCTGCTGAATTTCAACCAGGAATCTAGTGGAGGCAGAATCCATGGCTTTCACAATAGCTTATTCTGTACAATTATTTAATAATGAAAAATACTTTTCTTAGGGAGTCCAGAATTACAGCAGTTAAAGAATTAGAGTGGAGATAGTCAAAGAATACGGATGGATAGATGGATGGATGAATAGATAGGTCATCTGTTAATTTTTGAAATGAGAATAAAATGTTTATAAGTAGGAACTTTATAAAACATTTATGGAATCAAGAATTCTTAATTAGCCTCTGAGGTTTATATCAGAAATCTTTTCCTTTTCTATTTTTGTAGGTAACCTACTATGGAAATGAGCACTGGGTGTTGTATGTGAGTGATGCATCATTATATTCTGCTACTGAAACTAATATTTATAGTATATGTTAACCGACTGGAATTTAAATAAAAATGTAAAGGAACAAAAAAAGAGATTTGACAAAAATACATGTGACCCAAATGACAACTGATTAAAAGAAAGGCGACAGCTATTTTTTCAAGGAGAGAGAAACGAGGTACATCACTAGCCTAAGAGGATCCTTGTGAAATTGTGCCAAGATTCCTGTCCAAATGGGCACAGCACCGAGGAGGGTACATAGCTTGTTTAGTTGAATAGAGTGGATTTTGGCATGCACATCCTCCCTGCAATGCACCCATGGGTACCAGGACCTGAATTTTAGGGAACCAAAAAGTGGGTGGGGAGAAAAATGCCCTCCATCTTTGCTAACAGTAGTGATTAGGTAAAAGTCTGAATAGCCACCACAGTAGCATCAGTCCTGAGCACTTGCCACAGAAGTTTAAAAATAACTCTCCAGAAACTAAAAAAAAAAAAAAAAAACACTTATTCATGAGGACTGGAAGCTAACTAGAATACATGGGAAAGAGAGGAAGGGAGATCTTGGCTAACAATTAACTTTTGTAATTAGTTACCATTTAGAGGGACACCCATACTCCCAGGTTGTCAGAGATGGTACCAACTGCTGCTAAGTATAGCCTTTCAGGGTTATGACCAAGTGTTACATTGGGGATACACAGTTCATAATCGAGGAGACATTAACAAGTAACAATTACTAGCATTGCATAGGTGGGAGAAATGTGATTTCTTCTCATCCATACTCAGCATGGATTTAGGAGAATCTTGGTTCTTATATTTAGTTCTCCAGGTAAGTGAAGATGCTAGAGACCAACTATGGGGTTACGTTTTCTAGAATGTCCCTGAGTAGAAAAATAAGCATTAGCCTTTTTCTAAATATGTATTTCTTTGTTTCTCCATATTCTTAGAAACAGAAGTTGACTCAGTTGTAGGAAAGAATTGAAGAAAGTGTAGAAGCCGCTACAACTTTGATTTTTAGAAGGTAGTATGTTGGTGTGACCTGAGGTTAAAAAAAAAAAAAGTGAGTTGAGAAATGTCTAGGAGCAAGTCCACTATGTGCCCGACATCACAATATGGAATTATATTATCATACAACAGTCAAGGAGATACTGACTCTTCTCTACAGAGTTTAGCAATCTGGAGCAGTAGATAAAGGTGACTTTCAAGGACTGTATACTCTCTAAGTACAAGGCAATGTGCTCAGAGCTGTAGCTAGATCTATGATGTAATGCACAAACCACCCAATGAGAGAGGTATTGAATCACCCCCTTCACAACAAGGAAATTAAGGATGAGAGAGCTATAACTGGTCCTGCATGCAAGAGATTGAGCTGGGATCCAAACCCAGCATGTCTGGCAATGAAGTTATTCATTCTTAATTAATATCTTATAAGGTTCAGACTTCTTTTATTAACCTTCTAATACTTGTGTTTATATTATGATAATATTGGTGCTAATTTTATTATGAGACTGTGGCTCTGAACGGAGGTTCCATCCCAATTAGCAAATTAATATAAAAGCACCTAGGATATTACATTTATCATTTCTTGACCTCTGTAGAGCCACTGCTAATGAACATGTTAGAGTGTCATCCAAGTTCAACTATTACAATACCAATTTTTAAAGTTAGATATAATTTTAGAGCTTGGAGAAATATATGAGGTGACATTCCAGCTTTTATTCATGTCAATGAACATAAATAATCCAGTGTTTTCAAAGGGCAAATCTGAGTGAATTGGTGCTCAAAAAGTAAGTTTATAACATGAAGTTCAACTTTGAAGGTCCTGCTTTTTTGGTTAATACACCTAGAAGAGATTTGAAAGTGATCACTAGTTATCTGTTTTTATCACAGCATAACCTTAAAAAAAATTCTTCAAGTGGCATATGAGTTTATTTTTTAATTACTGTTCATACATAACATTCTTTATAATGGCATTATTTAACATCTGAGTGCCAACAGTTTACCTTCTGTTGTGTGAAGAGAGGAAGGCATGATTTTTTTGGCTTCCAATCAACAATAAAGTGTGGAGGAGTGTAACAGATGCTGAATATTTATTTAGTCATGCAGTTTGAAGATTGAGCCATGACATGAGTGTCCTAGATAAACAGGCTGAATACCTATGTGCAAGGCACCTTTCAAATATTTTCCCACATCCTCCAAAGGATGTGAAAACAGACTCTGAAACCTAAGTCAGAACAGTAGGGGGAAGAAGTGATGTCCATATTTTATCACCACATTTTTCTGTTTGACTTTCTGTGACACTTTACCTATTCCTCTTTCCCTCTATGCTACTTTAAGGTGTTCATTTCTTCAGATGTCCCATCATAGTTCCAAGACTGTGCTTTCTTATTTAAAAGGAGCAAAGCAGATGGAGTGGAATTCTCCAATGTAGCAATTGGTGGGATGTCTTAAAAAATCTGAGTTTATGATAGAGGGAGAAATATCCTTTCTTTAATATATTTAGTCATATTGTTGAGACAAAGGAGCAAAATTACAGGATCTCAGAACCTGAAGTTTCCTCATCATTTAAACTACTAGACTTTGATGGATGAGACAACTGAAGTCCACAGGGTAGAAGAGCCAGTCGTAGAATTGACCTTTGTGACTTCCAGTGTAGTCTTCCTGAGTGATTCCAATAGGCCTTTCTGGACATTCTTTTTTTTTTTTTTAATATTTTATTTATTTATTTGAGAGAGAGACAGTGAGAGAGAGCATGAGCGAGGAGAAGGTCAGAGGGAGAAGCAGACTCCCCATGGAGCTGGGAGCCCGATGTGGGACTAGATCCCGGGACCCCGGAATCATGACCTGAGCCGAAGGCAGTCGTCCAGCCAACTGAGCCACCCAGGCGTCCCCTTTCTGGACATTCTAATTACATCTCATCTGAAAGAAGTGGAAACTAAGAAATCTTTCCTAGTTAATAATAGAGACATTTCCCTCATGTTCTAGAGGAGTCTCTCCTTAAGCAATATATAGCATACTCAGCTTTCTTTATGAGATTCCTGTCTTGCTTCTTTCCTCAGGTTTATCGACATAGTAAGACCTATATGACACCAATATATTTGATTTTAACCAAAGCTCACACAACCAAGAGAGACTGTGAGAGCAGAGACCTGACAGAAATTGTTACTCTATAGAAGGAAATCTTAGGTGCTACGATTCAAGCTACTCTCTTTCCCTAGCTGATTTCTCCTCTTTCTCTTGAGTCAAATGTTATCAAATGTCCATGGTGTAAGTTAGAAATAAACTGTATTTTGAGGACTTTGTAATTTTTTTGCAATGTTTTGTTTAGGTATTTATTAGCCCTTCTGTTTTACATTTGATTAGCTGCATATCACATATTACACACATATTACAAACATAGCTCAGGTCCAAGGTAACAATTTTTAAAGATGAAATGTGAGACAGAAGAGGAAGATTCTGGATCTAAGTCTCTTGGAAATTTTGATAAAGCTAATGATGAAGAATTAAAATCCCATGTGTCATTTCACAGAAGTAGCAGAAGTGGAGACACAAAATCATATTTTTACAATGGAAGTACCGGAAGAGTACATTTCACATTGGTAATTCAGGTCCTCCCATTCCATTGTGAATTATCCACAGAAAACAACTTTCAAAGACACTGAATTCACAGCCATTTGAGAAGTAAAGTTGCTGATCAGTTTAAACAGCTACTGGAATCCTAAAACAAACAATGAAAACCTAGTTTCAGAAGGCCTGGGAAGCAATTTACTTAGTAGCAGCAAAACTTATTGCCCAGATAAAGAAAACTAATAAACCCAGCATATAAAATTAGAGTGAGTAAAATGCTACAAGATGCAGTATGATAAAGCAAAAAGGTTCCACTTTCAAATAGTAAATAAGTTGATGTATTGATGGTGTGTCACATCATGCTGAAAAGGTTGGATATAATAAACTGAAAAACAGCAACTCCTCTCTCCAGATTGATGAGTCAACAGATTTCACCAATAAATGTCAGGCTATAGCATTTGTAAGATTTGTAAATGATGCTGAAATTCAAGAAAACTTTTTTCTGTTGCAACAAACTGCATAAACAGCAAGCAAAGACAAGATATACTTAAAGTTTAGTAAACAAAAGATTTATCTCAGAGGAACTGGGCTCACATCTGTATTGATAGTGCCCTTTCAATGACTGGCTTCACGAAATGTTTCATCTCTTGTAAAATAATGTCACAACACACTGCTTTCTCTACAGATGTGTGCTGAAATCAAAAAGTCCTTAGAAATGAAGTTTTCAAAAAAAATGTCTGGATAATGGTACAAAAATGATTAACTTTATTAAACAATGACATCTCACTTGCAGATGCTTTAAAAACACTATAAAAACCTGGAAAAGAGTTTAACTGTCCTGCTGCCTACAGAAATCTGGTGGTTTAGCAAAGGAAGAGTTGAAAGGTAATTTGCAAATGTTGGTAATTGTTTTGAAAATGAAGAATGGCTACAGAAACCTGTCTGCTTAGCCTACTTTTTTTTTTTATTTTTTTTAAGATTTTATTTATTAGCCTACTCTTTTTTTTAATCATAGAGAAGATACATAAAAACACACATGTATAATAATTGTATGACTGCTAGATCTGTATTTGAGCCTCATTACATCATAGTTTTATAAAAAAAAGTTTGGCTGAGCACTATATTTTTATTCATATTGCTTTGGAAAAATGTTTTAGTAAATTTACTATGTTTAATAACAGTATTATTGGCAATGTTTATTAAACATTGCCAATAAAATTAATTGCTAATAAATTCTCCTGTTGTAAATAATATAGTCAATTTACAAACTTTATAAAAAGAAAAAAAGAATATTGATGAAGTTCTAGAATATAGGTGAGGTTCGATGGGATGAGGTCCCGAGCTGATGACCAAGAAAGAATTCATGAGACATCTTTGGTGCACAATGGTAGTTTATTAAAGCATGGGGACAGGACCCATGGGCAGGAAGAGCTGCTGCCCCAGGGTTGTGAGGGGTGGCAGGTTATGTACCATGGAGTTGAGGGGAGGTAAGGAAAAGGGAAGCTTCAATAGAACTTTCATGTGGTAAAGAGGACTTACAAGATAACAGATACAAAAGGCCTTGCCACTGCCAAGGTCAGTTTGCTCTCTAGCAAGATATTAACATTAGGATAGTTGGGAGATTCCTAAAGAATGTCACATATGTCCCACCCAGGAGTTGGGGGCGGGGAGGTTGCAAGGTGTCAGCCTTTTGCTTTGTCCTCATCCAGCCTTCTGTTCCCTCATCAATATCATAAATAGCAAGGTACTTCAAAGTATTTTATTTTTTCTCAGGAAAACAGGACTATAAAAGTCATTTTTAGTTTTAAATAGGGGGAAAATAGACTTCTGCATGTGCCACACACCATATCTCATTAGCATCTCAAAAATAGAAATGTGTGATAAGACTTTTAGGCCTACTTAGAAAAGGCATTTTAAAAAGCAAGTAGGAGATCTCAAAACAAAGAACAAAAATGGAAATTTCCTTTACCTACAGTAGTGACTTGCATTAGTGGTATCTTCTGTGGGGAGGGTGAAGCACAAGCAAAGAAGATACTAAGCAAGCCAAAGTAAGAAGACTCAAAGAAGAAATGACTATTCTTTGCTCAAAATAATACTGATTCGTACACATATTAAATTTGCATTGTCCTGATTCTTCAAAGACCATCACCATGGGTTCAATGTAATGTAATATACAATGTATAATGTTGAAAAAAATTTTTAAAAGTCACAGAATAGAAAAAAAAGGGGGGGTTGTAAATGCATCCATTTAGCGTGTCCAACTAAACTGTGACAGAAAATCTGAAGCAAGGGTTAGTTGCAGGAATTCAAAGGAATCTAAGATGCTCCCTTATGTCTAAACTCAAGGTGAGGAGGACAGCAGTATTAGCATTTTTATCATCAATCAGATTTTTTTCTTAGTCATTAATTAGTAAGTGTGTCTTTGGTGAAAGTAAAATTAAAGGAGTTAATTATATTATTTAACTATATTAAATACATTGCTTATTCCTCAACTATTTTATATCTTTTCTCCTCAAGCCTTACAGTTTGCAGTTGCTGGAGCCTTAAAAGGTTTTATAAATTATAACACATCTAAAACAGGCACTTTTCACTTTTGTGAGCTAATGATATCAATTAGCAAAAGTAATGTGACTATGCTGTAATTTAAATATTACATTTCTCCTTAAGACACTGATAGAGTATAAAGCCATTAATTCTTTGAAAACTGGCAGTGGCGAGATTTTGGTGTAGAGCAAAGAGAAATGAAATAAAAGAAATCATATAATGAAGAAATATTCACAAACCAGCTTGGTCTGTGGTTAGAGAGGTGTTTATAAAAATATAAGAGATCTGAAGACTATAAAACTTAATATGATTAATTAGGAAACATAATCCTAGCAGTATTAGTAATTCTTATATTCTGTATAATGAACACATACCATGAACACAATTTTCCCTTGATGAGCTTAGAATTTAATAGTCTTTCAAAGAGAAAAAAAGAAAAGGAAAGAAAAGAAAATAGATTTAACCACTGAAAGCTGGTGTCAATGAGGCTTTAATTATCCAAAGTACCTCAGTTCTTCTCCATTGGTCTTGGTAATATTGATTACATTTCCTCAGTGAAGATCTAACTTTTCCTGCAAAAACACCTTAAAGAATGTTTAAAGATTTTCATCTATCTATGAAATGTTTAACTTTGTATAAACACTCATTTATATTCTGAAACAATAAGTGTAATAAGGATATTGCAGATTATAGAACCATGTCTTTACTTCTACCCTGTGGGGTTTTTTGTTTTGTTTTGCTTTGAGAGGGAGAGAGAGACACAGAGAGATCGACTTGTATGCCCTGGGGACTGGGGGTGTTAGGGGATTGAAGTGGATGTGGAGAAACAGAGGGAGAGAGAGAATATTAAACAGGCTCCATGCCCAGTGTAAGCTCCTTCTGGGGCTCAATCTCACCACCCTGAGATCATGACCTGAACAGAAATTAAGAGTCAGACTCTCAACCAACTGAACCATCCAGGCTCCCCAACCATGTGGTTTCAATGTAAAAGATAGCCTTTGATTACTGCCTCTGACTTAAATTTCTCCATAAACTGTGCCGTTATTGTTGTATTAACAAGAGTGATAGAGATATAATTTCTAAAAGAAATCTCTAACATATATTGAAGGCCAATAATTTATTTAGTTTAGAAAACTGATTTTGTGGGGCACCGGGTAGCTCAGTCAGTTAAGCATCTGACTTCAGCTCAGGTCCTGATCTTAGGGTCAAGGGATGTAGCCCTGCCTCAGGCTCTTTGCTCAGTGGGAAGTCTGCTTCTCCCTTTGCTTGCCACTCCCCCTGCTTGTGCTCTCTCACACTCTCTCTCTCTCTGTCAAATAAATAAAATCTTAAGGAAAAAAAGAAAAAGGAAGGAAGGAAGGAAAGAAAAAAGAAGAGAAGAGAAGAGAAAAGAGAAGAGCTGATAGTGTTATGCAGTTCCAGCCCTGACTTCTTCCCAGAACCCCAGGTTAGTGGGTAACTCACTATCTGACCTATTGACAAGGATATCTACTAGACTCACAAGCTAAACTCTAAACTCAGCTAAAACAGAATTTTGTTGTTGTTGCTATTAATTGAAAAAATTGACCTGATGTTATATAAATTTAAGGTGTACAATGTTATTTTGATACGTTTGTGTTATAACAGGATTACCATTGTAGTAATATTTATCACATTACATAATTATAGCGCAATATTGTTGTCTATATTCGTTACATGGTTCATTAGATCTCTCTGGCTTATTTCCTACTTGTTGCAGTTTGTACCCTTAAACAACATCCGTCTGATCCCCCTCCTCCAGCCCCTGGTAACCACCATTTAACTCTCTGTAAAACAGAGCTCTTGATCTTTCTCCGACTTTCACCAAATCCTCTATTTTTCTCAAAATTTGCCATTGCTAGTAAATGGCATCATTCTTTTGCATCACCAAAGAATCTAAATTTCTCATATTTGTATAACTTGCCAAGTGAGCGAGTCCTATGGGTTCTGTCTCCAAAATATATTACTAATTTAGTCAAGCTACCATCATTTCTTGCCACATAATTGTAACAGCCCTCTGTATTCTCAAGTCTATTTTTTGCATAGCAGTCAAAGCAGTATCTTAAAATAAAAATATAATTATAACATACACATATTTACAAGCTTCCAGCATCTGACCCTGTTTAACTCTCTGACCCGACCCTGTGTAAGTCCCCCCTCCCTTACTCAATGGGAGAGCCCACCCCTAACCATCTAATGTTAGGTAGCTATTCAATTATTCTCTACTATATAAATATGGCAATAGTTTTCATGGTACAATATTATCATTATTATGTTTTTTTGTTGTTTATTTACTTACATATTTATTTTTTTCCTGATCACAAGATTCATAAGAGCAGACAGCTTGTCTCCTTATTATCACTCTCTCATCAACATGAGAGCAACAAATATAAAACAATTGGTTTTTTTTAAAGATTTTATTTATTTATTTGTCAGAGAGAGAGATCACAAGTAGGCAGAGAGGCAGGCAGAGAGAGAGGGGGAAGCAGGCTCCCTGCTGAACAGAGAGCCCGATGCAGGGGCTCGATCCCAGGACCCTGAGATCATGACCTGAGCTGAAGGTAGAGGCTTTAACCCACTTAGCCACCCAGGCACCCCATAAAATAAGTGTTCAATAAACATTTCCTGAATAATGTATAAATAAATAAAACGTATTGGCAATTTGTTTTACCTTGACTCATTACTGTCCTCAGGACTCCATAACACAATATAACATAATGTAACAACACAGTGATACTATTTTTTACTTCGTACTGGGTCAGTACATGAGCTCAAAACTAAAAGTTAAATTAGAAATGTTGTAAGCTGTACTCCTCCAAACTCCTGATCACCTTATTTCTATTTCTTTTATCTTAAGAACTTGTAATATGTACTATAAATTTGCTTATTTATTATGTTTTTCTTTTTTTTTGGTCTACCTTACCCAATTATAATATATATGCCATATGGTCAGGATTACATCTGTAATACTTTGCCATTTGAAATACTGCCTGGTACATAATAGATGCCAAATAAATATTTGTTGATAAATTAGTATTTGACAATCTTACTTAGTTCTTGATAAGCATGGTGCAGATTTCAAAGTGCATGAAAGAAATGGTTTCCTATATTTTCATTCTGATATTTCAGCCAGAGCAGATATATTGGTTGTAATCTCCTTGGGAGCTTCCTGGGTGAAATCCGAAACCAGCATCAAACCTGAGGGCAAGGAGAGGCCAAAGAAAGTGGCAGGAGACTCTAGGCTGGTAGGTGGCAGTTTTCATAAGCAAAGGGAACTTACATACAAGGCTTGTCTTGGGCAACAGTAATGCAAGTGAATCCCCACTGTTACCTGCCAAACTGTAAACATTTATTTAGAGAACTTAACTGCATTTAGTCCCATATACTGGGCAGGTATTCTCAACACCACACCACCATCTCAAGGATATATCCTTGGACCGCCCCTGGGAGTGGGGAAGGCAAGGCAAGTCCATTCCATGGACAGAGGAAGGGGCAAGGAACCACTGATTGCCTAGGTCACAGGTCAACCAGTGGTAGCATCTTCTCCATGACCTCCTCCAACACATAGTTAACATTACACAATTTTTGGATCAAGATTTAAATTATGTAGAAAAAAGAGACAGGGGGTGCCTGATGGTTAAGCATCTGCCTTCAGCTCAGGTCATGATCCTGGGGTCCTAGGATCAAGTCTCGCATCGGGCTCCCTGCTCAGTGGGGACCCTGCTTCTCCCTCTGCCTCTCTCTCTCCCTCATGAATAAATAAATAAAATCTTAAAAAAAAAAAAAAAAGGAAAAAGAGACACAACTCCTTGTATTTAAACTTACTAGTATATAAATTAAGTTAGATTTATCCCAAAAGGTACTGAGAGAGATAGAGATCCTCGAAATACTTCTTGAAAATAATTGAAACCTCTCCAAAATACTTAACTAAGGAAGGAAAAAGCCTATTTTATGAAACTGAAATTATATAATTTTCTTAAGTATGACCTTCTGTACCTGCAATTGCTGAGTTACACGATCTCATATGATGCTGTAATTTCATCTTATTCATTTAAATGTCATATCTTAGTCTCAACTATTTTAAGCATATACTTTAAATCTTATTTTAAAGTTATCCACATTATCCAATTAGATCTGTTATTAGATAACTCTAGTTTATGTACTTCAGTTAGAAGGGTGAACAAGAAAGTCCATTATTTAGTTTGGACTGGAATATTTCTTGGTAGGCAACTCACTGACTCTACTACTATGAGTCACTTAAGACTTGCCAACATTACCTAGAAAATACACTTGGACATGAAATTAATAAATAAATATTCATTTGGCACCTACTGTTTGCAAAGGTATATATTTGGTACAGTAAGAAATGTAAAAAATCCATAAACCATGTTCCCTACACTCCAATAACTTGTAATCTGCTGTGATTGCATATAAATTTAACTAATTGCAATGAAAGACAATATGTAAATTGTTGCCTACAGGAAACAAGTCCTCTAGGAATTAGAAGAGGCTTAGATGAGGAGGTAAAGGAAACTTAGTGAGAGAGGTGGTGCCTAGGCTGGAACTTGGATGGTAAATAAAGTAGAAACAGATAAACCAAGACCAGGAATATAAGCAAAAGTTGAACTGATTAAAATTAACATGACTGAACTTTGCAAAAGTGCTGGTTTGGTGCAGAAGAATGTGAGAAAGGTAGGAGAGGGATGCATGACTTGAACGACAGGCCAAGGACATTGGACCTTTAATTATAATCAGGTGCATGATGTTAGGGACATCGGGGATATTATTGTGATGCCCATATGAAGAGTGGTTTAAAGAAGGAAGAGTTTAAAAGCAGAAAACCAACTGAGAACCTTTGTCCATGAACTGGCTGTGAATTGATAAAGGTCTTGACTGAAAGTATCAGTAATGTTAATGGAAAAGAATAGTCTATTATTTTTACCTTGATTCCAAAACTACTTCTGGATGGACTTTATCAAAATATTCCTGGAACTTGAAATCCATGTTTGTCCTCTCTATATCCAATTCGGCAAGTCTGAATAAGTGAAATGAGTTTCATAAACTTGATATGAACTCATTAACTTCATCAGTGAAGGTGTGAAAGGCTGCAATCTTACTTTTCCCAGCCAAGTGGATTGTCTATAATAAAACACCTATCACTTCAGGGATTTTAAATTAGCAAGCCATCTGGCAGAAAAAAAAAAAATAATGAGGACAGCATTACTCATGAGGGAGGGCTTGGGTTTGACTCAGAGAACTAAACAGCATTCAGGATGAACTGTTTTCTGTTTTGTTTTAAGGGTCATATATTAAATAGATTTCTATGTCATAAAGCCAACAATAATCATGCAAAAGTGGGCAAGGGATTAAGAACTAGATATAGACCCCACTGATTAGTTCATATCTAGAGAGTACCAGGCAAAGGTCTCATTAAGTGTTCAGCTTCATTGTTCTTATGAGGCACTTGTTAAGGTCCAGTGTGCACTGTCAAAATCACTGTGTGCTGTATCCTCCTAATATGCCCCCTCTCTGATAATTCAGGCCTACCACTGTTATTTATTTATTTATTTTTAAAGATTTTATTTGATAGAGATCACAAGTAGGCAGAGAGGCATGCGGCGGGTGGGGGGGGGCGGGTGTTGTGAAGCAGGTTCCCTGCTAAGCAGAGAGCCGGATGTGGGGCTCGATCCAGGACCCTGAGATCATGATCTGAGTTGAAGGCAGAGGCTTTAACCCACTGAGCCACCCAGGTGCCCAAAGGCCTATCACTGTTTAAAAACAAAACAAAACTTAGTATTGGTAAGGGTAGGAGGGTATGTTCACCGCTAGCTGGAAGAAAGAGGATGATTGAGACTTTGAGGAAAAGCAATCCAATAATACTGTTAAAAACAAAAAGGGTTTCTAACTTTTTGCCTCTTAGTTTCATTGTAGATTTGCCCATATAATAATAATTAAGTTAAAATAATCCAGATAGCCTAAGAGTAGGTCAGTAAATCACAGAATATTTGTAGGCTGAAATATTATCATCTAGCTTCCGACAGGTGGGGGTTCTTGAGGAGACACTAGACAGGAGTAAAGGAGCAGGAGACCAGATATCTGAGCTTCATGTTCACAGACTCTGAAATATAGACTTCTATATTCACATAGCATAAATACTGCAACAGATTTATATTTATGGAATTGTGGAATTGAAATACATATGTATCAATCACACAACTTTACACAACATACACTACCTGATGAAAATTCTTGGATTGTAGGCTTGCAAGTAATATTTCCATATATTTTTGTAATATTTAAATTTTCTATGATAAACATATATCACTTTGTAAACAGGAAAACACACAATAAATGCTGTATTAAAAAGCACACTGAGGAGATAAGCGGCTTACACAGTTGTTCTGCTCAATCCATTTTAATTTGGTACATGAGGCACAGCAGTGTAAGATAGCTAATAATAAGCATCTTAATACAAATGACAGATGGATTTTTTCCCCAACAATAAAATTCTTACTGGATGTCCAACATATGTAATATAAACCTCTTTTTGTTGTTGCTAAATAATTGTGCTTTGCTATTCTTTGTCCTGTTTGGCTTTCTAGACACCCAAGTTAATTGTTACAGGCAATCCTTTATATATCTATATCCCTGTTTTCCAAAGTGGTATCATAATTGTTTTTAAGTTCTCCCATAAACTGAACCTAAGACACAAATTTTGGTACAGGCATTTTAGTTGGGAGTTTGTTACAGAAAGTTGGAGTGAGGGAACAGGTAAAATGTGATATGAACTAGGAAAATCCAATAAACAGCACCTTCTTGAGGTCACAGTTATATGCCAACAGGAGCTCAATTCAACCAGGTCCTCTGGTAAATAACATAGAGTGCCTCAAAACAGTGTCCATACAGAGGCTGGCTAGGGGAGTTATGCATCAGATCCCAAGCCTTGTAGCATTAACACTCCTGCCTGGCAGGCAATGCTTGCATGTGAACTGAGTGGGCTTCCACATTGTCAGGAAAACTTATGAGACAGAAATGCAGCAAGATGAATGGCGCATGCTTGAGGTGGGGTACTGACAGCACACAGAATGGTCTGCCAGCCCAGCAAGTGAAGGTATTGAGATCATGACTCAAGCTGAAGGCAGACGCTTAACGACTAAGCCACCCAGGTGCCCCTGGTTTCTTTCTTAACTAGTTCACTGGCATATGATGCCCAAATGACAATGCAGCTGTCATAGCTTCAGTTTTAGTGAAAACATCATTGTGTCTGGTGGTAGAAGTGTCCTCTCCTGGGAAATACAGACTAATTCAGCAACTCAAGTTATAGAGATGGGAAAGATATTTTCAAGTGAGTCTCTGGGAGTTATGGCAAGAGGCCTAATTCTATGCATATCCCTTGATTCCAGACCCATATACTATAAGTTCAGGATACAACAATACTATATCAGGGCTTTACCAAACATTCTAGAGATTGATGCTATAAAACAATAAATAAATTGGCTAAAGGAGAAAATAACAGAGGAGGGGTTCTACTTTGCATAGGACAATTGAGGAAGAGTCCTCTTATGAGGTGACATTTAAACTGAGTACAAAATAAAGAAAATGGAATGAGCCATTTGGAGAGTTAGGGAAAAGATTTTGATCTATGCTGAATTGTCTAGAGGAAGAGAGCAAGCACAGGAAGAGAAAAAAGTGGAAAACACAAAAAAGATCATGCAGGACATTTTACCATAGAATAATTATAGCCCTGTTATGAGTGACAGGAAATGATTACCAGGTTTTAAACACTAACATGATTATACTCATATTTAAAGGAGGTGATCCTTGTTGTACAGAGAGTCTACTGGGGATGGAGACAAGGAATGGAGAGGGAAAACCAGCTAGGAAGCAACAGCAAACATGGGCAAAGAAAACAAAATAAATAAAAGTAAGCTGAACAAGGTTTAGGACCGTGTGAACAGAAGTAAGAAGATCCTAGAACAAATCCATGGTGAGAAATAACAGACTTTACTAATTGTAGAAAAATAAGAGATAAATCTGGGCTTGTTATAAGGAATAATTGTGTCCTGATGTCATGGATTGTTATTGTTCAAAATTATGTCCTTAAGAGGATTTTACTTCCTTACCCCCATTAACATCTATATTAATATTAATCATATCACTTGCTGTAAGCATTCAAATGTAAAATAAAGTGATGTTTGCTGCTTCTGAGCAGAAACCTAAAGAACTATCTTATGGTTCTCTCACTGCTGTTTCCCTCTTCCAGAAGCTCAGTACATCCCGACAGGAGCTCTCCTCTTGTCTGGTTGCTGAGCTGAAAAAAAATTGTGAGTAGAGCCACAGTTGATCTACAACACACATGTCATGTGAGTGGGAAATAAGGCAGAGTC
Organism: Lontra canadensis; assembly: GCF_010015895.1. Taxonomy (NCBI): domain Eukaryota; kingdom Metazoa; phylum Chordata; class Mammalia; order Carnivora; family Mustelidae; genus Lontra; species Lontra canadensis. The sequence continues at coordinate 4,120,041 of NW_022631047.1, read as the reverse complement.
ATGAGGTTAATCTGTTACTTGAATATAATTAGTGACCAATACAATAGCTTTGTATACAATATCCAGCTATTTAAAACTCACATTTTAAGTATTTTGTCATGCTTAATTATGTCTGTAACTTGATATTTTCCCTTCCTATTAGTGCACATCTTGAAGAAAAGTTTGGAAGAGCAACAGATCTTTTCTCTTCTAAAAATTTCCTAACATTCAACTTATCAGTAGCCAGATATCTAGTTTATCATAATTCCATGGTTCATTTTTATTGGCCAATATGTTGCTGAAGGGACACAGTTAAGACTTTTCTGATTTAGATCAGAGTAAGTATAAACTGAATTCTTCTGGCAATATAAACCACTTAGAAGAATTACTGTCGCCATATTACTTTTAATATCACAAAATTTAACAACCATGGCATGACCTTTCCTCATTCTTTCCTCTCAGAAAGTGGGAAGGGTTGGAAGGGACAGAGATCAGGAAATGCTATCCCAAAATACAACACTTTGGCCTAAGGGTCATTTTGAACTGAAGGCAATTAAGATGCAAGCCCTTTGCCATCCCCCATCTGTCTAAAACAGAACATTAACTTCCTTCATGAAGGTGTTCTCCCTCCTGTCTCCTGTACCAGGAGGAAGAAAATGACCCTTATCACTGGAGATGGAAAGGTAGCACCAAGATGGGTCTGCACACACCTTACTAAAATAACTCTGATCTTCCATTAGTTTCCTTCATCTATTTACTTTTTTCCATCTATTTACTTTACCCTTACAAGTGCAAACTCAAATCTCCTTTGTTTTGTCACTTCTGCACAGATTTATCACTCTTTGTTAAGACTGTATATTAAGCCCCAAATTCTAATTACCCCTTGCAGCTACTCATCACCGAGTTCTCCTGCATGTGTGTGTTGCATGTGTAAATAATTTTTTTCTCCTGTCTTTTGTTAATCTAATTCACAAACCTCAGTGATAGAATCTGAGAGGGCAGAGGAAAAAGGTTTTTTTTTTTTTTTTTTTTCCAAAATGTTAAAATGTGATAAAAGAATGTATTATTAATAGGTGATGTCTCATATCAGACACAACTCTTACGTACTCACCACATAGAGATAAGTCTTTTATATCCTTTAGCTCTTTACTTATACCCAATTCACAGTAAATGGGTTGGTAAATTCTTCATCACTGGTTTTGTATTACAGAATTAAGCTCTAAAAGAAAGAGAAAATAATTTTCAATGGTGTCTTGTTAGCTATTGAAACAGATGATAATCCTGAAACTTATTACCTAGAGAACACCATAGGGAATTAATAGTATTAATTTGTTAGGGTTTGGCTCCATAGGAAAAGTCAAATGGTTAAGACTCATAAATTTCTTCTAGTCTGGCTATCCATATAGCTCTTGTGGGAGCTATACACAGAGATCTTAAAAAAAAGAAAAATTAAGTGACATAGAAATTTTCCTTCAATGTATTCTTCCTCCTCACTGTTTTTCAATGTTCTCTCTTCTTGATTGTCCTAGTTTCTATTATTTTCTTTCAACACTAAAGAACATAAACAGTTTAATTCAAACAGCAAATGGTATATTTTTATGAAGTATGGGTTATTATTTAGGATCAATCATTATGTTATCTGTCATTTTTTCTAATATGCAACTAAATGGAAAAATTGAGGCAATCTTGTATATTGTATGAAGTTGCATGTTTAAATTCTTTATCTTCCATGATTTGCAAATTTGGGTATGACATGTTACTTCTGTTTCATTTATTTCATCTATAATTGAAATATTTTTATTTATTTCATCTAAAAACAAGATGAAGGAGGTATGTGACATTATATATTTTTAGCATTTACCAAAGGCTCCAAGTTAAAGGTCTGGATTCATGTGCTCTCCAATTTAATTATGAAGCAGGAGATCTGTTTTCATCTCCAAATTAAAATAAGGCTCAGGTAAGAATTAAGACATGAAATTAAGGAGATTAAGGGGGTGTTTAAGGAAATGTATTCTTAACTTTGTGGACTTTAAATCTTTAATTTAATAGTGATAATATTTTACTACCTATGCCCCAAATATTTCTCCTACATCCTATCTTATCTTTGCAGGGTTCAGTTCAAGAATTATTTTCCCTAGTCAAGCTTAAAAATTGATACAGCATCTCCCTTCCCACTTTATTCATCTATGGCTCTTGTCCCTTGACAAGTATTTAGTAGGTCAAATGTAATTCTCAAACTACCCCCACCCCAACATACACTTGTGTTTCTGGTGTTTTCGATGGGGGCAGCCCCTGATGCCATGACAGATGCAGATCTCATTTCCATTCCCATAATTGCCTGGATATTTTGGTGATTTAAGTTGGGATTGGATATTTCCAGTCAGACTTTTATAAACTTTTATTTATAACAAGCCAGAGTGTGATGATTTTCGTAAGACATGCTTCAGTGCCCAACTGTATTACTGCGAGGCATAAGAAGAATTTTAGAGAAACTTCTTTAAGTTTTTAAGTGGTATGACTTCATTTCTTTTTAGGACTTAGAGAAAATAATCTCCTATTTTTTTAGTTATGTTCCTGCAATAGCTCTAACAGTTTAATGAATTTCTACCATAGCTTTAAAATGTGGCGAAGTCTAATCAGCCCCAATTGTCTGGGTTCTCTCAGTGGTTACAACAGGGATTGAAAGGAAAAAGCCAGCTATGACTTCCTTATCTTCGACCCTCTCTCAGACCTCAGCCACCCCAGGCATATAGTCTGCTGGTTCAGAGTAACAAAGATTTTCTCCAGCAGTGTGTTCCCTTCTTTCAACTTGTTGTTTTGTGGATAATTCTACCAGATAGCTAGGCTTGATCCTTCCCTCTCTCTTCTCTGAAGACAAGTGAGAAAGTGTTATCTGAATAACTACTTATTAATTTCATCATTAGTAGTAATAAGAATATAATTTTCCAGTTTCCAAAGTTGCATTTCTATTTGATTTCAATTATTTATAAATCCAATCATTTTGCTTTAAAAGAGAAATACTAATATTACGGATGTAGCAGTTAGCATCTCAAAATTCTTATTAGCTTAGAATTGAACTGAATCTAGCTCTTCAAATATGTCACAGAAATAAATGTAAAATACTATAATTGTATCCAAAAATACCATTAGTGAGTGTACAGATGAAGATGTAGTTTTATAGAATCCCATATAAAAATGATTTAGGTTTTCTTGACTCTAATTAACAATATGATATGTATGACTAAGGGGCTAATGTGACCACATGTTACATTAATAGAAGTAGAGTGCTCAGAAGAAAGGATGTGATAGTTCAACTCTTCTATGTACTTCTAAGGAATTCTACCTCACCCTGGAGATGCATCTTGTCTAAATGATCAAAATGATCAGATGACTAAATAAAATTATCACATATTTTCAAAATCATTAGAAAAAAGACTATGAGATAAGGATGGAGTGTTGGGGTCCGTTATCAAAGGAGTGAGACTGATACAAAGCAAAGGTCAAGCAAAGCTTTATTTCACGCCAGTATCAAGAATCAAACCGACCGGCTGGGGCCGTCTCTTACAGAGAGAGCAACCATCCCCAGCCTCACTGACTAGCTTTTATAGAGCAAAAGCCCCGTGGTTGAGCCTGGCCAATGAGATTGTAATACGCAGAGAAAGTTGCATGCTAGGTCACACACAGGTGGCCAATTGAATTACAATTTACTCTGTAGTAGCTAATTGAACTAGTCTGTCACTTTGGTCAGAATTGGCACTCAAGTTGGTGCCCGAAAATGCAGGGCCCACATTCTTTGGTGGTTAGGGAGATAGTATGTGTGCTTTACTGATTGGGTGCCTCCATCTGGCCTGATTTGTCCTTGTATCTGGGCTCTGTTATCTCTACCTGACCTGACCCGTTCTTGTATCTGGGCTCTGTTATCAGTGACTGGTCCGCTACATTTTACTGGTTTCCCAGACTTGTTTCTAAGTAAATTCCTCTGGGGGAGGCAGGGTCATTTTAAGTTTACTGTACAAACAACAAAATGGCTGTTTTACCGAGATGGATTCATTCTGGCTAAGTAGGCCCTTACAGGAGTAGAATGACTATTACAGTTTTTTTGAAGGACAGTCTGATGAGAGGGAGGTGGTGAATCTTCCATTCTTATTCTGTGATACACTCCTCATATCAAAATTCTAATAAAAACATCAGTTGATGTGTATTGAGTGTTTATCCTATTGCTGGCAAGATTCTGGGGTTGATAACCAGGAATAGATTCTAATTTTGTCTCTTTGATTCACTCTTTTGTGACCCTGGACAAGTATTTTACTTTTCTGAGTTGCAATGTTCTCAACTATACTGTGGGGTTGATCAAACCTATTTCAGAGATCAGTGCCAAGTGTTAAATTAGATATGTGTGGAATGTAACAGACACCATCCCACAGCAAGCATTTGTCTTATTTGAGTATTGCTACTATTAATATTCAATATATTTTATAGGTTCCCAGTGCAATGAAGCAAGACCAAAGTGTTAAAATTGCTGGTATATTTCTATTCAAATAAGCAGTAATTTTTTTGTTTCCCACGTTCTTATTGGCCCTTAGGTTTTTCTGTTGTTGTTCGCAAATGCTTTGGAAATTCTCATAAAAGCTATCAGCTCCCTTTCCATATATGTGTATTTGCACAGACAAGCACTAACACATGGATAAAATTTTGTTAAATATTCATGAGATGGGGCACCTGGGTGGCTCAGTGGGTTAAAGCCTCTGCCTTCAGCTCAGGTCATGATCCCAGGGTTCTGGGATCAAGCCCCACATCGGGCTCTCTGCTCAGCACGGAGCCCGCTTCCTCTTCTCTCTCTGCCTGCCTCTCTGCCTACTTGTGGTCTCTGTCAGATAAATAAATAAAATCTTTAAACAAAAATATTCGTGAGATGGATTGGTTTATTAAATTCCTTCCCTTTAGCATAGGTCTTCAAGAAATAAAAATTAAATTGGTTAAAACTAGAAATTTCACAGAGACGGACAAGGAATGTTCTGTCACTGAGGAAAGTATTTGAGAATCCTGTCAGGAACTCTGTGCTTGCTTTCTTAGTAATAATGCAAGAAGGACAAAGGATAAGAGATTGGAGATGTTATCTTAAGTCTGATTAGAAATTAGAGCTCACTGAGTAATATCCAAAGGATTTGCTAAATATTCCCTAGATATAGAATGGAAATGAGTGGAAAGTTAATCCTTGTTCATTTGCTGACTTTTAGCTAATTTGTTTGCAAGCATTACATTGGGATCAATTTCAGAGTTTATGTTTTGTTAACAGACAAGTCCTGTTATACTCGTTATCTAAATAAATCCATGGTCTCTTTTGATAAACATAAAATATTAATCTCCCACTTAATGTAATTTGAAATTGCAAAATAACTAAGTATTTTTAAAAAGGTACTGACAATGCTGAAAATACTTTTTTGAAATTAAATTGTCCCTCAAAGATTCCATCATGACTGTCTCTATGCTCACTCCCCTCATGCTCTGTTTCCATTAATCCCCAAATTTATTATGTTCCTAATTTTTTATACTTTTGACCCAGAGGGAAGCAAAAATAAATAGAAATTAAGACAGTTATTCAAATTATTCTAACCAACATTTTTTAATTACCATGGTGCGTGATATTTTCGTCTGCAAGGAGTCCTCTTCCGTCCTTCTGCTAACAGAACCTGGCGCTGATCCCAAAGACAACCATGTGATCAAAGTTGGGAGACTTGTAATCTATAAACTGAACAAATAGATTGGTTCAGGGTGGAAATAATAATATAAGAAAGGACAACTGGAATCCTTTTCTGGATTTTTAATGGAACTAACATGTCTGTGTGTTGGAGTTGGGGATATTGTGTATACAAGCGTGTGTAGAGGGGATGGGGATTTTTTTTTCCAGTGATCATAGAGTTGTATGAATGTAACACCTGAGCATGTTGCCTCATCACACAGAGAATGAAGATACACACAGAAAAACAGAGATGAGAAACAGCAGAGACTACCCCGAGAGTATCATTTTAGTATGTCAGAGATGCCCTACAAGCCTTCCTTCAATTATGTGCAGTATGCTCTGTCCTGTCAATAAATTCTCTTTTTACTTAAGCTGAATTGAGTTGGGTTCCAATCACTTGCAATTGGAATGGTTAATACAATTTCTAAAAATTTCAGGCTATTATTTGTTTTGATCTTCAACATTTATTTAAAAGAATGGAATATTTTTCAGTGAAATAGTAGTAGGACCTTCACCCCACAGAAAAAGTTGCTTGGCTTGAAGCAGGTAGCAAAGTTCTGGTCCTGTAGTGCCTTTGTGGAGTTCCCCTAATTCCAGAGACGATGCTTCTACTTTCTGCAAAGAAACCTTTGTCTCTGCAAAACACTGTCTGAAAAGTAACTGTGAAAGTACTCCTGGAGACAAAGCATATATCATCCTTTGTCTGTTTCTTTCTTTCCTTTTTTAAAAAAAAATTAATTTCAGCTCTATTGAGGTATAATTGTCCTATAAAGTTATAAGATATATAATAATATATATTGTGATAATTTCATATACATATAAATTGTGAAAGGGCCACCTCTATCTAGTTAATTAACACATCCATCACCTCACATATTTATTTTGTGTGTGGGGGCGAACATTTAATCTCTACCTTCTCAGCAAATTTTAATTATACAATAGAGTGTTATCAACTATATTCATCATGTTTTTTTTAAATTTAAATTCAATTAACATATGTGTCTCATTAGTTTCAGAGGTAGAGTTTAGTGATTCATTAGTTGCATATAACTCCCAGTGTTCATTACATCACATGCCATCCTTAATGTCCATCACCCAGTTACCCTATCCATCTACCCACCTCCCCTCCAACAACCCTCAGGTTGTTTCCTATGACTAAGAATCTTTTACGGTTTGTCTCCCACTCTGGTTTCATCTCAATTTTATTTTTCCTCTCTTCCCCAATGATCCTGTTTTCTTTTTAAGTTCCACATATCAGCGAGATCATATGATAATTGTCTTTCTCTGATTTACTTATTTTGCCCTGCATAATACCATCTAGCTCCATCCACATCATTGCAAATAACAAGATTTCATTTTTTCATGTGTGAGTAGTATTCCATTGTGTGTGTGTGTGTGTGTGTGTGTGTGCATGTGTGTGTGTATACTACATCTTCTATACCCACTCATCTGTCAGTGGACATCTGGGCTTTTTCCATATTTTGACTGTTGTGGACATTGCTACTATAAACATGAGGGTGCAGGTACCCTTTCAAATCACTATGTTTGTATCCTTCAGGTAAATACCTAGTAGTGCAATTGCTGGGTTGTAGGGTAGCTCTATTTTTAACTTTTTGAGAAATCTCTGTACTGTTTTCCAGAGTAGATGTAACAGTTTGCTTTCCCAGTAGCAGTATAAGAGGGTTCCCCTTGGTTCACATCCTTGCCAATACCCATTGTTCCTGACTTCTTAATTTTAGCCATTCTGATGGTATGAGGTGGTATCTCATTGTGGTTTTGATTCATATATCCCTGATGTAGAGTGATGTTGAGCACTTTTTCATGTGCCTCTTGTTCATTTGTAGGTCTTCTTTGGAGACTCCTGCCCATTTTTTGATTGGATTATTTGTTTTGGGGGCATTGAGGTTGATAAGTGATTTATAGATTTTGGATACTAGCCCTTTATTTGATAAGACATTTACAAATATGTTCTACCATTCTGTAGGTTGTCATTTAGTTTTGTTCACTGTTTCCTTTGCTGTGCAGAAGGTTTTCATCTTTATGATGTTCCGATATTCATTTTTGCTTTTGTTTCCCTTGCACTTGAAGATATGTTTAGACAGACGTTGCTGTGGCCAAGGCTGAAGAGGTTGATGCCTGTGTTCTCCTCCAGGATTTTGATGGATTCTTGTCTCACATTTAGGTCTTTCATCCATTTTCAGCCTATTTTTGTGTATGCTATAAAAAAATGGTCCAGTTTCATTCTTCTACATGTGTCTGTCCAATTTTCTCAACACCATTTGTTGAAGACTCTTCTTTCCATTGGATATTCTTTCCTGCTTTTTTGAAGATTAGTTGACCATAGAGTTGAGGGTCCATTTCTGAGCTCTCTATCTGTTCCATTGATCATGTGTCTGTATTTGTGCCAGGACCAAACTGTCTTGATGATTACAGCTTTGTAATATAGACTGAAGCCCAGAATTGTGATGCCACCAGCTTTGGTTTTCTTTTTCAACATTCCTTTGGCTATTCAGGGTCTTTTCTTATTCCATACAAATTCTGGGACTATTTGTTCCAGCTATGTGCAAAATGTTGATGGTATTTTGATAGGGATTTCATACAATGTGTAGATTTCTCTGGCTTTCATAGATATTTTAACAATGTTTGTAAGTCAGATCAATTCCTTCATTTCTCTTTCTTCTGTCTCATTGTTGGTATATAAAAATGCAACTGACTTCTGTGCATTGATTTTATATCCTGTCACTGTGCTGAATTCCTGTATGAGTTCTAGCAATTTTGGGATAGTATTTTTGGCTTCCCACATAGAATATCATGTCATCTGTGAAGAGTGACAGTTTGACTTCTTTGCTGATTTGGATGCCTTTTATTTCTTTTTGTTGTCTGATTGTTGAGGTTAGAACTTTTAGCACTATGTTGAAAAACTGTGGTCGGACTGGACATCCTTGTCATTCTCCTGGCCTTAGGGGGAAAAGCTCTCAATTTTCCTGTTGAGAATGATAATCACTATGGGTTTTTTGTATATGGCTTTTATGATATTGAGACATGTTCCCTCTATCCCTACACTGTGGAGAGTTTTAATCAAGAAAGGATGCTACATTTTGTCACATGCTTTTTCTGCATCTTTTGAGAGGATCATATGGTTCTCATCCTGTTTTTTTTTTTGTTTTGTTTTGTTTTTTAATGTGGTATGTCACACTCATTGATTTGCAGGTATTGAACTACCCTTGCAGCCCAGGAATAAATTCCACTTTGTCGTGGTGAATAATCATTTTAATGTACTGTTGGATCCTATTGGCTAGTATGTTGGTGAGATTTCTCTGCATCCATGTTCATCAGGAATATTGGTCTGTAATTCTTTTGCTGCAGCCTTTGTCTAGTTTTCTGATCAAAGTAATGCTGGCCTCATAGAATGAGTTTAGAACTTTTTCTTTCATTACCATTTTTTGAAAGAGCTTCAGAAGAGTAAGTATTAGTTCTTCTTTAAATGTTTGGTAGAATTCCACTGGGAGGACATCTGGTCCTGGACTCTTGGTTGTTGGGAGATTTTTGGTTATTGCTTCAATTTCTTTGCTGGTTATGGGTCTGTTCAGGTTTTCTACTCTACTGTTTCCATTTTGATAGTTTATACATCTCTAGGAATGCACCTATTTCTTCCAGATTGCCTAATTTGTTGGCATATAGTTGTTCATAATATGTTCTTAAAATTGTATTTCTTTGGTGTTGGTGATAATCTCTCCTATTTCATTTATGATTTTATTAACTTGGGTCCTTTCCCTTTTCTTTTCACTAAGTCTGGCCAGGGGTCTATCAATATTATTAATTCTTTCAAAGAACCAGATCCTAGATTTTTTAAATTCTCCTATTCTTTTCATTTCTATTTCATTGATTTCTCCATTATCTTTATTATTTCTCTTCTGCTTGGTTTAGGTTTTATTTGCTGCTCTTTCTCCAACTCCTTAGATGTAAGGTTAGGTTGTGTATTTGGGACTTTTCTTGTTTCTTGAGAAAGCCTTGTATTGCTATATATTTCCCTCATAGGACCTCCTTTGTTGCATCCCAAAGGTTCTGAAGAGTTGTTTTTTCATTTGTTTCCATGAATTTTTTTAATTCTTCTTTAATTTCCTGGTTGACGCATTCGTTCTTCAGTAAGATGTTCTTTAGCCTCCAGGTATTTGTGTTCCCTCCAAATGTTCTTTTGTGATTGAGTTCAAGTTTTAAAGTATTTGTGGTCTGAAAATACGCAGGAAATGATCCCTATCTTTTGGTACCAGTTGAGACCTGATTTGTGACCCAGTGTGTGATCTGTTTTAGAGAATGTTCCATGAGAACTTGAGAAGAATGTGTATTCTGCTGCTTTAGGATGAAATGTTCTGAATGTATCTGTGAAGTCCATTTGGTCTAGTGTGTCAAGAGACGTCTCTTTCAATTTTCATCTTTAGATTTATGTTATATATATATATATACACACATATATTCATTTGTGGTTTCCATTTATTTATTTATTTATTTTTAAGATTTTATTTATTTATTTGACAGACAGAGATCATAAGTAGGCAGAGAGGCAGGCAGAGAGAGAAAGGGAAGCAGGCTCCCTGCTGAGCAGAGAGCCTGATGTGGGGCTCGATCCCAGGTCCCTGAGATCATGACCTGAGCCGAAGGCAGAGGCTTTAACCCACTGAACCACCCAGGCACCCCTTTGGTTTCCTTTTATTGTATTCAACTTTGTGTGTGTGTGTATATATAAAAGATATCTAGTTCCTTCTAACAAACAGACCAAAATACACCCAGGATCTAGTTTATTGTTGTGTTCTACCTGAAAGGTGTTCCAGTGCTCTTGAATTGATAAAATAAGAAAATAGCTGAAAAGGAAAAATATATATATAAAACTGAAAGACTAAATATATATATATATATATATATATATATATATATATATATATACACACAACTGAAAGACTAAGGAATAAGAAGAAAACCATGAATGCTTTATTTGGTCTTCCCCAAGAGCTGGAGTTTTACAGTTCTGTATGATCAGTAAACTTGGTATTAGCTGGATATTCCTCCTGGTGTTCTGGAAGAGGGGCCTGTTGGCCTGTTGCACAGACTCTCAGGTGTCTTTGCTCCAAGCGGAATTGCACTGCCCTTGCCAGGGGGCCAGGATTAGTATAAGTGGCTTGGATTGCACTTTGTAGCACTGTTTTGCTTCCTGAAGGCTTCCAACATGGATGTTGGGGATGAAAATGGCTGTGCCCCTTCTCCAGCCCTGGAGCTGAACATTTATGTCACCCACTCATCAATGAGCCCTCACAGAAAAGCCATTAGTCAATCTCGCTTCCAGAATGCTGTCAGAGTTCTGTCTTCACTCATCCTTTAACCAGTGTTTTTTATCTCAGGCATACGACACCATTTTGAGTCTCCACACTTTACAGATTCCTGTTGCGTGGACCCAAGCCATTCCTCCTGGGGACAGAAGGTGGTTTCTCTGTGCTTCTGCCTCTTGCAGGACTCCTGCTTAGAGAGCAGTGGCCTGACCATGCTGCAGTTTGTGGTTTATTGTAACACTGAGCAGAATACTGGCACCTGGCACCTGGGCTCACTGTTTGCAGCCAGCTTCCCTGCTCTGATGCTTGGGAACTCTGCCACACACTTGCACCTCCATTCTTTGTGTGGCTCCGGGGATCCTGACACCACACTTTCCCACCTGGGAGTCTACCCACTTCACCCCTGGAGCACCTTTCAGGTAGACTTCTAAAAGTTCCAATTTTTTGCTCTGATACTACTTTCTGGGAGCCAGCTTTCAGAGGCTCTCTCCCCCAAAGCTTATCTTCCGATATATTGCCTCAGATTCACTTCTCCTCACCACCCACCTTGTAAAAAGTGGTTGCTTTTCTATTTGTAGTACTGCAGCAATTCTTTTCTCAGATCTCTGGTTAATTTTGCAGGTATTCAGAATGATTTGACAACTCTCTAGCTGGCTTCCAGGGAACAATGAAATTAGGGTCCCTACTCCTCCACCATCTTAACTCTCTACTCATCATGTTTTACATTAGACCTTCAGACCTTATTCATCATATAAGAGAGAGTTTGCGCCCTTTTACCAGCCTCTCCCACTTCCTTCCTCTCACCCCAACCCCTTGTCAACTTCTTTTCTACTTTTTGTGACTTTGACTTTTATTTAGATTCCACAGTTTGTTTATATATATACATATATAACATGTAATTATACACACATACATACATAAATATATGTATATGCACATTATTCACACACATTAGCATGAGGATAGCTGCATATTTCTATCACACTTTTTTCTGTGATATCTCGACACAAACCTCTTCACACTACTTTTGTTAAAAGTATCCTATATCTAACATGTTATATGAAAAATTCTGTGAGAGAATAATTAGCTTTAGACAAATGCATATGATTCCACCAATTTCCTAATGTAAATATAAAATTTTGGTAATATATTTTTCTGAAAATTATATTCAAGTGATTTATATTTTATCATCATGTTTTCAAAGTAATTTTCATTTGCTAGAACATAGCCTTGATAGTATATAAAACCAACTGACCCAAGCTTTAAATTGACTTCCTACCCAAGCTTTAAATTGACTTCCTAATTTTATTTCTTGTTTTTTTTTACTTAATTTTAAAATAAAAGTTGTAAAAACAATATATACAAAGAAAATTTTCTGAAGAAGAAAATGTAGAAAATGGCTCTAAATATATTTTCTTGTTGATAATTAAGCTTAAAGAGTGAAATATGAAAGTTTAACATTGTGATAGTGAATATAGTTATGCTTTATAGTCAATTAGTCCTTAAAATAGGAAATGGTTAAATGAGTTTTCACTTTGTGTAATGAGCAAACTTCATTTTAGTGAGTGCCTTTCATATAGAAGTCAAGAAGGTTGATAGGATAATGATAATGATGATGAGGTTTTTAATTTGAACCTCATGAAGCATCAGTTATCACAATTAAAGCAAATTAAAAATGAAAAAACAAAACATAATCAATAGAAACATAGCAACTTGAAGTCATCGGTTTTTCTTTTCTTTCTTTCTTTTTTTTTTTTTTTTAATATAGCCATTTTTATTTTTGTCTACCCAGAGTCCTCTGCTCTCTAGTGCAGCATTTCAAGTTGACTTTGGGGTCATATCTTCCACCCACACTAAGGCAACAAAGTTCAGAATGGGCTCTAGCCAGGACTACATTTGAGACTTAGCCTGAATTGCCTTATATACAGGGATTGGTTATAAAAGCGGCATTTGACCAAAATCCTCCAAGGACAGAGAATCTCAGAGTTTCTGAGGGAGCTGGTAAGAGGAGATGTTCTGTGTTTTAAACTACAATAGAGAGTCTAGAAAGAAATCTATGTATCTACAGTTAAGTGATCTCTGCTGAGTACAAAGAACATACAATAGGGAAAGAATAGTCTTTTCAATAAATGGTGGTAGAAACACTGCATACCAACATCCAGAAGAATGAAGTTGGTCTCTTATCTCACACTATATACAAAAGTATATCTCACACTATATTAAAGACTAAAATGTAAGATCTGAAACCATAAAACCCCTAGAGGAAATTATCAGGAAAATATTTTGACATTGGTCTAACCAATGTTTTGGGGTTTTCTTTTTTGGGGGATGGGCAGGATAGGACATCAAAAGCACAGGCAGCAAAAGCAAAAATAGACAAATGGGATTGCATTAAACTAAAAAAAGCTTCTGAACAGCAGAGGAAATAATCAAAAGAGTGAAAAGACAATCTATAGAATGGAATATTTATAAGCCATATTCCCAATAAGAAGTTAATATTCAAAATACATAAGGAACTCCTAGACTCAATAGCTAAAATTAACCCAATTTGGAAAATGGCTTAAGGACCTGAACAGCTCTCAAAACAAAACATACAAATGACTAACATATAGAAAAACATGTTCAACATTACTAATCATTGGAGAAATGTACATAAAAATAATAGTGAGGTATCAACTCATTCCTGTTAGAATGACTATTATCAAAAAGACAAAAAATTACAAGTGTTGGTGAGGACGTAAAGAAAGGGCAACTTTGTGATCTGTTGGCAGGAATACAAATTGGTACAGCCACTATGGAAAGCAGTATACAGATTCTCCACAAGATTATAAATAGAGCTCCCATATGATCCAGCAATTCCAATTCTGTGTATATACCAAAGGAAATGAAATCAGTACCTTAAAGAGATATCTGTATTCCCATGTTCATCAAAGCACTATTCCCAAAAGACAGCACACGGAAACAGTTATTGACAGATGAATGAATAAAGAAAATGTGGTATATATACAATGGAATATTATTCAGCCACAAAAAAGAAATCCTGCTATTTAGACAACAGGGATGAAACTGGAGGACATTATGCTAAGTGAAATAAGCCAAACACAGAAAGACAAATACTATGCAATCTCACTTACATGTGGAATCTAAAAAAAAAGTTGAACTCATAAAAGCAGAAAGTAAAATAGTGGTTGCCAGGGGCTGGGAGGTAGGGTAAATGGGGAGATGCTGGTAAAAGGGTACAAAGCTTTGGTTATGAGGGATAAACAAGTTTTGAAGATCTAACATGCAGTATAATAATTACAGGTAATAATCTCTTTGTATACTTAGGATTTGCTAATTGAGTCCATCTTTGTTGCCACCTCACATAAAATCGTAACTATGGGAGGTGATGCATATGTTAATTAGCTGATTGTGGTCATTTTGCAACACATATCAAAACATCTTATTGCACATCTTGAATATATATAATTTTTTTTAAGTATACTTCAGTAAGTTGGGGGAAAAATCAGACTCTGGAAAGAGTGACTTAACAAAGGGCTAAAACCAGAGAGATTATTAACCAGATGAAAGTTTATAGAAAACTTTGAGTTTTATATCTTAGTTAAATGATGAGTAAAAAAGGAGTTTATAAGAGAAGTAGGGGACACTTGATAGGGAGCAAATGTTAGGAGTGTTTTGCTTTTTAAAGGACTCAAATCTTATTTGTTTTCTTCAGGTCACTGTACTGGAAATAAACAGAAGCCAGATAAATAGGCATGTATTGGAGGAAAATACTAGAAGCCCAGCCTTTGGCTTGTTGAAATTGTAGCCTATCAAAGCCTTATACTCTATCTGGGGACAAAGCACAGAAGAATAATTTAATTTCTTTTTTTTTTTTAAGATTTTATTTATTTATTTGACAGAGATCACAAGTAGGCAGAGAGGCAGGCAGAGAGAGAGGAGGAAGCAGGCTCCCTGCTGAGCAGAGAGCTTGATGCGGGAGCCACCCAGGCGCCCCTTAATTTCTAATTTAACAAAGGAAAAGAAATCCACATCCCTATCACTGTTTATTTTCGGTCTCTGGTATTATCCAATTCAGGGGAGCTACAGAATTTGGCTCAAAGATAATAGAATATGGGCTTAGTGATGCAGCAAGGTCTGGAATCCCTAGTGGTCAACAGGGAAGGTGTCTAGAACCCTACATCATAGCCATCAGAAAATGTGGGTGTTGGGGCGCCTGGGTGGCTCAGTGGGTTAAAGCCTCTGCCTTCAGCTCAGGTCATGATCCCAGGATCCTGGGATCAAGCCCCGAGCCTGCTTCCCCCACTCTCTCTGCCTGCCTCTCTGTCTACTTGTGATCTCTGTCAAATAAATAAATAAAATCAGGGCACCTAGGTGGCTCAGTGGGTTAAGCCACTGCCTTAGGCTCGGGTCATGATCTCAGGGTCCTGGGATAGAGCCCCGCATCAGGCTCTCTGCTCAGCAGGGAGCCTCTTCCTCCTCTCTCTCTGCCTGCCTCTCTGCCTGCTTGTGATCTCTGTCTGTCAAATAAATAAATAAAATCTTTTAAAAAAAATTAAAAGTAAATAAATAAATAAATAAATAAAATCATAAAAGAAAAAAAAAGAAAGAAAGAAAGAAAAGAAAAGGTGGGTGTACACACAGGAGAGTGCAGTGAAGGCCAGAGCTTGTAGAAGTTCCTATTTGGTTACCTTTTTTTTTTTTTTTTAAGTTTTTATTTAGATTCCAGTTACTTAACATAGAGTGTAATACTAGCTTCAGGTGTACATTATAGTGATTCTACACTTCCATATATTACCCAGTGCTCATCACAAGTGCCCTCCCTAATCCCCATCGCCTATTTCACCCATCCCCCCACCTTCTCTCTGCTAACCATCAGTTTGTTCTCTAGTTAAGAGTCTGTTTCTTGATTTGCCTCTCTTTCTCTCTCTCTCATTCCATCCCCCCAAAAGGAATGTTCTTATGGCATTTTGTACACGGCCATTCTACACTGTAACTAGAAAAAAATTTTTAGCTTCTGGTACACTTACATAATTTTGCCCTATTTCAAATGCAAGTGTAGATTATTTTTCTTAGCCTGTTGATAATTTTATTCAGAATATGGAATGGGTGGTATTACATGTATATATTTAAGCTGCTCATCTTAACTGAAGTCTCATAAGTCTTCTAGCAAAAGTCCATAGCTGAAAAATGTTTGCTGAAACTTTATAAGTAGGAATTCATCAGGTTAAGGAATGAGAAAAAATATTATAGGCTTAGGGAGTAGCATGAGACAAAAAGAAATGGCAGATATAAAAATGAGCAACGCATGTGACTAGAAATTACTGAAGGATTTACTGAGAAATAAGTCTGGAAGTAGCAATAGCTAATGAGAATTTTAATACCATGCTCAGGATTTTGATCTTTTTTTCTTTTCTTTTTTTTTTTTTTTTAAGATTTTATTTATTTATTTGACAGATAGAGATCACAGGTAGGCAGAGAGGCAGGCAGAGAGAGAGAGGAGGAAGCAGGCTCCTGATCTTTTTTTCTTTACGAAACAGGTTTCATTGACTATTTGGGAGAGTGGTAGTTATTTGATAAAAATATAGCTAAAATGTGAATAAAGTGTCATGGGGAAAAATGGACTGGAGGATTAGATGCTAAAAATAGACTGTTAAAGACCTGTGTGAGTTAGAACGGAGACCACAGATGGGGTGTGGTAAATAGGGGGAAATGGTAGAACATTGTTGATTGTAGGTTTCTTCTACAATTGCATTAGTTTTCCTTTTTGTATACATCTGGATGAAAGTTAAAAAAAAAAACAAGCTATTCTCCTTCAGTGTACAAGTCAAAGTCCTTTGACCAGTCTCTAAAAATGATCCTTAATCCCTCCCCCCATCTCATCTACAACTTCCTTCCCTCCTTCATGCTCTCTCTTCTAGCTAGGCTAAACATCCCACCATTTCTTGAAATTGCCAGACATTACAATTTGCTCTGCTTGGGATGTTCTTCCATTAGTAATCTATCTTATTCCTTCACCTCCTTCATGTTTTTACACAAATGTCATCCACACTTTCCACCCCGTCCGAAAGGACCTATTTAGCAAGAGGCTTTCATTAAAGTTAAATTGTTCCTGCTCCCCTTCCCCCAGGGGATTCACTTAAAAACAAGTCCCGGAAACCAGCTCCAGGTAACAAAGCCCAGGTACAAGGGTGGGTCAGGCCAGGTGGAGACCTCTGATCAGTGCGGGGCGGTGGGGTGGGGGTGGGGGGTGGGGGGGTGGGGGGGGTGTTGCATACTGTCTCCCTGGTTACCAAGGAGTATGGGCCCTGCCCTTTGGGAGCCTTTTGGGCACCAATCCTAATCAAGGTGTAATAGGCTGGTTCAAATGTCTACTAGGGTAAATTATAATTCAGTTGGTCACCTAGCATCACTGTGGAGTTTCCTGTGTGTATTGTAATCTCATTGGTCACCTGTGTGTGGCCAGGCCCAACCACATGGCCTTTGCCCTTAAAAGCTAGTCTGTGAAACAGGGAAGGGTTGCCCTCTCCTGTAAGAGGTGCATCCCTGAACGTTCGGTTAGGTTCTTTTTTTTTTTTTTTAAAGATTTTATTTATTTATTTGCCAGAGAGAGAGAGAGAGAGCACAAACAGAGGAAATGACAGGCAGAGCGGAGAGCCCGATGTGGGACTCGATCCCAGGACCCTGGGACCACAACCTGAGCTGAAGGCAGAGGCTTAACCCTCTGAGCCACCCAAGTGCCCCCATTCGGTTAGATTCTTGATGATTGGCGCGAAATAAAGCTTTGCTTGACCTTGGCTTTATATCAGTCTCGCTCCTTTAATCACGGACCCATTATTGGGGCATAACACTGTCCAAAATTGCAACCCCCTTATCTCCTTTCCTGCTTTATTATTTTCCCTGGCACCTAGTATCTAACATAGTAAATGGTTTAATTTTTTTATTAGTTTCTCCAGTAGAACTTAAGTTCTATGAGGTCTGAATGTCTTACTATTTTGTTTACTGTAAACTCAGCATTTAGAATAAATGTTTCTATAATTGTATGCATTCAAATATATTTGTCAAATGAATAAAGTAGCACGGTTTACAATGTATGTAGCTTCTTGTGTGCTTTTTATACTTTTATTCGTTTCTTCATTTATATTCACACCACTTTGTGAAGTTGGCCAAATCAGTGTACAGAAAACCTCGGGACACCAGATACAACTCAACCAGCACATGTGACACATCTTGCTTATTTGCAATAATACATTCCTTTTGCAATACTCTAATAGCAATGAGTTATAGTAAAGTAATAATGGGCAGGGGCGCCTGGATGGCACAGTCAGTTAAGAGTCCAACTCTTGATCTCAGCTCAAGTCATGATCTCATGGTTGTAAGACTGAGCCCTACCTCCTCTCCAAGCTCAGTGCGTAGTCTGCTCGAGGTTCTCCCTCCCTCTCCAGCTCATGCTCTCTCTCTCTCTTTCTTTAATAAATAATGGGTTAGTAGGGAATTTCATATACATTTTAATTTATTGAAATGAGCAAATGGCTTCATGAGGTAAAATTATATTCAAAAGGGAGGACCTTAAAAAAGGGGGAAGAGCTCATAATCGATAAAAATAATAGCTAATATATATTACCAGTGAGATAGAATTGCAAGTGTTTACATTTCATTTTCCATCCAATACTATGATTGTGTGAAATCAATTTCATTCTAGACAGGATTGAATCAAGATAGTTTGTTAGTAGGTGAGATGGGCACAAATTTTAATAACAATGCCTCACTAACTGTCCTTTAAATATAGGCATGTAAGTCTTGCATAAAAGCAACACTTTTTAGGTTGATAACTCTCAGAACCATTTCCCTAATTATTCTGAAAATGTAGTTTTAATCACTAATTTGAAATAACATGGGGATAAGACTTCATGACAGAATTTAAAATGTTGAGGGTGCCTGGGTGGCTCAGGCATTAAGGGTCTGCCTTCGGCTTAGGTTATGATCCCAGGGTCCTGGGATGGAGCCCCTCATTGTGCTCCCTGCTCAGCAGGAAGCCTGCTTCTCCTTCTCCCACTCCCCATGCTTGTGTTTCCTCTCTCACTGGGTCTCTCTCTGTCAAATAAATAAATAACATCTTTTTTTAAAAAAGTTAAAATGTTGGATTATGTCCTTGAATTAAAAATGAGTGAAAGGTGAGATCCATTTAAAAGGCAATTTTAAAAACAAAACCTGAGTTCCAGTGTTATGTAAAGCTTAGAAGTGGCCAGTCTGTCCAACAACACTTTTCCTTAGACTCATAAGAGAGGTGAGGTACCAGAGCAGGTAGGCCACCCCACCCCCAAAATTGGAGAATAGCTAAAAAAATTTGAATAATCGCTACTTACCAAGCAGGAACCTCCAAGCAGCATACTCCACAGGAACCAGTGCTAGGGTAAGAAAACCTAACAGCAACTGACAGAATTGCTCAAGTCCCAGTGTAGAAAAGTCTGAGAATTAAAAACTTCAGGGGAACCCAGTCAGGGGAGGGCACCATACTTTTTGTTTTTTCCTCTGGGAGCTTTACTATGTGCTCACAGTGAATATCAGAGAAAAATGCCTCACACTTCTGTCAGGGGGAAGGGAAAAGGAGCCATTTTGAAATACTCCAGAGCATTCTGTTTCTACTTAACAAGGTCTGTCCTCAGAAGAAACGATTTAACAAGAGCCTAACCTGCTGGGGCTTATTAGAGCCTAATTGACTTGAGGGAAGGGAAATATCCAACTCCAGCTGGTTGTAGTCAGTAGACATTCATTTCAGCCCTTAAGAATGATTTGTATTTTGGCTGTGTTCGACTTCCAGTGCCCTAATATTTGATATTGGAAATTGTTTTGATTAGCATAGTGTAGCACAGCACATTTAATGGTCTTTAAGAAAAAGCTACAGATTTCGTTGCAAAATTTAACATGAACATTTATTTGTCATTTTAATTTTAATTTAATGCACAATACAGGTTTTTTTTCTTGCATATTATATAAATATATATGCATATACTTTCCAAGAAACAGCATAGGCCTGCAGTAAAAGTTAGTGAACAGTAAGAAATAATAATTAAAATACAATAAGAACAGAGCACAAAGCAACATATACAATGCTAAATTGCATATTTCAGATGAAAAGATACTTTAGTTTTGTGTGCTCCTCCTCCTTCCCTCACTCAAAAAAGAAGAAGTGAAGCTTAGTAGACAAGAGAACTTATGATGAATATAAATATTAGAAAATAAGTAGCACCTTTGGTCAATAAAATGATTGTCAACATTTATTTCTAGAAAGCCTAAAAGCACATTTCTGATTTTGTAAATAAAACAAGTTAATATGTACCATGAAATTTAAGTGCTGCATATTTCAGAACGTGCATAGAGTGCTTACCGATGGAATAAAAATGAAATCCTCAAAATAGTTTCTATTTTTAGATAAAAATGCTACAGATATTTGTTTCCTATATCTTTGAAAATTAGTCAGAGAATTCCTCTAATACCCATTCAACTTGCATCATAAGATACTATAGTATTAATTTAACAATCTAGACCCATCCATTTATTTCAATAAAGGAACTTTTCTGTGCATGGCACTTTTCTAGGCATTAAAGCTGTTATTATAACTAAGATAACATCCTTGTCCACAAGGAGCTCACATTCTAGTAAGATGGAGATGAATTTGAAAGTATATTCCAAACTACAGACAAAATACGTACTCCCACAAAGGAATTCAACATTTGGTTGCAAATTAGTTGTGCAGAGAAACAGAAACTACAATTAACAGAGACAGCAGAAATGACAGTTGAGCAGTAAATGATTCAGTAGTCAACAAATTTGCTTAAAAATGAACTAGGAAAAAAAATCATGTAGGAACATATTGAACTGAATATACTTTTAAAATAATGAACAACATAACGTATTCCTGACTTAAATAAATCTACATTGTTTAGTTAAAAACGAAATACGTATTTGTATGAAACTGCTAGTTCTTTCATTTTGTTAATTTTTCCTCAAGTTTTATCTGCCAAGTTCAGAACCACTGTATATGCAAAAATTATAGAAATA
Organism: Lontra canadensis; assembly: GCF_010015895.1. Classification (NCBI taxonomy): domain Eukaryota; kingdom Metazoa; phylum Chordata; class Mammalia; order Carnivora; family Mustelidae; genus Lontra; species Lontra canadensis. The sequence continues at coordinate 4,098,939 of NW_022631047.1, read as the reverse complement.
TTTTTTTCAAGATCAAATCATAATCATTTTAAGTACTTTCAGTAGTAAGAAGGCAAAAAGAAGTGCATTCTACCTTACATTTTTAAAACTTCAACTGCCATTTAAATTATTTCATACCATAGTGATTTGTTGAAAAATGAAATATGTACAGCCATGATTTAGGTCATATAAAGATAACTGACTAGATCACCTGAGCTGTCAAGCAAATCTACCGTTTCTTTTCATTTTCCTATTATCGTAATTGTAGTTGATAGACCATGTGACAGTAAGGTCATTTTGTTCAGTGCTCTTTAAAGTGCCTTGAGAACAAATGAACTACATTCTTTTCACTTAAAAATCATAAAAATACAGCCCAAGATACAATTTATATTTTTAAAAAATAACAATTCTACAGATTAACCCCTAAAGAATTGTTGCAAAAGTTAGCTATGTTGGCCATTGCCAACCAATGTCTTATATCTGTCTTCTTAGCAACATGTCATTATGTATGACTTTTATATCAATAATCTTACTTTTAATATTTGCCCATACATACCAATGGGATAAGAAAGAAATATTTGTTGAAGAATATAAGTAGTAAATATTTTCAGGAATTCCTCAGAAATAGGGAAGTATTCATTCTAGGAAATATTAATCAATATAGTAGTTTAAAATATTTGGAGGGAAGTGCTTTTTAGTAAGAAGCTCCAAATCAAATGTAAATATTAGCAAATACATGGAAATAATTTACTGTCCCATCTTCAACACAGGAATTTCTATACCTGACTCATATTTAAGTAATTTGTGATCTCGTTTTTATGATATTACAAAGAAAGGGGCTTCTATTTATTGATGCACTCACTGCAGCTACTGAGGCTTTACCTGTCACGCAGACAAGAAAAACTGAGTATATTTGGATGTCAGTTTCCCTAAATCTAACCAAACACATCACTGACTACAAGGGCATCACGGGCCCTGTTCATGAAAGATTTTACTATGACACATCAGTTTATCAAAACTTTTATTAAAGTATGTTCTTAGGGTAAATATCCTTGATGAATTAAGCAAACAAGTATCGAATAGATTGTTTTTACACTTGTACAGAGCAAATTCCTAATAGCAACCATCTCCCCTTCACTAGGGATTTTTTATTTAGAAGTGACTTTTTTTTTTTCTGAAATAGAATAAAAAAGGAACCCCCCCACCAATCTACTAGATAAAATGGGGACAGAAGAAGATGGTATCACGAACATAAGAGAAACTATAGTTCTACAATTGCCAGACACCTGTTGTCAGGTTTTGTGTTAACGACATAATGTACATATGTACTACATAAATGTAGTACATAAAAAATACTACATAAATGTCCATTTAATAAAGAATTTTTGAGATAGGTCTTATCCTAATAATTTTATTAACTCATCCTTAGATTCTTAGATCAAGAAATATTATTGGTGTGTCCTATTCAAAGTTATCCAATGATGATAATTTCTTACATACAACTTAATAATTCAACAAACTTGCATTGTGTGTTCTGTGCTCTGGAATTAAATTTTTAGGAAATAAGTGAATGATGGTTCTAAAATAAAATAGGAACATAAAGAAAGGAGGAATTAATGGAATATTGACACACAGATTCTATAAACACATTAATGGCAAGTATTTTTAATGACTTAGATATTGCTATAGCCACATATATTGTGCAAAATCATTCATCCCACCAATTATTATGTCCAGTTTACTCAGTATTGTCTACTGTGGGAATCGTTAAATACTCTTCAAATTAAATTTACAAACATGATTTAGCAAAATATGACTCAGGAGAAATATACTTATTTTGGAAATAAAGGATTTATCAAGCAAGGGTAGAATAAGTGTTTCTGGGTGAATATGTATTCAGTCTACAAAACAGGATGGCTTATGCTGTGCAATCGAGGAAAAGGTGGGTCAGGAGTCCAAAGACTTGGGTTCTACTTCCTACCCTGCACTTACTAAAAGGATAGATGTATGTTTATGTAAAGCCCTTAACCTATTCTGGTCTTATTCTGTAAAAATGTGTATCTCTAACAAACTAATTTAAAGGGTTGAGAAGATGAAAGGAATTAAATATATTTTTGGTACATAAATATATCAAAATAAAATACAATACAAATCAAAATACAATTATATCTAATGCTTAGAAAATAAACACTTCAAGGATTTATTTATGCATTGAGAGAGAGAGAAAACACGAGCAAGGGGAGGGGCAGGAGGAGAGGGAGAGAGAAACCCAAGCCGACTCCACGCTGAACATGGAGCCCAACTCAGGGCTCAATCTCACGACCCTGAGATCATGACCTGAGCTGAAACCAAGAGTCGGACACTCAACTGAGACACCCAGGTGCCCCAAAAATAAACACTTTAGTTCACGTCCTTTCTCACTAAATTCATAAATCTTCATACTTTAGTTACAAATAGAAAGCATGTGGTAGAAAAATAAAGTCCTTTAAGTAGTATATCCAAAATTCGTACTCTAATGAACAACCCTATAAACTAGGTCTAACTTCAAAATCTTTCTTAGATGCATATGAAAGTAAAACAACAACAAACCCAGAATAAAAAGCTTGGAGGAATAGGTTTCAAAATTCACCCTGAAATTCATATAAGAATTCTGTTCTTTTGTTCATCCGAACAGAACTTTTTATCAACTTACGTCTTGATAGAATATTGAGTAGCAGTGTTTTCATACAGAGCTTCTTTAGCTTATTTTTGCCATATTTGAATTTTAAACAAAAAATCTTGTTTTGCTATGTGAAGAAAAGTATTTGCTGAAAAGGTAATCAATTAATCACCTATTGAAATATTCCTGAATGTTAGTCACACTATTAACAAGTACATGTGGGGACTGAAAAACATGGCGTTCACCACACAGGGGAGTGTAACTATACCCGCCAAAGAAACAAGAGTTCTGTATTAAAAATGCCCAGAATTGATGAAAAATGCTTAAGAAGCTGGCCTAGATACTGTGAAAAATAATGGAAAGAAAATACTTTTAAAAAATAATTATGAGAAAAGAAGATAAGGTAAGGTGGCTCAGGATTGGGATGGGAAAAATAATTCAGTCTAAAAAATCCCCATATGCTCTTAACACCAAAAATTCTGTTTGCAATATTACTTTTTCTCTTAACGCAGAGACCTAAAAAGCATGATTCTCAGTACTATAACAATGCTTTCATGAACTGCACAGATGTGGAATAAAGCAAAGGAAAGGCAATGTGGGGGAAGAGTAACATAAACCAGATCCCAGGACCTTGAAGGAGTTAAAAATTAAATAGTGTACAAACAACTGAGAGCAAAGAAAAGAAAATGAGAGCTACAAAAAATGATGTGAGCTCAGCAAATTGTTCATGTTTTAATTATCAACAAAGATAATTTCTGATTTTGATTATACAAGCACTGTAATTACTGATAATTGAGCCTCTCAGCTTTTAAGTGCAGGGAGACCATGCACATGGATGTGTAAAAATCAAAACCTATAAAACAAAGTGAGTTGAATAAAGTAAAGATTCTAATTTCAATTTATATCTGAATAATTTTGATGCTGCTTGGTGCTGTGAAGTGTGGTGGTAAGGAATCAACTTGGTAAGATGCATCGGGGATCTCACTGCATTGGAAGAGTGTATAAGGTATGTAATGGCCCCGTGCTGTCATGGTAAGCTTTGTTTCTCAAAGCCATGAGGCCTTTCAAGAATATTAGAAACATCCAGGATAGTTAGTGCCAAGGACAGGAAGACTGATTTTTTTCTAGATTCCTAAAAAATCATATTCATTTATATATTTATCATGCACAAGGAAGACTCCTATTAACAATATGTCTTCTAGATTATAAGCTCCTTCCTTATCCAGGATACCTCAAGCCTCCAGTCACAGGAGTTCCCTCACTTGTGAAGATGAGAGGTCATGGTCAAAAGTACATACTGTTGATTCCAGGAAGACAGCCATTCCTACACATCACAACTGATTAAGACCAGATGCAGCACATGTGATTTTGTGAAAGATGCACTAGAAGTACAGTATCTAAAATAGTGTGAAGGAGAACACTATTCTATGGATGTCAAAAGTCTTAGAGGGAAAGGACAAAAGCAAGGACATTTGTTCTGACTCTAGGACAAATGGACAGAGGGGACAATGGCAGTAACAGATGTTCCAGTAAAGTTGAAAAATCAGTTAGGATGTAGGGTCAGTTACATTAAATGATGAAAATAAATACATACTCTGTAGATGAACCAAATCATTCATATCTTACAATCTTTTTAAGTTTCTTTGGTAGATTGGATGATCCTCTAAATGGGAATCTCTGTAACTCTGAATATAATGTTTTGTATGAAGTACTTTTTGAGTCATAATAAGTAGCAACCAATATGGGAATTACTTGTCCATAAAGAAAATAACATTTTTCTTCTAAATCCAACCTCGGGGAAAATATATTATCCCTGAGTTATATAAATATGTCATTATTTTCGTGCAAAAAGTCGTATTAAAACAATTATGGCTATTATACAATCATTACCATTATTTGGTATAATTTGCATTGGCTAGAAAAGCAGGCAACTTGAAATTATATACTAGTTTATAGCAAACAGTCTCTAATGAACACTAAATAAATCAAGATACAAATTGCAGTTAAACCTAATTGGTTGGCTATATAGGGTTTAAATTTTTTGTATCTCTATTTTATCTACCTTTGCTTCTATAGATTCTATTGAAGGCGGCATGCTAGTGAACACCCTAGGGGCTCTTTCTGCTTTTAGAGAAATCCGAGTTTTAGTTCTGGATCTGTCACATACTGCTTTTCACTTTGGGTAATTAGTTGAACTTTGTGTGTCTGATCTTTGTTTCTCTCATCTGTTATATCAGGTCAATAGCTCTATTTATAATTTGGTTTGAATATTAAAAAGTATTATGTAGGTAAAACGTACAATGTAAATATTAGTTCCCTTCTCACTTTATACCCTTTCTCCCTATTAAATGGAACCTAAAGATCATGATTTTTCATTTTGTTTCATTAAAAGTGTGCAACATGATACATATGAGAGAACTTTTTTAAAAAAAGGTACTTTAGATGGAAAATAATTTTCAATTAACTGATTAAGGATTTCTCTGCATTTTATAATATCAATATAAAAACTTATATTTACATCATACATCTTTTTTCTGTATCCTCAATTGTCATGTGCAGCCAGAGGAGGAGTAAAAAAAAATCTAGATTTTTAAAGAGCACATTCAAATATATCAAACTCATTTTACTGATTTTCTAGTGTCTAGAGGTGGGGCATGAGATAAGATAGGTGGATGTTGATACCAAAGAAGTGAAACTCACGTAAATCTACATTGAGAAAACACCATGTCTTCCAACTTGAAGTACACTAGAACCTAACCCAGTGCCTCTTAAACGTGTGTTGACTGGACCCCCCCACCCTCAAAAAGGATCAGGAAAGAGGGTAGGGATAGGTCAGGACAAGTCTATACCCAAAATTCTTAGTGAAGGCATATTTAAGGTTCAATTGTGAAAAATATGGGCTGCTAGTTATCACAAGTAGAAAAATACTTAACGTAGCTAGTGATTATGAATTATTTTAGTACCCTGGTTGATAACCTCCCTTCTTAACAATTCCCCAGTGGGGTAATGGGACTAAAACGAATTTTATTGGTGTACTCTGATTTCATTTCATGACATCTTGAACATCTAAAACATGTCACTCCTAGGGAAAGAAATATGGTCTACATTGATCACTGCAGACTCAGAGGCCAACTATATTGCTTCCTCTAGACTGTGTGAATATTCTGGGTTGATATTCTCTTCTTGGTCTCTGAAAGATTCTCTTAAAGCAACAAATAAACTCACAAGTTCAAGGGAGTGGAGGGTGAACGACTAGATAATTATTTTACTCTGAAATAATTCTCAATCCTGTACATGAGTCGATGTCACTGTTTCAAGTGTGTTCTAAATTAATTTTCAACATAACTGTGAGAATGAACATGTGTGCATATTTGTAACTTTGTGTAGAGCTGTCGCCAGCCATGGCTTTGAATTATTATGTGCTTTGAATGTGCAATTTTACTTCCCTTTCTTTTTCAACAATTTAATATACAGTGTTAGAAATGAAAAGTTAATGAAGATGACCGAAGGCCAACAGAACAGATAAGAATCAGTTTTCACCTGACACAAACCTCATCAATACATAAATGAACCTTCTTCCATGGAGGAAGGCACTGGAAGGCATCCACCAGCAGGGGACAAAAGGACTAAAGCCTTGGGCCCAAACCCCACTATCATTACTTTGATGTTTATTTCCCCCGGGATCTGATATGTATATTAATCTAAATACATATCCTCAGAGAATTGAAGGCATTTCTTGGGAAATGTTTAAGATTGGGGAGCTACTACACAATTTATAATGTTGCGTTTCTTATGACAAGTCAGAGTTCTATACAAAAGCACTTAATAATATAAAAGTAGCTCATTCAAGACTCAAGATTGGGCAAAACTAAATTAAAAACGGCCATACACTGCCCCATTTTGCCTGATTTATTTACCTATGGTATTGGCACAAGTTGCTTTATTTAATATTTAAAAAAATACAAATTCCTCTTCATCTGCAAACAAAATGAATGCTAAATGAAATATAGGACTTTATATAGCTTCCTAAATATGAGCCACATGCTTAGCCAGTGCATAAATTTTACAAATCAAATCCTTAATGTTAATTATCACAAAAGCTTGGTGTCCAGGTGTAATCTTATAGGAAATAAGAAACCATCTGCCTCCACTGCAATTAAAAAAAAAAAAATGAACAGCAAATCCCTTTTGACATCTTAAGAGTAAAATCACTTCAATAATCAAGCACTAAATGTTTTTCATTAATCATACTCTTAATTTAAACTTCAGATTTACTGATGTAAATACTTAATGACTTTAGCCCTAAGGCACAAATTCTTTCTTGTTTAAAAGTACTGTTTTACTCTAAATGGTATTTATAGTTCTGAGTGCACAGTAACTATCATACGCCTGAACATTCAAGGGTGATTCAGATTCTCAGATGTTTTAACATCGTTACGAAAATGAGAAACTGCTAAATTAAACCGGCCGGCAACGGGCAATGTTGCAGGCCTCTTGCTATCCTGTGATAAACTTCACAAGTGTGTATACGGAGTCATGAGCAGCCTCCAGTTCTAGAAACCTTTTCTCACAGTCTCCCAGTTACGTTCCTAGGTGGCAGAAAGTCTCATCAGGAGGGGGTGGGATTTCGAAGTGAGGCCATTCCTTATAGCCTGAGGAATTTCAGTGGCGGAGTGAAAAGCCTCTTTGGGTTTCTGGGTGTTTTGCTTTTGCATTTTAGGGAGGGGTGAGAAATGACAGAACTGGGAGGCCTCAGTATAAGCACTTCTCACACTCAGTCAGCTTTACTCAGATCATTCATAACAGTAATCCTCTGACCACGGTTATGTGTTGGGAAAAATTAGAATTTGGCCTATTTGTCAGCCTGTCGACCAGGATTCTGGTATATTCCATTTTGAAGTCTCAGTCTGACAGTGAGTGTAGACTGAGTTCTGATTAAAAAAAAAATCCCTGGTTATTACTTTCTGGATTTGAAACTAAATCCTTTTAAAATCAATGAACGTAGCTCATTGCGAACAGTCACTTAGGCTTTTAATTTGATTTACATATGAAGTAAGAATTCTGAAAATTATTTGAGAGTTCTATTCTCTAGCACCAGGTACTAATGACCATCCTCAAAGAAATCACGTGCATGGATTAATCAAATCTAACAGTGCTCAGAAATAATGGTTTAAAATGGACTTTTTTTTTCAAATTTATTTTATACATGCAAATTTTTTTCATGCAGTTAGTTGCATTTTCAAATTAAGATCGTTCTCATTTTCACTGATGTTCTTATCTTTAAAATTCACATTGTAAAGTAGTGTGCAGATATAACAGATTTCTTCATTCTCAGTGGATTTATTTTTAAAGTTAAAAAAAGTGATAATATTTTTTTTGAACCTACTTGTCTTGTTCATTGGATACTCTGCACGTGTGTACATATAGGTCAGTGTGTGTGTGTGCGTGCACATGCACACTAGAAGAAAATTCATTTTCCTTCACTTCCGTTTAACACTAAAAAATGAAATTTGGACAGGGTATTCTTATTGGATTAAACACACGCCTTCTAAGTACTTAAACCAGGGGTTTGCGATTCAGATCTCTATAACCAAGACTGGAAGTCACTGGAAGACTTTAAAATTATTTTAACCGTGACAACCAGAGTCATGTATGGAAATAAACCCATTGCATGGATTCCTTCTAGGCATAATCTCAAAATTGAACTATCCAAACAAGTGTTAAAAAACAAACCTATAAAAACCCGCCATCGAGGAAAATCTCATCTCCATCCTTCATTATGACTCCTCATTTCAAGTAAAAACTTTCCCAATTTTTGAAAAAAAAAAAAAAAAAAAACAACTCCTAAAAAAGTCATAAACACTGAAATCAGAGATGTGATTCTTGTTAAATATTAGTTTCTCTTTCGGAGGAATTATTCTCTGTTCTTGTACTTCTGACATCAACATCATGGTGTTTAGATTTGTTCAAGGGTTCAGACTCTCTGGACTCAGGTGTATGCAGTTTCTTGTTCCTTTCTTCTTCCTTCTTTTCCTTTGCAAGCAATCTGTAGTTTATGGCGTTGCCGATGAGCAGCCACACACTTGAGAGGAACACAATAGCGCCACAGGCAATATACATGTATTTATACTGTCCAGTTTGATCCACCAATTTACCTAACAGACAGAAAACATCTTTTAAGACAGCATAATAAAACAGCTATAAAATTATAACATTTTCCAGTAAATTCTTCCACAAAGTATGTACCCATTTCTTATTGAGGTTAATATTGCATGAGCTTTTAACAAAAACTATTCTAGATTATGAATTCTATACATGCATAAAAAAGGCATGTATGTACACATAGAATTATATTACCAGTATATTAAATTTAAGGAAGATTATTCCCCTCAATAAAAATGTACAACCAAGACAAAATAGGTATATATCTGTTTGTGTGTATATTCATAAATACACGTATGTGTGAGGCATGTTTTTTGTATCTGTGTGTCTACAAATAGATATACCTATCTATTAACTTTTATACATGGAGACTGCTTCATCCTTCCCATGCTTCTTTTCAATAAAAAGGAGAAATTCACATTTTTTAGGAAAGATCCAAAGGCTTTTTTTAAAGGTTCTTGACATGCCATAATATTTACTCAATGCTTTTTCTATGCCCACTACTAGGCTAAACACTTCTTTTTTTTTTTAAGATTTTTTATTTGTTTATTTGAGAGAGAGAGCAAGAGAGAGAGCATGGAGGTGTGGGGGGGAAGGGAGGAGGGAGAGGAAGAAGCAGACTCCCTGCCTAGCAGAAGCCTTACATGGGACTCAATCCTAGGACCCTGGGATTCTGACCTGAGCTGAAGGCAGAGGCTTAACGACTGAGCCACCCAGACCCCCTTAGGCTAAACACTTTTAAATGAGGTTATAGCTCATTTAATTTTTACAAGATCACTATGAAATAATTTGATTATGGTTACATAGCCAGTGAGTGGCAGAATCTGGAATCCAAACAAGGTCTGTCTGAAACTCAGATTCTTAACTATTCTGTAAAAGAGCTTTACCATACCTCTTGGTTAAGAGTCATATGATAACTTTTAGGGCTAATCACAATTTTTAGTTTATCTGAATCTAAATTATTAAGGCCAGACAAATCAGGAAGAAAGTATTTATTACATTTGATTATTAAGAACATTTAAAAACTAGCCTGATACCATATAACCTGAAGAATTATTGATCTTTTTTTTTTTTCCCCCCGAGAGAGAGTGAGAGCAAGCATGGGTGGGGGGACAAGCAGAGGGAGAGGGAGAGAGGGAATCTCAAGCAGACTCTACACCCAGCACAGAGCCTGATGGGGTGCTTGATCTCACAAACTGAGATCATGACCTGAGCCGAAACCAATCATTGAACACTCAACCAACTGAGCCAGCCAGGCACCCAGGTTTACTGACTTTTAAAAATACTTCAGTTTATACTTAATTTTGCTTCTTGCTTATGCAGGTACCTAATTCTTAACAATGATAGTATATGCAAGTCCGTATTATTTATTATATGCATATTCTAGGTGATTCTGATATAGGCCTGATTCTTTAATTAGAATCTCATTTATTCTGGCTAGAATATAAGTTAGTGGCTCAGTATTAAATTTAGCTACTTGTGAAATTGCCTATTTGAACAAAGTTCTCTGTTTTAATCAGTTAAATGGTGGAATAGGTTTGAGTGTGCCATATACATAAACATAACAAAATGCATAATTTAAATTTCCATTCTAGCTTTAGTCAATTGTTTTTATTCATCCGATGATTGTTATACTTCTAAATACATAAACATTAGGTCTATGGCCCCATCAGAGTTAGTATCACTTTGGGCTGCCATATCAACATACTTTCTAAATGTCTGGGGAATTTATTTTAGCATCATCAAGAAACCAAACACGACAGCTATTGTGAGCGCAGCAGTGGAAGTTTGAGCTGGATACATAACTAAAAATCATACCCTATCTTCCACTCTGGCTTTACAAACAAGAGTAGCAGCAACAGCAGCAACGGTGTGAGAAGTAACGACAATGATACTCATTCATTCAAACGTATTTACGGAGTGCCTACCACGCGCCAGACCGTTCTATCAGTGTTCAAAGGCTACAGAGAAGAAGCCAGTCCAAAAGTCAAGGAGGATCAGGGATACCAGAAGACAGAAACAGGATGAAAAAAAAAATGGATTTATTATGGCTATGGCCTGAGAACTTCAAAAAGGAGCCCCAAATGGATTCTTGCCATTGCCAGCACTTGTGTAATGGTTTGGCAGTATTAACACAAGAAGCACTCAAGATCACTGAAACTGATATAAATGTTACTAATACAGGTTCTCAGCGCAGGTAGGAACATTCAAATCAGATGCCTTCATTTTCATTCTTAGAGCCTACTCACTATGCCTGATGACCTGATTTAATTTTTTTTTTACTCTCACCACGGCTGGTGAAATACAATATTCTCCCTTGATACTAAAAATTTTGCCGCTAATTAATAGGCTTCTAAAACCCATTTAGTAAACTAATTCTGTAGGCAAAGACAGGTCAATTATAGTTGTCTTATGCAACAAAATCAATTAGCTGATAAACAAGACTAACTTTCATTCCTTCTGAAAATTGGTTTGGTGCCATAGTACAGCCAATATTAAAAGATATACCACCCAAAAATATTAAAAGATATACCAACATCTGTGCTAGATACAAGACAGCCCTCAGAGATGAAAAAAATTCAGTAGCCGCTCAGATTTTAAGATCTGAAATATTTTCAGTGATGCCTATGAGTGGCAAGAATGCCACTAGTTCTTGACCAAGTGAAAAAGCAAGGTAGAAATTCAATGATACCTAAAGATCAACAAATTAAATACAAGGTTTCCCAATTCAAAATTATTTCTTGATGTATGGAATTGCTGAATCACTATATTGTTCACCTTAAATGACTATAACACTATCTGTTAACTATACTGGAATTTTAAAAAATGATACCTTGATGTCATGTAGGGAAGCAGTTTAAAAACTGGAAAAATTTACATTTAACCTGGCAGTTAATATGACCACTAGGGGTCCGGCCAAGAGCCTAAGTGAATACCTAAGCTTAGTATTAACCAAAACAATGTACTGGAAAATAATGTTTTTTTTATTTAAATGTTCTAATGTTTAATGTTTTAATTTAAATTAACTTAATTTAATTTAATTTATAACATTAAAGTCTAAGACTAAACAAAGTCTTAGCTTCAAAAATGCACTTCTACATTTAGCACAGATACTTTATAGGCATCACTGAAAATATTTCAGATCTTAAAACCTATAGGTACCCACTATAATTTTATATATATGTTATATAATTATTTTATTTATATAATATAATTTTTATAAAATAATATATTATATAAATATATAATTTTTATATTATAATATCTCAGATCTTAAAATCTATAGGTAACCACTATAATTTATAAATGTGGAATGTATCTGTTCAAAATGAATTTCTTTTCCATACTGCATTTCACATACATATATATATGAGTATATATATATACATATATATGGATATATATATATATTTCTGTCAGTAATATTATAAAAGCATTCTATGCTTAGGCATGTAAGATATTAATATAACCAATGTACTCCAATTAAAAAATAGATCCTGACCTTTAGTAGCATTATTTTACACTTTTGACTCATTTTAATATAAGCAGAAGAGAAACTTGTTAGTCAATGATAGAATGAAGAAAAAGTGGAATTTTATTATTATGACACAATTTTATAAGCAGAAAACAATTGCTATGGGTAAAAATATGCAAATTATGTTACTAAATATCAGTATAATTTAACTTCTTAAGTTCACAGGTCCTGGCTCTGAAGCAAATTTAGGTCTAAGATCAACCATTTATGAAATTTAAAAATACATACATAATAAAACCTAAAATTAACACACCCACAGTCTTTCAGGCTATTATTACTTATTATTACAAGCCCCATCATATGCTACAAAGAAATGTCCTGGCTAGTCGATATTCATTTTTTGCTTTTTGCTTTTCTGGATGAGAATTATTCTTACCAGCAAGAGGAGGACCAAGGAGAACGGGGCAACACTCCACCACTGTGACAAGTCCTACAGCGCTGGAAAACCTTTGAGGGCCAACCAGGTCCATGAGAGTTTCAAAGAGCACGCTGCTAACACTCCCAAATCCAAGACCAAAAAATATAGCATATAACACCAGACTTGTGTAGTCCTCTGCCAGTGGGCACAAGAGATGGCACACTCCAGTGAACATGATTGCAAAACTGAAGAAATACTGGATTCGGGGGCGGATAAGTTTAGAGTTTGCAATGAGTCCTCCAGCGGGTCTAGCAAACATATCAACAAAAGCCATAATAGACAGCAGGAAAGCTGCAGAATACTCATCAATTCCTTTGTCTTTAGCATATGGAGCCAAGAATATAATGGGGGCAAAAAACCCTAGAAACATAATGACATTTCCAGATAAGTATATCAGAAATCCCCTATGCTTAAAAAGGGAGAAATCTAAATACATATTGACTATCTCCCATGCTGATTTCTTCCTATGGCTCCTCACACCTGAGTCATCCACTCCTATGCCAATGTTATTTTTAGACTGACTGGCAACTTGTTTGGGTTCAACGGGCCTCATGAGGGACCCAGCCACACAGGCATTCAACAGTATACCCCCCAAAATCAAGAAGCTTCCTTTCCAGCCGAAAGTATTGAAAAGGTACTGATTGAAAGGAGCCAACGTGCTTAAGAAAACAGGACTTCCTGCCATGGCGAGGCCATTAGCCACGGGCCGTTTCTTATAGAAGTATTTGCCAATGATTGTTAGGGCAGGTTGCAGGTTGAAGGCTAGACCTAAACCTAAAGAGAACAGAAAAAAAGGAAGAAAAACACAAACACATTATGTCACTCACAAAAGGAATTACTCCTTAAAATGTACATTCAAGTGGGGAAGGCAGAACTAAAAGTGCAAAAGTGGGTAGTAATTTTTGATGATTATAAATATCATGGAATTGTGCATAAACAAAGAGGTTCCCACAACTGGACACCCTAATACATATGACAGCTTCACAGGCCTTTCATGTGAAAGCAGAAAAATAAAACCAAGGACATCTATTGATGTTTCCATAATCACAGAATAGGTGGAAATTAGGATGAAATTATTAGTTCTTAATTATAATCACTTACTACCACAGATAAATCAATCCTCTTTAGGTACATAAACATATATATTTATATGCATTATATTTACACCACATATATAGAATAGATTTCTTCCTTGTGGCAAAAGTACATTTAAAATGTGAACACTGTTTTTTTTTTTTTTTTTCCAAATTTTATTTATTTCTTTGACAGAGACAGATCACAAGTAGGCAAAGAGGAGGAAGCAGGGTCCCCGCTGAGCAGAGAGCCCGATGCGGGGCTCAATCCCAGGACCCTGAGATCATGACCTGAGCCGAAGGCAGAGGCTTTAAACCACTGAGCCACCCAGGCACCTGAACACTGTTTTTTTAAGAGTGGAACAGAGGGAACAGATTAAAAAGGCTGTCATTTATGAAAATCTTAGGTCTCTCCACAGGTATTTCTTTCAGAACTGTGCAAATAATAAATAAGAGGAATAAATTAATGCCATTAATGTCATGCTCTACATCTTTCATGTTCCATATTTCATGAATATAGATGCACATGTGTACTGACTGAAAAATAAATTTTTTGCTTTAAACCTTTTATTTTAGGGATTAAAACTAATTCTTTATATGATTCAAAGGTCCCTACTATTCCTACCGATTCCAATGGAATCACTTGGCAGTGCTGAATGTCACCTATGAGAGAGGAATTATTTCTTATAGCTTGTCAAAGTATTATTTAGCAATAGTAATGATTATGTTTGTTTAAAAAGCATGTAAAATTGATTTAGATCAATTTAGATAAGGTACCTCTCTTTTCCTCTTAGACTAGGCATTATCCTGTCTTAGTTTAGGGGTTGCAGAAGTAAGAATTCTGCATTTACCAATTTATGTAAATTGAGAGTACTGCAAAGTGGTTAACTATTTAGACTCAGGAACAACTCAGTTCTCAGTACAAATACTTACTGCAAACCTTTGATACAAATATTTTCTATGATTAGGAGGGTCCCTAAAAGCTAACAAAAAGTAACCAAGAGCTTTGGAGAGTAACAGGGCAGTATGCTCTCTGATGCTATCACAGCCCATACCTGTGAGACACGCAGAATAAGTATAATTTATAAATAAGAAAACTGCCAGCCAGCCAGCCTATGGTCAGTGGCTTGTAAATGGAAGAGTCCAAATTAAAACGCAGGAATTTTGTTTTGAAGTTCAAATTTCTTTACCTAATGCCACCCTCCCCCAACCCCTCACCCCATTCAGTCACCTAGAATTTTGCCTTCGGGTATTAATCCAATTTCTCCTTAGGAGATGGTGGCCATCTATTTCCTATTCTGGCATGGTGAAATGAACATGAGATTTGAAATCCAAAGACCTGACTCTGCTTCAGTTATCTTCCTATGTACAGTGTTGGACGTAACACCTAGACATCCTGGGTTCTAATCCCCTCAACAAGAACAAAAGGGGGTTTTGCCGAAGTCAGGTAAGTTCTAGGACTGCAAGAGGTTATATAATGACATATGATGATAATTATATGCTAGTATTTATTTAAAAGTAACAAAGTTCTGGTACTCTGTAAAGCACTATGTATTCATTTTTTAGATGAATCATTCCAATGACTCCCAAAGGAAAGAGATTATAATTTTCCCCATTTTAAAAACAAAGACACTGACATAATAAAGAGGTTAATTTGCCCATGATCATTTAATATGTGCTAAATTAGGTTTAAAAATTAGACTGTATTTTTGTATTGGCTGATAATGCCTTAAGATAAACCTCTCATAGTATATTTAATGATTGATTCTAGAAGCACCAAACCCTTCAAGACTCAAGAATTGAAGTTAGAATAATATATAATGTTGAAATTTGTGGTAGAGTAATAACAAAATCATATTTTCCATAATACATCACTTGTGGGCCCAGCCTGACTCCTGTGGTCAAATGTAATATATAGTATTTCTGGACAAAGAAAGAACATTCTCTGTACTATGAAAACTCTTAGACAGGAAATTCTCATTTATAATGTCAAAAGGTGTTTTATCACATCAAAAAGGAAAACAGTTGTGGAAAGGTTGTAAAGAGAAAGATTTTAACATCACTATTACTATAGGCTTTAATACATTTTATTTTTTTCATCAAATGATATAAAAGTGCAATGTTAGACTCATCTAAAATTACTTTAAAAAGAGAATATATTTACCGTTTTTCTGTGAGCATAAGGAAAATATTCAGTTTCCTTATATATCAAAATCTAATTTTTCTTAAGACTTTGAGTGTAGGTTTGTTTAACGAAGTTTACTGTTGAGACTACTAAAAACAGTGTTTTCCAAATGTACGTATTTAGGTCAGTTTGAGTCAACAGACATTATGCATGAGGAACAACTGTAACAGAATGACAGTATGACATTTAAAACCATGTGTTTAGTGGCAAATGTGCCTTACAGAGCCTTTAAACAATTAGAATCTTTTGTAAGGAAAAGAAGGGACACCGATACAGAGCCCTACCACTAACCAGAACACAAACAAAAAGAATTCTATTGTTAGAACTAAGTCAATGCATGCAGAAAATATCTTTTGGCATCCTTTTTAACCTATAATGAAAAGTCAGATATTCTAAATAGTAATAAGTAATGAAAAACAACTTTTAAAAAAATGAAGCTATTTATAGGCCAGGAAGTCTGTGTCCCAGAATACCATCTTAACTGGCTGATGAATAAAGGTGAAATGGTAAAATTAAATCAAAACTGTTTTCTTTTTGGCATTGATATTATAGCACCTAAGGTATGTGATAACTTTTTCCCATTTCTTGAAATAAGTTTGATTGGCCATTCCAAGCTAGTATTTCAGTGTACTAGATGAAAATACTTTAAAATAGCATCTGATATCAAAAGTAAAGTCAAAGAAAACAATATGAATGGTCTGTTGTTTATGTTTCTTATAGACCTTTGCGAACAATGGAAGTGTTAAGAAGAGAATAAGCAGAAAACAAAACTTGACTTACCACAAATGAATCCAGTAGTGAGGTAAAGCCCTATTACGCTGGTACTAAAAGAGGCTGTGACCATTCCCAAACAGCATAATAAACCTCCTACCATCACCACTGGTCGGCTACCATATTTATTCACCAGAACACTACTTATGGGACCTGTGGTAGAGAGGAAATTAAGAAACATTCAGTTGCTGGGTCATTTACTTATTTATTTTTAACAGCTGTTAATTTTGAAAGCACATTTTAATGATAAAAGAAAAATATTAGTCCACATAGAATGAAGACTTTTCAATACTTCCTAATCACTTTGATTGGTTATCTTTAACCATATATATGACAACACATAAAATAATAAAATTAGAACTGTTCAACATATAGTTTATGACCATAATCATTTGACTTTTGATGGAAAAGATTTTCAACAGGATTTGGCTATACTATCCAAATACTTAATAAATGCAGGCAAATTTATGTAACAACAATCTAGAGATTATAAAAATGACTTGTCTGTGTTATAATTTTATTTTCTAGAATAATACATAAGCACACAGCCAGAGATCCTCTTAATTAGAGCTTAAATTGTTTTTTTCATTATACCACAGTATGACTTTTCTTTAATACCGTATTTCCTTGATTCTAAGATACCAACTGTTCTCATATATTATGTTAGAAGTAAACACGTCTCATATTTGAGGTCTGTTAAACAATCCCTGTTTATCAGGTGGGGGTCATAGGTAGCGATGGAGCTATCGCCGCTATGCATGCTTGAATTTGGTTGTTATTTCTGTGGCTTGGTTGGACAACAGCAATTCCTCATTCAATCAAACAATTTAAGGGCCATTTGAAGGAGGAATCTGAATACGAACACTGACTATTGTTTAAAAAACCTTCTAGTCTTATGTGTGAAAGATGAACACTGAGAACTCAGACTCAAAAACTAATTCAGGGGAGCCAGACACTGAATGGGAAGAGGTTTTAGGAATGCTTTATTCAATTTATTTAATGTACATTTCCCAATGCATGCGTGTGGGGGGGGGTGTGTGTGTGTACATATAAAATGCAGGAGTGATTAAAATTATTAAAATCATCTACGTTTCACTGTGTCTAAAAAAGCTCTTTTGGTAGTTATAAGATAAAACTTCTAAATATTAATAAAGTATGTTTTATTTTAATCACTTTTTTTTTTTAGTGGTGCAATATAAAATAATGGTGCAACTTAACAACTGAGAGCATCTTAGATTCAGCGAAAGCCCACACTATTTTATGAAACCTATCAATGTGTAAATAGTTTGATTTGAAACGTCTTTCTTAACTTAAAATTATATTCCATCTAAAACAAGGGCTATTGCTTTGAGGGGAAAATATTACATTAGGTCAAAATTCTCAGTCCAATATTCAGCCTAGAAAAAATTTAAATGATTTTTAGCTAATACTGTAACTTAAAAAAACTTGCTAAGTGCAATTTACTGCATTTGAGAATTTCTACATGGATATATTTAAAATACATTGAGATTCATTTGTCAATGCAGCTTTATTCTTTCACACAACTGTAGTTATTGTTTTTATTCCTTAAATATAAGTTTGAAATAAAAACTTCATGGCCTAATACTACTCCACAATGTTTTGAAAACTAACTGGTAAAAAGACTTTTTTTTTTTTTTTAAAGATGTAATGTGACAAAAAGAACTCAAAAATAGAATACCACTTTTGCATTTAATACCCCCCCCCAAATAAACTAAAAAAGACCATATGAAAGATAGATCTATAAACACAACGGAACTGGGGGGGGGAATCAATGAAAATTGTTCAAGATAATGTGAAAATAATAGATTTTGGTCCCTAATATGGTAAAAACTCATAGGATTTAGGAAATGAGCATTTTCATTAAAAAGCACACAGCTAAATTCAAATTGTTTTTGTGAAAAACAAATTGATTGGCTTTGATTAATTATTCAACTTAAGTGTGGGTTCCTTTTCTTAAAATTACTTAACAGTTCATTTTAATTCAATTCAGCTGAAATCAGTTCAATGCACTATTTCTTGAGATTCTAGTATAAAACCAGTTGACACATGCCAAAATAAAATAACAAAAACACAACTATAATCATCAACCTATTATAATACAAAGGGAGAAATTATAAAGTTATTTTAAGAACTGTAATGGATGCTTTGATATACACTAGACTATCAGAATGAATCCAAAGGCATTTACCAATTACTTGGACTAATAACAATTTTCTCAGTATCATTGCTATTATGTATACAATTTTCTATGTGATGCCTGGATAACTCACAAATGTACTAATTACTAAATTTATAAATGTGTTTGCTTAAATGGTGTAAATTTAAATTTGAACATAGGCGATGAATCACAACTTAATTTTCAATGTGGGGCAAATAATTATATCTATAGTTTAGGATAATCACATCAAGGCTTCTTTTTCCATGACTGTGATTAAGAGAGGCAACTAAAGAAAACATTTGGAGGTGCTGACTTTTTTTTTTTTTAAGAGACTGATAATTTCTACTGTGATAACTGTCAAGATGCAATGAGAGTTCTAATTTTAACAAATTATTTTACTTTAAATAATATACTTTAGTTAAGTGATAACCTATTAGACAATCTATAAGGGATATATTTACATAATTCATCTATAATTTTTTCTAGCAAAAAAGATATAATTTTTAGGTTGATTTCTCTAGAAATCAAAGCTTAATCAAACCCTTAATATGAAATACATATAAAATGTCATAAAATATTTCTACTTTGTAATAGTTATAGATCTAATTAAAATTATGATATAGAACAAAATATATTTATTTTGTAAAGAATCTTTAAATGCTTAACATTAGCTTGAGGAGGCATCTAACATCAGATATAAAACACAACGCTACCCAATACCTCTCTCTCTCCAACATACAAGCAGCTTGGTATATTGTATTAACAAGAAAGATAGAGTTCCAAGAAAATAAATAAATTCTTATCACATATGATTTCTGTTAAACATGAGCTAGCCTCACAGCTGTCCCTTGTTGATGAATTTCAGGCCTAATTATATTCTGATTTATCTATTAATTTATTTATCTATTCATTTATCTATTTATCATTTATCTATTAATTTATCTATTATTTCATTTATCTATTAATTCAATCAGGATGGAAGTTTCTACTCAGCATATATTTTTCAAGTAATCATGATGTTTAATCATTAGATAAGTCAGAAATTTCTCTACCTGCTGAGAGTTATATCTGAGCCCATTTCTAAATAGAGCAAAGGTACAAATGCTTTGTTCTATATATTTGTTGAGCAGTTAAAAAAAATGATGTGCAAGAATCCTATTGCCTTATTTCCTAAAAAACGTTCATACAAGTATCAGGCTATATCTAAACCAGACTGATCTACCCACTAATTTCTTCTGCTCCAGCTTTCCAAACTATCTTGGAATTTTTAGTGTCAAGCTTAATAGTCACTTTCATGCTGGCCGTGAAGCTGTAAAGGAGAACTTCATCAGAGAGCAGTTTAACGATCACAGTGTCGTCACCCATACTTCAGCTTCATTTTCTCAAAGCTACTTCTGTCCTTTATGGCCATGGCTCCATAATACTTATTCTGGTGAGGAAGCTTATGTGCATTCTTACAAATTACAGAGAGTGCCCATTCTTAGAACTCCTGCTGTATTATAGTTGGTCACACACACACACACAAACACACACACCCCACACTTATAAATCCTGTATTTCATCTGTTTGAGTCTTGTCCCTACATCTTATTCTAAGTTCTATGATGGTAGTTGCCATACATACTATTATTATAATTATTCATTAATTTATTGAGTTATTACTCTTTGCAGGCAGTGTGCTAAGAACTGTGCATGCATTACTACATATTATTTTTGTGGAAATCTGATCATTAGAGCAATGTAACAGTTGATAAAACTGAGACATGCCAAGTGTTGATAACTTGTTCAAGGTCACAACAACGTAAGTGGTAAAATGTGGACAGCAGCCAGGGTCATTTGATTATAAAAACTTGTACTTTTCACTACTGTGTAGAAAATAATTAACATATCAGATGTGAGGCTTCCATCCTCAGAAAGGTCTGCTTGCAAGCCTAGCTCTTGGTTGGCACCTGGGAACTTGGGATTTCAGAAGAGTTTCCTAATCGATAAGAGTGGCTCAATGTGCCTGAACTGTTTCACAACGTGGTTTATGCTGAACATTTGCCTTCCTTCCCAGAGTCTGTTAGCCAGCAACCCAACAGAAACCTCAAGCTCTGAGTCCCTAATGAGCTTCCTGATAGACAACACTTCACCTACATTGTCACAACTAGTTGCTGGATTAAGCCCATCCTTTGTGATTCCATTGGGAGAGGACTCTTGGAAGTTTACATTTGGTTTCTCCTGTACTTCGATCCATGTGCTTTGGCCATTCCTGATACTGTTTTGCATTCTTTCATTGTCTTAAGTCATAGCCATGAAAAAAAACATTGTTGAGTCCTGTGAATCTTTCTAGTTAACCATGAAACCTGAAAGTGGTCTTGGGGATTCTGAATACCATTACTACAGTGTATCTTTTCTAATTTCAAGTTTTACATATAGTTATAAGCAAGTGGTTTTTTTTGTTGTTGTTGTTAAATATTTTAGAAATGTATGGCATATATATATATATGAATTAGTCTATTCCTTTGTATATTGTTATTCTGTTCTGTAAACATGAACTCATAGTGCTTGTTTTTATTTCCATTGTATATGGCAAGAGTATATGACAAATGCTGGGAGAAAATCTGGAGAATATGTTATGTAATGAACATTTCATAAAATATATTTGATCAATCTAAAACCATGAACTGGAATTGAGTATCAATTTGAGCTATATAAAAGTTTTATGCATAGCATAAACACTAACAGAAGAATGATAAACTGCTATAATTTATTTTTCATTTGCTTTATTTCAAATTTGTATATGTGGTATCCTGTCAAATCAAATGATAAAAAGCACTAGTGCAGGACTGGGAAAAAATTGTTTGCAATTACAGAAATTTATCTGTGTTTACTACTGTAGTATTTTTCTTACTGACAGGAGCTTTCAAAATTTGAAAGAATTTTTGAAGAGATTTTTTTGGATTAAAAAACTGCTGCTATTTTAATTTGGACAGAGGATAGGAGCCTCTTCATTAACTATTTGTTTGCCTGAGGTTTATCCCTCCACTGATGTTGGGATTAAAAATTCACCTGGTGTCTTTCTCCATGTGATCTCTTTTAAGGTCAGTGAAAAACATGACGGGAGAATCCCTAATAATCAGGAGGTAGCTATTACATTTGCCTTTACAAAGGATGGAGATATAAATGTTATCCAAGGGCGTGCCTGGGTGGCTCAGTGGGTTATAGCCTCTGCCTTCAGCTCAGGTCATGATCTCAGGGTCCTGGGATCGAGCCCCGCATCGGGCTCTCTGCTCAGCAGGGAGCCCACTTCCCCCTCTCTCTCTGCCTGTCTCTGCTTACTTGTGATCTCTGTTAAATAAATAAATAAATACATAAATAAATGTTATCCAGGTAAATCATCTTCAGTTAGAATGTTGCTGAATCATAGTTGTGCCAGTTTGACTCAATAGAGCGCATCCAGCACTTACAAAAGACGAATCTTTTCGGCAGATACTCATGGTATACTCACTCAACTAGTATTTCATAGTATACTCATTCAACTAGTATTTCAAATTTTAAGTATATAAAGATTTTGAATGAATGGTTTGAGTAATTGTAGAAATCAAGAGTGGGGTTAGTTAATATGATAGGTATACCTGACGCATAACAGGGACAGAGGGGACTGGAGAGGGACATGCTCTATAAACTCATCTTTGCATTTGTTGTTCCCTCTGTTTGACATATTTTCCCTTTAATATATGAATGGCTTATTTTTCCCATACTCAGGTCTCTGCAGATATATCAGCTCCCCAGAGAGACTTCTCACCATTCCAATAAGACAAACCTACGAAACCTTAATAAAGTACTAAATGCTATTTTAAAATACACCTAAACATAATAGCTCATTTCCCACACCTTCTATATTAAACATTTTTTTTCTTCATGTATCTCAATACCTGTCTGCCATCAGTGTGGTTGTGAGAAAAGTTCTCGACTTTTACTTTAATGAGAAGATGGTTATTTTTATGTTCCCTCATCTTTTCCTCTCTTTACATAAACTTCTGCATTTCTATATTCATTTGGCCACAGATTGCTCCAAACTGGCATCATCACAGCTGTTTTAAGGGATGCTCATTCTATTTGTATGGGGGGCAGGGGTGGAGAATAGACAAACTGACATCTTACCAAAACGTTTTACTACAGATCAAAGGGTTTAAAAAAGTGAGCATTCTGTGCCCCTGGACAGAAATGCCAAACAACCTTGTTGGTGTTTACAGGTTACATTATTCCCCATCAGGAAAGATGTTTTTACTTATTTAAGGCTGGCACAGTGGCCACATAAAACAAACCAGACAAAACAAAACAACATTTCTTAACATGGCACATTTCTAAACTCTTCACATGTAACCTCTGTAATCGCTCCAAAAGTTGGCAGTATTCCTTCCTTCCATTTCATACGTAAGGAAACTGCCATGCAAAGCAACAGTTTTCCAGGACTGCTCAAGCACTCTGCTATGGCAGCCTGGGCTGGAGCGTGCCTTGCACTCCCATGAAATGCCATTTTTCCTGGGACAAGTGATTACACCTCTTTTACATGTATGATGCTCATTTCTTCAAAATAAAAATTTCTGTTTAATTTACATTATGCAATATTTATACTTTACATTGCCTGCTCTTTGGAGTAATTTTTAAGAAGGCAGAAAAAAATAAGACTGTATTGCTAAAACTGTTGGTTCCCTACACAAGAGCCATGACCCCTTCCTTCTTCCTAAGTGAATCCTGATTTTGTTTAATACTTAATCTCTTTTGTGACCCCCCCCCCAGGCCTGACTCATGGGAATGAATCATAAGTACAGTAAGGCAATCATGATAAGACCAATTCCATTACCAAATATTGACTTAAACATGAGCATTTGGGGGCAATTTTAGGGTAAAGTTTTCTGGGGGCTTCAGGGAAAAAAATGTCCTTAGTCTTATAAAGCAATAAAATGCTTCTGTAGGTGCCACAGTCAACTTTCTATGATGAGCGGTGCTTGAAAATAAGAGATATTTAAGTCACAGATTAGACCAAAGAGCCAATAAAATCAACCAAACCAGAGGGGCGCCTGGGTGGCTCAGTGGGTTAAAGCCTCTGCCTTCGGCTCACGTCATGATCCCAGGGTTCTGGGATCAAGCCCCGCATTGGGCTCCCTGCTGAGCAGGGAGCCTGCTTCCTCCTCTCTCTCTGCCTGGTTCTCTGTGATCTCTATCAAATAAATAAATAAAATCTCAAAAAAAAAAAAAAATCAACCAAACCAGAAGCTACTATGCACAAACTTCTTGTGATATGACATAAAACTTAACTATTGGTCACTTTACAAATGGACACTGGATTTTTGCCTGCTTGCAGTCTAAGACAACCTAATATAATAATAGAAAAAAATCCAGTTCCTATTAAAAATTTCATAAAATGTTAATATTATCTCACACTAAAAAGTAGTTAACATCTGCTAAATACCCTCTTTTCCTCTTAAGCTTAAAAGGTTACTTAGTTTCACAGAATTATCCCAGTGTGATCTAACTGCAGAACATTTAAAGTGATTCTGATATTTTTCCAATTTGTTATACTCAATTAAATGTTATAATAATTTAACCTCAATAGAATTTTTAAAATGTGGTGGATATGTAATTCATAATGGATTTTAAAATATACATATTTCCATCAGGTAAGTTCAATTTGTAAATCGAGGGTTCATATCTATCTTAGGCAACTAATTAGCAATACGACCATTTCTAAAGCATGCTAACACATATTTCTGTTCATGGATATTTTTCCCTCATAACTCTTACTGTACATAGAACATTGCAGGAAGTCCTATGAAATTTTATATTCTTTCCCTCTATCTATTCTCCAAAATTAGTTTTAAATAACATTATCATAATGCATTACATGAACCCATCTGTCAAATATAATCTCCTAGCCCTCTAGCTTCTCTACTACTTTTGTTACTCTCTATTTAGTATTAATATTCTACTTTGTGATATATTTATTTGCATATTTGTACTAATCACTAGAATTTCATCTCTTGGAGGGCTAAGGGCATACTGTGACTCATTTATAATTTACTTAGGCTTAAGACAAATTATTTTATATAGTAGATAGTAATTATTTTTTATTAGATTAAATTATTTTCTAAGTTGATTTAGAATTGTCATATGATGCCACCATCACTTCATTGGAATGATATCAGTATTTATCATAGAAGACAAGGTTTTAAAGAAGGCATTTAATCTACTGGGTTTCTTTTTCTCCTTCTCTAAACCATATATAAAACAAAAAACACAACATGTATGCCAAGCTAAAGATCATTTTAGAGACATGTACATGATCTCCATTCATTTTAACTCTTCTCTTCAAAGGGCCTTGGTTTGTGAGTAAAAACTAATTTTAAGCAAACAAAATTCCTCACTAAAGGTATGAGGTCCACTTATCCCAACATCTCTGTCCCTACCTACTACCATATTTGACAGGATATAGTGTTGCTGTATGTAGATGTATTTGTGTGTGGACAGGTGTGTTTTGAACCTAAGGGACACAGTACCAAGAAAATGTGCTCCCACTCTCTTTTGTACACTTTTTTTTTTAAAGGATTTTATTTATTTATTTGACAGTCAGAGATCACAAGTAGGCAGAGGGGCAGGCAGAGAGAGAGAGAGAGAGAGGAGGAAGAAGGCTCCCTGCCAAGCAGAGAGTTCGATGCGGGCCTCGATCCCTGGTCCCTGGGATCACAACCTGAGTGGAAGGCAGAGGTTTTAACCCACTGAGCCACCCAGGTGCCCCTCTTTTGTGCACTTTTTACGTAAGATCTGGTATAAAGTTCTACAGAATGATAACAGTTAGTATTCTCTACTCATTCCAAGGAATAGTCATCCTCAGTGAATTATTAGTCTGCCTTTGTCTAATACTCTTGGTTTTTGACTCTGCATTCATTTTTTCCTGATTTCTCTTTTGAGAAAACATGGATTCCTTTCAGGAGTCTGCTTTTCTCTGCACAGCCATGTGCTCAGAGAATTATGGAGCTGGATCCTGGTTTACATAACGAGCCAATTTTGATAGTCTCATTCCTTTCTCCATTGAATGATTAAGCGCTGGGCTCAGGACACAATTCTGGCCAGTGAGACACGAGTGGAAATCTAGCAATTTCTGGGAAACGTTCTCCTCTACTTAAAAAGAGATACAAAGAAATCACTAAGTGTTGCCTCATATATGCATATTACCAAGAACCAGGGCAGCCATCTTGTGAATATGAAGAGAGCTGGATGAAGGAAAAGCTAAAGCACAGAACCTAGAAGTTCCAGGAGCACCAAAGGGAAGTGGCAACCTAGCAGAGGCATTCTAGGGTCATCTATATTTTAAATTCTTGTTAAATGAGGGAATGTGTTTACTTAGGGCTTAAACCTATTGAAGGTTTAAGCTGAAAGCATCCTAGCAAATAAACCTGCAGTAAAAGAGAGGACTTTCCCTTAAATATTGGGGGTATAATGAGGATAGGGTTGGATATACCAAGAGTAATCACAACAGAAAAACTGTGGTTCAATCACGTCTCACTGAAAAGCTGTAATTTTACTCTGAAGATCTGGGTATTTTGTTTTATAGCTTGTTTTACAGGTTTCCCTAAGTAAGTGGCACTCATGAATTTATTGTACCACATACATTCATAAATTAAATAAAAACTTTAAGTTGACAAGGGTTTACTGATGTTCTGAATTTCATGGGGGTTTAGATAAAATATATGATGTTGTCTAGACGGTCTTTGTGTTTATATTTTAACCTCTCCTTAACAACTATCTTTTACACATACACACATATATGAATTCAAAATAAAATTTTAAGAAAGGTTAAGAATGCCTTCAGAAAGGCACCTGGGTGGCTGAGTCAGTTAAGCATCTGACTCTGGATTTCCGCTCAGGTCATGATCTTGGGATTGTGGGCTGCAGCCCGAGGTCAGGCTCTGCGCTAAGTGGGAAATCTACTTGTCCTTCTCCCTCTGCTCTCCCCTCTGCACTCTCTCTCTCTCCAAAATAAATAAATGAAGTATAAAAAAAAAATGGCCTCATAAATTTCATTATTTATTTTTAATTTGGGACATACATTTTTAATCTTGTAACACTGTTATCTACTCAGGGAAATAAATAAACACACACACACACACACACACACACACCCATATTCACAATAAGATATTTTATAGCCTTTGGCATCATCCAGAACCTCTATGAGTGGATCCAGCTATTACAGTATTCATAAAGAAGTCTAAAATGAATGAATGAATGAATGAGTGAATGAAACCAACAGCTTAGCAAATAAATGATATATGCTATTTTCTTGTCTTTCTGAACAAGAATCAACAAATTCCAGAAAGTACCATAGGCTACTTGTGGTAATAGCACCTCCAGTGAAGGCCAACAGAAACAGGAGTGAACTGGCATATGAACAGGGAACACTGGTTTCCAGAAATAACCTTGTCACAATACTTAAGGGAAAAGGAAGGTATTGGCAGAATATTTCTATTTAAAACAGGGTTTTAAAATATCCTAGACAGAATGCAGGAAATAATAGAAAAAGTGAAGGAGTAAATGTAAACATCTGGAAATGTGAGTTCAAAGCAAAACCAAAGGATGGAGAAGTATACTAATCACTTGGTACAGAAAAGTAAGAAATTAGACACATACAAAATAAGCCAAAGATCACCAAAACTGAAGACAAGTGTGGATTTTTGGAAGGGAAAGAGAAACCCAAGGGAAGAGTGATACTACATCTCAGGGAATTAAAACTAGAGTCATGAAGAGAAGCCCGAGAAGGGAGGGGACAGTTGTGACACTTGAGACACTTGATAGGTATGAGATTTAAATCATATTTTTATGAAGAATAGATATGGAGGAGTAAGGAGTATTTCTCAGCACTGACACATGTTGATGAAATAATTAAAACATTGTGTTAAGATAAGATATAAAGAACAAAGAAGATGTTGGAAAAAGTAGAGTGAGAGAAATATAAGCCCATTTCTCAGAAAGAAACAAAAATATGTTTTCCATAGATTAATGAGTAATAAATTCTGAAGGTTTCTAGGAACAAATCTATTAGAATAGATTATTTAAAGATATTTTCTTAAAAGCCTAGAATAGATCCCAATATGTTTGTCAATTAAAATTAAACTTGTTCTTTCTATACATTTAGGTCAAAGAAATATAGAAAATAGGACACCAATCTCTTTGAAGACATTTTACCGTATCTGTAATGAAATTCTAGTATACAACATGGAAAATGTGAGCTGACTTGAGGGATTAATGGGTATGTTAGTATAATGGTAATAATTAATATTAACCAAAACTATAGGAAGTATCCTAATTGTCTGCAATGAAAACTGGCAAGCCCCACCCAGGTCAACATTTCACACTGACTTCAAGAAATAAAGAACTTGTGATTACAAAAACTAAACAAAACAAAACAAAACCAAAACCAAATTCACCTAATTATCAGAGCTTATTTTTTAAATTTTTATGTGTTTAAGGTGTACAACATGATGATCTTATGTGTATATATTGTGAAATAATAACCACAGTCAAACTAATTAACATATCCATCACCTTTCATAGTTACCTTCTACGTGTGGGGGGGTAAGAACTTATGCAATCTATTTTCGTAGCAAATTTCAGGTATAGAGTAGATTTTTATTTTTTCTAAAGATTTTGTTTATTTGACATAACAAGGAAGAAAGAGCAGGGGGAGCAACAGGCAGAGGGAAGAGGGGGAAGCAGGCCCCCCCACTGAGCAGGGAGCTTGACGTTGGGCTCTATCCCAGGACCCTAGGATCATGACCTGAGCCAAAGGCAGACGCTTAACCAACTGAGCCACCCAAGTGCCCCATAGTACACTGTTATTAATATGTGATATATTAGGTCTCCAGAATTCCTTATCTTACAATGGAAAGTTTGTACCCTTGACCAACATCTCATTTCTTCCACTCTCCCCAGCCCCTGGCAATCCCATCCCCCCACCACCACTTACTTCTACTCTCTGATTCTCTGAGTTCAACCTTTTTAGATTCCACATATAAGTGAGATCAGATCATGCAGTATTTGTCTTTCTCTGACTTAATTCACTCAGTATAATGCCCTCAAGCTTCATCCATATTGTCACAAAGAGCAGGATTTGTTTTTGTTTGTTTGTTTTTAGGGCTGGACAATATCCCAATATGTATATGTGAGATACACATAATTCTTTAACTATTCCATTGTTGAAGGACACTTAGCTTATTTTCATATCCGGGCTACTGTGAATAATGCTGCAATGAACATGGGAGAGCTTACAAATCTTAGAGGCAGTGATTTTCTTTCCTTTGGATATCTACTCAGACGTGGGATTGCCAGACCATTTTCTATTTTAATTTTTTGAAGAACTTCATATTGTTTTCCATAGTGGTTGCAATGATTTTCTTTCTCACCAACAGTGTATAAAGTTTCCCTTTTCTCCACATCCCTGCCAGCCTTTGCTATCTCTTGACTTTTTTTATAATAAATATTCTAACAGGTGTGAGATGATATCTCATTGTGGTTTTGTTTAGCATTTCCTCAATGATTCATACACATGTTGGCCCTTTGATGTCTTCTTTGGAAAAATATTCAAGCCATCAGAACTGCTTAACTGAGGTAAAATCTGTTCTTCACATGGGACTTTTGGCAATTTTAGAATATGTCTGTTTTCATGGGTATTTGGAGCACTGTTAGTATTTGGTGGATGGGATCAGAAATGCTAAAGCTCTTGCAATGTGCAAGACCCATTACAGAAAGATTTGTCCAATCCTAAATTCCATTAAGCTCCCATTGAAATACCCTGGGCTACATAAATAGAAGTAGATTATCTGAAGAGGAGAGTGCTTTCACACCTGAACACTTGATACAATGTTATGTGAGGAATGGTTGAAAAAAAAGTGTATATTTAGCTCAGATAAAGATGATTTAGGAAAAACATAATGGCTTCTTTTTATGATTTGAAGAATATTCAGTTGAGAGGGTTATTAGAAGGGACAGAAGTTACAGAAGCTTGATTCTGTGTAGAAAAGATATTCTTAATTCTTTGAGAGGTAGTTACTTGCCCTTAAACTGTTCAAGCAGAAGTAATGTGACCACATATCAAGAATATTGTAGAGAGATTTAAGGACTGAAGTTTGGTCAGACATTTAAGGTCTTTTAATCCTAAGATTTCCAAATAAAATAGTTCATATACCTTACAGATAAAAGCTGCAATTTAAAATGTTAAATTACAAATTTCTTACATGACTAATTTCAATCTAGTTTTGATATGATTTTTTTTTAAATATTTTTATTTATTTATTTGACAGAGAGAGATCACAAATAGGCAGAGAGGCAGGCAGAGAGAGGAAGGGAAGCAGGCTCCCTGCTGAGCAGAGAGCCCGATGCGGAACTCGATCCCAGGACCCTGAGATCATGACCTGAGCCGAAGGCAGCGGCTTAACCCACTGAGCCACCCAGGCGCCCTTGACATGATTTTTTACTCTAATTTGCTATGGTGAGCTTTACATTTCTTTAATTTTTTTTTAATTTTTAATTTTAATTTTTATTTTTTAGAGCGGGAAAGAGATGGGGGAAAGAGGAAGAGGGAAGAATCTTAATCAGGTTCTATACCCAGCATAGAGCCCTACTCAGGGCTTGACTTTACCACCCTGAGATCAAGACCTGAGCTGAAATCAAGAGTCAGAGGCTTAACTGAGCCCCCCAGGCGCCCTGCCTTACATTTCTTTAAAAAAAAAAAAAAAAAAAAAAGTAAATTACTAATCAAAACTAGTTTCCTACAATAAACATGCCATCTGTAGATCATTGTTAGGTATAGTGCTATATCAGCTTTTCTACCTTCTGTTGACTTTGCTATTTTAGCATTAGCAGTCATTAGTCATGGCATTCTTTTATAATTTCATTTATAGCATTAAAAATAACATGATTACAAAAGAATGCTAGAAAAGCAGAGCACTTTAAAAAGATGCAAGTGAATTTCAGAATTCTGGAACATACTCTGTTCATTCCTGTTTAAGTTAATAGGAAGAATTGTCTTCATTAATTAATTGCTCATCAAAAATTAGATGTTGAGTACACTGTTGGGAAAGTAGTGAGAGGAATGCTCTTCCAAACATTTTGTAATGGATAATTGTTTTTTCATTTCAAATGGAGAAATGAAGATTAAATGGCAATGCTGTTTAGTAAGCTGGGAAAAAAAGGGTCATGGTTCTACAACCTTGAGCACATCTCTGAATATCTCCAATTATGAGTCAGATATCTGCGCTTGAGCAGTCATGGAGATCGTACTTTCAAAGAGAGGCAGATTTTCACATCCAAAAGGGTTCTCAGAAGTGAGTGTTTTTGTTTCTGTCAATGAGCACTCTGGTTCACCTGATTGAATGATTGCTGAAAACCACTAGGCTAGGTGATTTTTAAGCTTTCTTTATAATAAAGTCAGACAATCCTATGCCTTAGTAACTTGTTCTGGAATTCATTTATTCAATCCACAAATATATATAGACAGTATCATTTATATGCCAGGAATTTCAAATGTTTCCTTAGTTGCTGGGAATAAAAAGACCTTACCTACCCTAAAATTGGGGGTGGGAGTATCTTATTCCAAAGGATCTGAGAGTTTAGTAAATGAGGGTGGTTCAGACATATAAGGAAATAGAGAAAACTGCAATCCTATATTGTTATTATGGAGGTATCAAGACAGTTATGACAAACGACCACTTAAAGTTGCTTCCAGGTATCAGGGAAATGTAATACTGGGTAAAAGATAGAGTAAATGAGTAGTTTAAGAGATTCAATTATTTCAATCCATAATTTCCATATGTACTAAATCCAATTATCATGTAGATTCTTCTATCCTACTTCTGCTTTCATAAAACTACACCACTTAGAGGTGTTAAAACCTCCAAGCACTAAATTTCCCTAGATGCTTTTAAGTGATTAATAAAGGTTAAAAAAAAACAACAACAACCAAAAAACAAAGCCTCCTGACCTTGTCTTGTGCATATTAATGTTGGGGATAATGCAGGCTTGCACATGGGGTATCTGAGGTATTATTTTTAAGAGTTCATAAATCATATACTTTGTAGTATCGACAGCAGAAGTGATGATAATTTATGTTTAATGATTTTGGTTCTCCTAACTACAAAGAATGCATTGCTCTTGAGGGAGAGTCCGATGAGAACAATGTAAAGAGAGCATTGATTAAAAAAAAAATGAATGTGGGGCACCTGAGTGGCTCAGTAGGTTAAGCCTCTGCCTTAGGCTTAGGTCATGATCTCAGGAGTCCTGGGATCGAGCCCCGCATCCAGCTCTCTGCTCAGCGGGGAGCTTACTTCCCCTTCTCTCTCTGCCTATTTGTGATCTCTCTCTCTCTCTGTCAAATAAATAAATAAAATCTTTAAAAAAAAAATGAATGTTTGTTAAAGATGACTGTTCCAAAATTTAAATTAATTATTTTCAGCTATTTTCTTTCCTCATTCCTAGGAAACATCTTTGGAAATAAAAGCACCTTTGAACGGATGGAGCAGTTCGAATCATTGAAGCGTATTTAATTGTAATTGTAACTGAAGCATTTACCAGAGTACCAAATTTTTACTTTAAATTCATGAATAAATACTAAGATAGCTGCTGGACAAATTATATTTCAGCAGCACATACTTCTCTGTTTGTTAAATTCATAAGAAAAGTTCATAATAATGAATCTAAAAAGAACGTAAGATATTTCTGAATATTTACAACTGATTCTTAAAACACTTTCAAGACTTATTTATTTCATAGAGAGAGAGGAAGTGAGCAGGAAGGAGAGGGAGCGAGAATCTGAAGCAGACTCTATGCTGAACGCAGAGCCCAGTGTGGGGCTCAGTCTCAGGACCCTTAGATCTGGACCTGAGCTGAAACCAGGAGTTGGACTCTTAGCTGACTAAGCCACACACATGCCCCTTAAAACACTTTCTGATACATATTAACTAAAATGATATTGTATCTTTTGTCATATTCTGACTTCACAAATAATCAGCTGCATATTATACTTATTTCAAAGTAACAGCTTATAGATGTGTTTTTTATTACATTATGTTAATCACCATACAGTACATCATTAGTTTTTGATGTAGTGTTCCATGATTCATTGTTTGCATATAACATCCAGCACCTCCATGCAATATGTGCCCTCCTTAATACTCATCACTAGGCTCACTGATCCCCCCACCCCCCTACCCTCTAAAACCCTCAGTTTGCTTCCCCAAGTCCATGGTCTCTCATGCTGTATCTCCCACTGATTCCCCCCTTCATTTTTCCCTTCCCTCTCTTAATGTCCTCCATGCTATGCTTTATGTTTCAAAAAATAAGTGAAACCATATGATAATTGACTTTCTCTATTTGACTTATTTCACTTAGCATAATCTCCGCCAGTCCCATCCATGTTGATGCAAAAGTTGGGTATTCATCCTTTCTGATGGCTGAGTAATATTCCATTGTGTATATGGACCTCATCTTCTTTATCCATTCGTCTGTTGAAGGGCATCTAGGCTCCTTCCAGAGTTTGGTTATTGTAAACATTGATACTATGAACACTGGGGTACATATGGCCCTTCTTTTCATTACATCTGTATTTCTGGGGTAAATACCTAGTAGTACAATTGCTGGGTCATAATGTAGTTCTATTTTTTAAATTTTGAGGAACCTCCACACTGTTTTCCAAAGTGACTGCACCAACTTTCATTCTCACCAACAGTGTAAGAGAGACAGAGAGAGAGAGATCGCAAGTAGAGAGAGAGAGAGGAAGAAGCAGGCTCCCTGCCTAGCAGAGATCCCCATGTGGGACTCGATCCCAGGACCCTGAGATCATGACCTGAGCTGAAGGCAGAGGCTTAACCCACTGAGCCACCCAGGCAGCCCCTCTCAATATGGTTTTGACTTGGATTTCCCTGATGGCTAATGATGATGAACATTTTTCATGTGTCTGTTAGTAATTTACTTGTATGTCTTCTTTGCAGAAGTGTCTGCTCATGTCTTCTGCCCATTTTTTTGGACTTGATTATTTGTTTTGTGGGTGTTGAGTTTGAGAAGTTCTTTATAGATCGTGGAATCAGCCCTTTATCTATAGTGTCATTTGCAAATAACCTCTCCCATTCTGTGGGTTGCCTCTTTATTTTGTTGACTGTTTCCCTTGCTGTGCAGAAGCTTTTTATCCTGATTAAGTCCCAGAACTTCATTTTTGCTTTTGTTTCCCTTATCTTTGGAGATGTGTCTTGAAAGAAGTTGCAGTGGCCGATGTCAAAGAGGTTACTGCCTACCTTCTCCTCTAGGATTTTGATGGATTGTCTCACACTGAGGTCTTTCATCCATTTTGAGTTTATCTTTGTGTATGGTGTAAGAAAATGGTAGAGTTTCTTTCTTCTGGATATAGCTGTCCAATTTTCCCAGCACCATTTATTGAAAAGACTTTTTTCCACTGGATATTTTTTCCTGTTTTGTTGAAGGTAAGTTGACCATGGAGTTGAGAGTCCATATTTGGGCTCTCTATTCTGTTCCATTGATCTATGGGTCTGTTTTTGTGCCAGTACCATGCTGTCTTGGTGATCACAGCTTTTTAATAAAGCTTGAAATCAGGCAATGTGATGCCCTCAGCTTTTTCTTTTTCAACATTTCCTTGGTGATTTGGGGTCTTCTCTGGTTCCATATAAATTTTAGCATTGTTAATTCCAGCATTTTGAAAAATGCTGTTGGTACTTTGATTAGGATGGTGTTGAAAATACAGATTGTTCTGGGCAGCATAGACATTATAACAATGTTTATTCTTCTGATCCATGAGTATGGAATGGTCTTCCATCTTTTTGTGTCTTCTTCAATTTATTTCATGAGTGTTTTGTAGTTCCTGGAGTATAGATCCTTTACCTCTTTGGGTAGGTTTATTCCAAGGTATCTTATGGTTTTTGGTGCTATTGTACATGGAATCACTTCTCTAATTTCTCTGTCTACAGTTTCATTGTTAGTGTATAAGAAAGCAAATGATTTCTGTGCATTGATTGTGTCCTGCCACATTACTGAGTTGCTGTATGAATTCTAGTAATTTGGGGATGGAGTCTTTTGAGTTTTCCACATAGAGTATCATGTTGTCTGCAAAGAGAGAGAGGTTAACTTCTTTGCTAATTTGAATATCTTTTATTTCTTTTTTGTTGTTGTTGTTTGATTGCTGTTGCTAGGACTTCTAGTACTATGCTGAACAATAGTGGCAAGAGTGGGAATCCTTGTCGTGTTCCTGATCTCAGTGGAAAGGCTCTCAGCTTTTCCCCATTGAGAATGATATTTATGAAATTGACTAATGTTCCCTCTATCCCTATACTCTAAAGAGTTTTAATCAGGAAAGGATGCTATATTTTGTCAAATACTTTTTCTGCATCAATTGAGAAGACCAAGTGCTTCTTCTCTCTTCTCTTATTTATGTGTTCTATCACATTGACTGATTTGGGAATGTTGAACTACCCTTGCATCCCAGAGATAAATCCCACCTGATCATGACGGTTAATTCGTTAAATGTACTATTGAATCCTATTAGCTAGGATCTTGTTGAGAATTTTGGCATCTATTTCATCAGGGATACTGGTCTGAAATTCTCCTTTTTGATGGGGTCTTTGCCTGGTTTTGGGATTAAGATAATGCTGGCTTCATAGAAAGAGTCTGGAAGTTTTCCTTCTGTTTCTACTTTTTGAAACAGCTTCAGGAGAATCGGTATTATTTCTTCTCTGAATATTTGGTAGAATTTCCTAGGGAATCCATCAGGCCTTGGACTCTTGTTTTTTGGGAGGTTTTTGATCATTGCTTTAATCTTGTTACTGGTTATGGGTCTATTCAGGTTGTCAGTTTCTTCCTGTTTCAGTTTGGCAGTTTATAGGTTTCCAGGAATGCATCCATTTCTTCCAGGTTGCTTAATTTATTGTCATACAGCTGTTGATCATAATTTCTGATAATTGTATTTATTTCTTTGGTATTAGTCATGATCTCTCCCCTTTTATTCATAATTTTATTAATTTGGGTCCTTTCTCTTTTCTTCTGGATAAGTTTGGCCAGTGGTTTATCGATCTTATTAATTCTTTCAAAGAATCAGCTTCTAGCTTCTTTAATGTGTTCTACTGTATTTCTGGTGTCTAATTTATTGATCTCTGCTCTAATTTTAATTATTTCCCTTCTCATACATGAGTTAGGCTTAATATACTTTTTCTATTTTTAATATGTATAGATATATAGATATGGATATAGATATAAGCTTCAATGTAGTCCTGTTTTCCCTATTCAATACTACCTTTATACGTGTGTATGTGTATATATATACACACACACCGGTTTTAACTTCCCCGTATCTCTGGGAAGTTGAGTTCTCTAACAAAGATAACAACATACACTCAGGAAGAACTGAAATAACCTTCCCCGCCCACTTTGAGGGATTATAGGCACGTTCTTGTTTTTAAGTTTTTTGCAAAAAGACCTAAAGAGGGTCCAACGTGATTTTAATTTTAACTTTTATAAGATGCATCCTGTAAGTGGTTTTGGTGCTTTTATAATAATCTTCAAATGCATATTAAACTGTTTATTTGAACTTGAAAATCAATTCAGACATTCTCTGACTGAAATTAAATCATTTTAGCTGATTAGTTTGAGTAGGGACTGGTTTTGCTAATTAAGTTAGTATCATTTTCCCACACACTGAACAAGCTAAGTCAGCATCTCCAAAGTTTTTACAAGTATATACATAAAATATAGGACAAAGCTTTTAATCACAAATACTCTTTTGAAAATTTCAGGGTGTATTTTTAATTTGCTACTTTTATGAGTTTACTAGATTAAAAATTTGCTTCTAAATGATAAAAGAGCACTACAATTTTTTATGATTTAGTTTTAGTAAACATTTTAAGCAAACTTCTCAGAAGTTAAGAGATCTATTGAGTGAAAAGTAATTATTTGGTAAGTGAGATGATTTTTCATGCTCTTCACTTCATAAAATTGAGGGAAGACTTAATTGAGTTGTTAGCCAATAGGTCATCACAATTTTTCATTATAAATCATTATGTGATTTTTGGCAAATTCAGAGAGCTGACTGATATTGCTAAAGATCAAATACTTCCAGTTGTGATCTACTTTATTATACAAACAGTTTACTCAGTGCTTACATCTATAGAAACAAAACAAAACAGGAATAAAATTGAAACAAAATCTGTATCTATTCAGCCGCCATTAAAGCATATTCATCTGTGAAAACACAGGCAGCCCATTAATTTCTTTAAGAAGACACCTTTCCACTAAACGCTTACTTTTTGCTTGATTATCTTATCTTGATCAAATCTGCTATAATAATATAATGAAACTCAATCAGAATAATTCTGTTAACATGCAATGCTTTATAATCCCAGATAATTAAAAACAAATTAATTAGGATTTAAACGCAATGTGTTTGCAAAGAAAGAAAAAAGTTATTAAAAATACTTAAAAGCATGGAAGTAATTTGCAGAAGTATAATGGAAACATAAGTTAGAATATGGATTGAATGCAAAATTTGTCATTTTGTGTTTGAACGCTCACTCATTCACTTGGTTTTTTTTAGATGAATGAAAATGGTCAACAGATAATTTTGGTATTTAGATTCCATTGTTGCTTCAGAAAGAAGTCACTATTTCTATTCCTTTCTTGTACAAGAATTTTCAGCAGAGAGAAAAGTCAAAGACAAACTTCCAGACCTGTCTGAATTCTGGGAATGGTTGTTGGATAGTGCTCGTATCTCTGAGGTACAGTTTGCAAGGTTACTGGCTAATTTTAAGCACACCAGAAATTATACATGAGCAAAGATACAACTTTCAAAAATTTAAGAAACCTTACATCCAATCCACCATCAATCTCATGACTAAAGGCATTCTATAATAAAGGAAATATAATTAGGAATTTATCTGAGACATTGCATTTGAATATTTAAGGTAGAATGAAACAACCCAATAAGGAAGCTCTCCATGATGAGTTCTAAAAGTTCTATAAAGAGAATGGCTCCTTATCCATGCATGGAATTCTGGCTTAGGATACACAATCTATGCAATTACTCTAATAATAGGTTAAGGCCAGAGCAACTCTGACTCTAGAGTGAGACACAATCCATAAATAAAGCAGTAGATTGGTATAGCCCTTCTTCACTTATTTTGCTTGAGTCAGTTAATATTAGAGTACAGTTCAGCCAAGCTCAAGTGTACCATCCCTCCAACCTATATGGTAGTTTGGTGAGGGCCCAGAGTCCTAAAGAAAAAAGCCTCTTAGGAGGACACAGTGAGCAAAACTGGTAAAATAAAATACAACTGCCTAAGGCCCTTCCTACTCATTCAACCCCCAGAATGTCTACCTTTACGACTCCTCTTTGAGTAAATATTGGAACTATGACCAATATCATGCAAATGTTCTGAATTTGTGTTTAGAGGTTTGACCACAAGGGAATAAAGAGTGAAACATGTGAAAATATACAGGCTTGCCAAGAATTTCCTTGGGCACTTTGGCATTGTTGTTTTCCAGAAATTGTGCCTTGGCACCAGGGAATCAAGCATTTTCTTCTGTTTCTTGCTAAGAATGTGTGTTGTTCACTTGAAATAGTTTAACCTGAAATGCCAAATGACAAATATTCATTGATACAGACAAGTACTTATGGTGTGTTTTTTAGAGAACAATCTGTGCTTCAAATAAAATTGTATCAGCTAAAAATAAAAATAAAATAACTTATGATAGCCAAATAAAGGTAAAAAATGTAAAAGGATTGAATAAATAGACTCAGATCCAACAAAGTTTAAGGTAAACTGCTATTTCCTGTGTCTTTATAACACAGATTGGTGGTGAGAGAATCACAAAAGCATTGAGGTTTTGTATGTTATCCCTTACAAATAATAAAGAAAGCATTTGTAATCCCCCAAGTTGAACTTAAGCAGTAAATGGATCAACCCAAATTTTCAAACAGTTAGAAACCTACTGTGGGACACTGAGAGGACACAAATATTTCTAATGCAGGGAAAACAACAACAACAACAACAACCACCACCTAAATCTTATCTACTGATGATTCAGCATGAATAGTTCTACATCCTTGAAACTCCCTCTGATTAAGCTGCATTGAATGAAAGCTGTAGAGAACAAGAAAACTTTTAAAGATTCCACCTGCAACCACATGTACATTTTGTAGTAATCCCTGAAATTAAAGAGCACATTGTGAAGATATAGGTGAATTTTTTTGCACATGGAATTAAATATTGAGTATTGAGAACTAGCTGGTTAAAAAAATACTTGATTTAACAGGAGAATCCTTGTACACTGTTACAAAATATTTCACTAATGATAATGAAGCCGTTAGCCAATCTGCTTCTTGCTTCATATCTTTTTACTACATTCAACTGTAGTTTTACTGTCAAACTAAAGTGCTTAAGCTCTGGAATCCTGCACTTGCATGGGTCTCTTGCAAGTCCCTGAAAGCCCTTAGAGACCTAAGGTCATGCATTTAGTAAAATCTGAAAAGTAAAAAAATTCAAATTTTTTTCCTTGAAAAGTTTCCTCCAAATGGTATAATATTGCAGGGACAACAAAATCCAGGTCTACTCCTAGAAATGTCAGTATTTCTTGGCTGTAATATAAATAAAAGTTTTAAGTTTAGACTTAGTTTCACAAATTCTGGATTGTTTTGTTCCCCTAACAGTAGAGTTATCTGTGTATTTCTTAGCTCCTACAATCTATAATTTTTAAACTAATGGGTCCACAGAATTGGAAAAATTCCAGGGTGCTAAAAAACCCTAACATTTATTGTCCTTATGACCACGGAGAACACAGACCATCTATTTCTGATCCACAAATACATCTCATAGAAAAACACAATGGCTAGGTTTAAAGTCATGCTAATATTAGTAACCAGTACAACTGAAGAAACAAAGAGTTATAAGAACTGACCTAAAAATAATTCTGCCAGACACAGTTTTCAATATTTGCATAATTTACCCCTAAATATACCACTACATTGTTCTATCACTCAGAGGCAGAACTTGAAAGCATTCTGAGTTAAAATCTTTTCCTCTGAATTTATCCCAAATTTATCCAATAAAATATTGCCTGTTGTGTCCTAAACCCATAAGTCTCTAAAGAGATGTCTATTCTTATTTATTAAAAACAAAACATTTATTTTGTTTTGTTTTTAATAAATAAGAATAGAATACTCTATCCCCTTTCCTGGAACCTGGATTTTTTTTTTTCTTAGCTTAATAATTTGCAGAAAAACATTGGAATACAAATGGAATTTATAATTTTATTATTCCCTAATTATGTCAAGAGGTGTTAAGACAAAAACCCATAAATATGAAGTGAATTTTACAAAGTGAAAAAGAAAAGAGGATAGTATTTTAATGCTCTTTAATGTTTCTAAGAATATAATCTCATATGAAAAAATGGATCTTTACAGGAGGACAGGCAGGTAGATCGACTGATAGATTTTTTTTTCTTTTAAAGTAGGCTCCACAACCAGTGTGGAGTCCAACACAAGGCTTGACCTCATGACCCTGAAATCAAGACCTGAGCTGACGAGCAAGGGTCAGATGCATACCCTAATGAGCCACTCAGTTGTTCCTACTTCTTTACATTTTATTATAAGTATTATGATAGAATGTTTGCTTAGTTTCATGATTCTGAAAGATAAAATTTCCAAATTATAAGCTTGTTATTATACTCATAGCTAGTAATTGTCACACAATGAACTAAAACATATCCAGTTTCAGAATATATATTCAGAAGTCATTCCTTATGAAGAAAAAATCCATCCAGAAGAGATATGATAAAAATTTATGATTGACCAAGAACATCTTTTATATCAAACTATATAATAAAGCTGAAAGCCTTAAACATGGCAACAAGATGATACTAAAATGAAAAAAATTCATTAAATAATGTTATCCTAAAACAGTCTAATAAATAAAGAGTCTATTTTCCAGAAATAGCTGCTCAAGAATCAGTTAATGGTAGCGGCATGTAGGCACTTTTGATTTCAGGTCAGGTCATGATCTCAGGCTTCCAGGTTCGAGTCCCATGGCCAGCTCCACCCTGGGAGTCTGCTTGAGGATTCTCTCTCTCCCTTCTCTCTCCACCCCTCCTCATGCGCTCTCTCTCTCTCTAAAATAAATCTTAAAAATAAAATAAAATGGAGGGAAATAGAAATGTGCACACAAAAATGCAACATGTTGGAAAATTACCACAGTTGAGAAATGTGTTAAATTTGTAAGATCTAGAAATGGTACTAAAAACTCCTAATAGTGAACAACGGTTTACACATTATTTTCAAATATGCATTATATACAGACAAGCTGGATAACCACTGGTGACTCAGTTCATATTCAACTTTGCTAAGTATTCTTTTTTTTTTTTTTTAAAGATTTTATTTATTTTGAGAAAGTGCATGTGCAAGTGGGGGGAGGAGAAGAGAAGAGGGGGAGAAAATCTCAAGTAGACTCTGTGCTGATTGGGAGCCCCACACAGGGCTTGCTCTCACTACCCTGAGATCGCACCCCCAGCTGAAATCAAGAGTCAGAATGCTTAACCAACGGAGCCACCCAGGTGCCCCTTTACTAAGTATTTTAAAAGACAGCTCATACACACGCAAAAATGATTCTAATCTTAATCCCAGCCAGTTCACCCACGGATCAGAAAAAACACCATACAGCACTTGTACCAAACACCGTCTCTAAAAT
Source organism: Lontra canadensis (assembly GCF_010015895.1). Classification (NCBI taxonomy): domain Eukaryota; kingdom Metazoa; phylum Chordata; class Mammalia; order Carnivora; family Mustelidae; genus Lontra; species Lontra canadensis. The sequence goes on along the minus strand of NW_022631047.1, from coordinate 4,057,207 downwards.
GTTTATCTGCAGGTCCTATGTGTCAAATGCACAGATTCAACACAAAAGACAGAAATGCTGTGTATGATAGATAGTGAAGTCTATTTGCAGTATATCGCACGGCACAATCATAGATATAATTCTTTTTTTTTTTTAAGATTTTATTTATTTATTTATTTGACAGACAGAGATCACAAGTAGGCAGAGAGCAAGGGGGAAGCAGGCTCCCCACTGAGCAGAGAGCCTGATGTGGGGCTCAATCCGAGGACTCTGGGATCGTGACCCGAGCTGAAGGCAGAGGCTCAACCCATTGGGCCACCCAGGTGCCCCATAGATATAATTCTTTAAAAAAAAAACTCAGGAAACCTTTATGGTCAAATTTCAGATCAAATCTGTCAATTAGTGACTTAGGGTAATCATATTACTTCTGTTTAGAGTTTTCGATCTATGATCTATAGATTACAGGATCTTTGGAGGATCAAACAAGGTAATCACATGAAAAAGTTCTAGAACAGTTAAAGAAATAAAGTCTAGTTCCTCTTCCTCCACCAAGATCACTTCTAGTTACCCCCTTTTCAGTTATACAGCTGCAATACCATTACCCATTCTAGGCCTAAAGAGAAAGAATTTTAATCTGATTGGTTAGAGTCTGAGTATGGATTGAATCTACTGATGATATCATCTACTTTAAAATATGTGCATTAGGCATCTTTCACCCCCTCACTCACCATGTCTTACTTCTATGCTCTTCATTTCTGACTCGATTTTGCTCCTCAATTTAGCAAGCCAAAAAAAGGGAAGATCACAAGTTCTAGATATGTGGTGGGGATTGGAGAATAGGAAGACACAATCTAGTGTTAACTCATTAGAGTAAAGGGAACACAAATAGAAATCTTTCATAATTTTTATAATCAGAAAAAAATTATAAATGCATTATTTTTCTGTACATGTTTTTAAATTGTATTAAATGATAATTTCATTATATGTCTATAGCTAATGGAGTAATTTCTGCTTAAATAGTAACTTAAAATGTTTAGAGCCTTTACTCCATGTTATTATGTCACTATAGGCATGTAAATGCCTTTCTTGGTAGTTAACTCTCATTCATGTTAAACATAAAGAATACTAAACCTTAAAAAAAAAAAAATACTAAATCTTGCCTGCCAGACTTTAGGGAAAAAAATCAGACTGCATAGACCTCTTCATTTATAAAATTCCTAATTATTCTGCTATCTACTATGTCAATATTCTTTAAAGGAAAACTAAAATAATTTTCTGCTAGATACAGATTCATGGAAGTAGAGTCTATGAGGAATGCCAATATGGCTGGAATGGAACTGGGATATTCTTAAGGATGCTCTTGTTGGAGACAACAATAAAGCCATATTTCCCTACTGGCTGCTTCGGTTCAGCTCACCATTTAGTGTGAAACCATCTTGTCATTCTACTCTCTAGGCTTTCCTTAGATTTTAGTTACTAGAGGAGTACCAAATCCAAAATTCCAGACCAAAACTCTAATGATGATAGCACAGCACAAACAAGTTCTTTCCAACATTTTCAGCAGTGTATATCACTGACATTTAAAAATCAGTCAAGTCATGAATATTGTTTCAGTCAAGCCTCAGAAATAAAATTTAATCTGTTCCCAGATCTGTATTCCTGATTGCATTTAGTGACATCACTATCCATTCAATCAAGCCAGAGAGCTAGACATCACCGTAGATAATTCTTTGTGTTCCATATCTTATATCAAAATAATTACAAAGTACTGCCAATTTTGATTCCTAGTTATACTTTAAAACCATTCGCTTCTTTTAATACTTACTCTGTTTCCTTACTTGAAGCTGGTGTCATCTTTTACCAGACACAAACAGATGACCAGAATGATCTTTCAAAAAGCATACTATTGATCATGGTTTTTCTTTTCAAAACCATTAACTGACTACCAGCCTCAGAATAAAGACCAAATATGTAAAAATAAGATATGACCCATTCATCATATTACCTGTCTTTAACTTAAAAATTTTCCACTTTGTTTTTTATAGTCTTTCATTATCTATTATTTCTGTGAGTGTTATTTTAACACATTTTATAAACATTGAGTGTCTACTATGTTTTAGGCAGTTTTAGTCATTGAGGGTACAAAATGAACAAAAGAGAATTAAATTTCTTATTCTTCTATCACATTCATTTTAATTCTTTCTGCTTGGAAAGACTTTTTTGCCAACATAGAAAATGTCTATATAAATTCCAAAATTCATCTAAACTGTAATACCCTATGGACTTTATCTCTCATGAAGAGATATTTCCTCTTTACTTTGCAGGTATCACAACTGTTACAAGTTTGCATTACAACATGTATTACTTTGTTTCTGATCCATCTGTCTCCCTCACCAGAGTGTAAATTCTTTTGTCATTCACTTTGGGATTGGTGACTAACCCATTGAATTTCTACTTTGTTGTTTATGTACAGAGTTTCTTCCATTAAAATATTTGTTGATTCAAATCTTTACTTGAAGTTTAGCAACTTTTGTATCAATTTCTAGGGCAATTAATGACCCTTCATCCCTTCTGTCATTATCATCATTATTGTGGATGCTGTGGTTAAACCTCCAACATTCATTCTAACCCCAGATGAAAAGTTTAGAATCCTAAACCAGTGACAGAAAGCTCCTCCTTCTTGCTGGCACAGTATGGGGAAAATTAGAACTAAACTAATCTGAACCAATAAAATGGGAGAAAAGATTTGGTTAGGGCTTGTTTCTACAGTAAAATGCACTTAAAAATGTAGTTTGTCATGCAATATTATGATGTCTCCTTTTCTCTTATTGTGTTTTTCTAGGCTAGAGATATTGCCTAAGTGAATTTTAAAAACAAATGAAATTAAACGACAAATGACATGTTTTTTCAATATTAACTTTGGTGTTTTTAAAAATCAATGCAGAAAAATTCTATCAGTTTAGAGGTAATTTACAAAGTTTGCCTTTTGTCCTGATTCCTTAGTAATTATTCTAACTTCTCTTTCTCTAGTGCCAGTCCCCTAAATTTCTCTTTTTTTTTTTTTAAAGATTTTATTTATTTATTTGACAGATAGACATCACAGGTAGGCAGCGAGACAGGCAGAGAGAGAGAGGAGGAAGCAGGCTCCCTGCTGAGCAGAGAGCCCGATGTGGGGCTCGATCCCAGGACCCTGGGATCATGACCTGAGCCAAAGGCAGAGGCTTAACCCACTGAGCCACCCAGGCGCCCCTAAATTTCTCTTTTTAACATAATGTTGCTAATTATTAGTAAAACAGCACAGTGAGTGCATTGAATAGCTGATAGTCCTATGTATTTTTCCTCTGGGACATCAAGCATTGTTCCTCCAGCAGCCCTAGTGTTCTACATATTACGTTCTGATAGTATGGTTCCGCCTTTGTCAGAATTTTCTGTGCATTAAATCATCTATTTGTTTAATAATTGGCAGACACATAAAACTTCTTGTAGATGGAAAGATGCTTTCTTAAATATCCAGTAAATGAAGCTGTAGTGACAAAATTAAAACAAAAATTATAATAAAAATTAACTGAAGTTAACTGTGCAAAGATTTATATGGGGGAGGGAGTAATATGCTGAAGAGAAGAATCTCCAAAATATATTTTGATCCATTGATGAAGAGATCGATGAAGATGAAACCCTTGAACATCAGTCATTCTCCTTCCTTCCCTTTCACCTGGCCTAAAAGATCTCTATAGAAATTCATATTGTTAAATAATAGTTATTTTTTCTAAAAACAATTTATATGATGTCTCTCCCCTTTGAGTTTATCTTTTAGATCATGATAGTCTCTGTAGGTGCTTCTTTCAAACCTGTTTCCATCAACTATCTTTAGGATATTTTCCCTTGTCTTAAATTCCTCTTTCCACTGAAGAACACTTTTGAATTCCCCCCTTCCACAGTAATTTCTCACTTGCCCTCCTAGGTTGCCATTTGGGGACATAATGGAGGCACCTCTTTCCACGATCTCCTAAAATTAGCTGTGAACCAACTAATCAATAGCATAAAATTACTGCTTTTAGCTACTGGTTGGCCTCAGGGGTCCCAGGAGATCTTCTTGAGGATCAAGCCAGTGTCTTCTTGCTTCTTGAAAGTAGAGGTCTAAAACTGAGTGGAAAGGATGGTGACTGCATTAGCATGCTATCCCTAGGGCAACTCACCCTTCATTTTCTTCTAAAGGAAGAACGACTCACACCTTTCCTTATATCTCTGGATTCTTTTTCCTTATTTTTATTATTTTTCCCTCATTTTTATTTGTTTTTTATTTATTTTTAAAGTGGTTCACTATTTCTTTTTTTTTTTTTTTAAGATTTTATTTATTTGACAGACAGAGATCACAAGTAAGCAGAGAGGCAGGCAGAGAGAGAGAGAAGAGGAAGCAGGCTGCCTGCTGAGCAGAGAGCCAGATGGAGGGCTCAGTCCCAGGACCCTGGGATCATGATCTCAGCCGAAGGCAGAGGCTATAACCCACTGAGCCACCCAGATGCTCCTTTCCCTTATTTTTAATAAGAATCTACAGTACACCTAAGCAAGCTCATTGGTCCTAGGACTCACCCAGAAACATGAGCAAAGCAGCAGAAGGTTCTGGCAACTGTGCAACACAGCTGTGAAAGAACTGCTGCTCCTCACACCACAGTTGCACACACACTAGGTAAGGTTTCTCAAAGTGCTCCATGGTAGAAAAGGTACATTCTATACCTACTGCATTAGAACCTTTGGGGGTGGAAAAATAAATCTGCTATAATGAATGATCGGTATCCTCAAGTGATTCTTTTGTACCTAAGGGTTAACTCGGGATTAAGATTTGAACTCATACCATTTTCTTTCTCACAGGCAAGGCTACAGCAGGCCTGTAGTATTGCCAGGTGTAGACATTCAGTAAGATAAAGAGACAAAAACCAGTGGCAAGCAAATTATTGAAATGCCAGTAAAAGGTAGAATGAACGTCAAAACTTAGGCCATATTTTAGATATAGAGCAACGAGCTGGCCTATGTCAGAATTTGGAGCTAGTAAACAAGATATTAAAAATCCAGGAGAATAACTATGAGAAACCTGTAGGCCACTCTATCTTTAAAAACTCACAGGGTCAATGAAGAGTTGATTTTTTAAAAATAAATTTCCCCCTTTGTATGTCTTTCAAGGAAGACATGTAAATGGTATACGAAAAGATGTTCAATATCACTAATCATCAAGGAATTGCAAATAAAAACAGCAATGAAATATCACCTCACGCCTGCCAGGGAGGCTATTTAAAAAGAAAACAAAAGGCAGCAAGATTTGGCAAAGATGTGGAAAAAAGAGAACCCTTATATTGTTGGTGGCAACGTAGAAAGGTGCAGCCCTTGGAAAACAGTATGAAAGTTGCTCAAAATATTAAAAATGGAACCACCGTATGATACAACAATCCCATTTCAGAGTATTTATCAAAAAAATCAGAATCTCAACATGATTCTTTATATGGAAAACCCAAAAGACTCCACCCCCAAACTACTAGAACTCATACAGCAATTCAGCAACGTGGCAGGATACAAAGTCAATATACAGAAATCAGTGGCTTTCTCATACACTTACAATGAAAATACAGAAAGGGAAATTAGAGAATCGATTCCATTTACTATAGCACCAAGAACCATAAGATACCTGGGAATAAACCTAACCAAAGAGGTAAAGGATCTGTACTTGAGGAACTACAGAACACTCATGAAAGAAATTGAAGAAGACACAAAAAGATTGAAGACCATTCCATGCTCTTGGATCGGAAGAATAAACTTTGTTAAAATGTCTATACTGCCTAGAGCAATCTATACTTTTAATGCCATTCCGATCAAAATCCCACCGGTATTTTTCAAAGAGCTGGAGCAAATAATCCTACAATTTGTATGGAATCAGAAGAGACCCCGAATCGCTAAGGAAATGTTGAAAAACAAAAATAAAACTGGCGGCATCACATTACCTGATTTCAAGCTTTACTACAAAGCTGTGATCACCAAGACAGCATGGTACCAGCATAAAAACAGACACATAGAACAATGGAAGAGAGTAAAGAGCCCAGATATGGACCCTCAACTCTATGGTCAAATAATCTTTGACAAAACAGGAAAAAATATACAGTGGAAAAAAGACAGTCTCTTCAATAAATGGTGCTGGGAAAACTGGACAGCTATATGCAGAAGAATGAAACTCCACCATTCTCTTACATCGTACACAAAGATAAACTCGAAATGGATAAAAGACCTCAATGTGAGACAGGAATCCATCAGAATCCTAGAGGAGAGCATAGGCAGTAATCTCTTCAATATTAGCCACAGCAACTTCTTTCAAGATATTTCTCCAAAGGCAAAGGAAACAAAAGTGAAAATGAACTTTTGGGACTTCATCAAGATCAAAAGCTTCTGCACAGCAAAGGAAACAGTCAACAAAACAAAGAGGCAACCAACGGAATGGGAGAAGATATTTGCAAATGACAGTACAGACAAAAGGTTGATATCCAGGATCTATAAAGAACTCCTCAAACTCAACACACACAAAACAGAGAATCATATCAAAAAAAAGGGAGAAGATATGAACAGACACTTCTCCAAAGAAGACATACAAATGGCTATCAGACACATGAAAAACTGTTCATCATCACTAGCCATCAGGGAGATTCAAATTAAAACCACATTGAGATACCACATTACACCACTTAGAATGGCCAAAATTAGCAAGACAGGAAACAACATGTGTTGGAGAGGATGTGGAGAAAGGGGTACCCTCTTACACTGTTGGTGGGAATGCAATTTAGTGCAGCCTCTTTGGAGAACAGTGTGGAGATTCCTCAAGAAATTAAAAATAGAGCTTCCCTATGACCCTGCAATTGCACTTCTGGGTATTTACCCCAAAGATACAGATGTAGTGAAAAGAAGGACCATCTGTACCCCAATGTTTATAGCAGCAATGGCCACGGTCGCCAAACTGTGGAAAGAACCAAGATACCCTTCAATGGACAAATGGATAAGGAAGATGTGGTCCATATACACTATGGAGTATTATGCCTCCATCAGAAAGGATGAATACCCAACTTTTGTAGCAACATGGACGGGACTAGAAGAATGCTGAGTGAAATAAGTCAAGCAGAGAGAATCAATTATCATATGGTTTCACTTATTTGTGGAGCATAACAAATAGCATGGAGGAAAAGGGGAGATGGAGAGGAGAAGGGAGTTGAGGGAAATTGGAAGGGGAGGTGAACCATGAGAGACTATGGACTCTGAAAAACAACCTGAGGGACTTGAAGGGGCGGGGGGTGGGAGGTTGGGGGAACAAGGTGGTGGGTATTAGGGAGGGCACGTATTGCATGGAGCACTGGGTGTGGTGCAAAAACAATGAATACTGTTACACTAAAATCAGAATCTCGAAGAGATATTAGCACTTTCCCACGTTCATTTAAGTACTTATTATTCACAATAGCAAAGATGGAGAAACAATCTAAATGTCCCTTGATGGATAAATGGGTAAAAAAATGTGGTACATACATCGGGACGCCTGGGTGGCTCAGTGGGTTAAAGCCTCTGCCTTCAGCTCAGGTCATGATTCCAGGGTCCTGGGATCGAGCCCCACATCAGGCTCTTTGTTCAGCAGGGAGCCTGCTTCCTTCTCTCTCTGCCTGCCTCTCTGCCTACTTGTAATCTCTGTCTGTCAAATAAATAAATAAAATCTTAAAAAAAAAAAAAATGTGGTACATACATGCACTGCAGTATTACTCAGCCTTAAAAAAGAAGGAAATTCCAGGCTGCCTGGGTGGCTCAGTATGCTGAACAACTAACTCTTGATTTCACCTCAGGTCATGATGTCAGGGTCCTGGGATCAAGTCCCCTGCTGGGCTCCACGCTCAGCAGGGAGTCCACTTGGGGATTCATTCTCTTCCTTGGCTTCTGCCCCTCCCCCTCCTCACACACATGCTTGTACTTTCTCTCTAAAATAAGTAAATAAATCTTTTTTTTTAAAAGATTTTATTCATTTATTTCAGAGAGAGAGAGAGAGAGGTGGGGGTGAGAGGCAGAGGGAGAAGCAGACTCCCTACCAAGCCTGGAGTCGATGCAGCACTTGATCCCAGGACCCTGGGATCATGACCTGAGCCAAAGGCAGATGCTTAACCGATGGAGTCACCCAGGCGCCCCTAAAGAAATCTTTTTTTTTTTTTTTAATGTAAATTCCACAGTATGGGACAGCATGGACAAACCTTGAGGACATTATGCCAAGTGAAATAAGCTGGTCACAGAAGGACAAATACTACATGATTCCACTTATAGGAAGTATTTAAAATAGTCCAGTTCATAGAATCGAGAGTAGAATGGTGGTTGCTGGTCGGGGGGGCAGGGGAAATGGGGAGTTACTAATCCAAACGCATAAAGTTTCAGTTAAGCAAGATAATTTATAGATATTTGCTGTACAACACGGTCCCTATAGCTAACAATACTGAATTATACACTTAAAAATTTGTTAAAAGGCTGTATCTCATGGTAATCGTTGTTACCACAATAAAATAAAACTTAAAAGCAACTAAAAATTAAAAGAGAAATCAAAGGGGAAAATAACAAGTTGAGGAAGGAGAATTTTAATGAGGACATAGCCCAGAGTAACTCTTTCAGAGATTTGTTTGAGACACTGCATTTTTGTTAGGATAAAATATCATGTTGACTGGTACCACCCTTGTGCCTTTGAAAGGTATAGCTAAACAAGTCAGTTATCTAACAACAGATCTAATAGCCAATGTGATATTAATATTTGAGAAATAACTTAATCCCCTAATTTAATGAAACCACGAAAGTTTTCAAAGCAAAAAGTCTTCTATCATCAACTTGCCTCACTTTATAAATGTGATCATAATCCAGCATGAATGCATTTTTTGTCCTGTTTCCAATAGCTAGCTGCCCTACTCAGATTTCTGACAATGTCACCAGTTACTCATTAGAGCTGCTGTGGTCATATGATGCTGACTAATATTTATTCCCTTAAGGTCTAGCAAGAAATTGTAATTCATTGAAATTCATGGCCACCTATTTTACTTAAAGGTGCCTATACCTCCAAGCCATTCAGCGACCCTATTCTAGTTCCACTCAGGTCACTCACATTATATGCAATGGCTATTTTAGTTTTTTTTTCCAAATCCCTTCAAATTTTCAAGCCTCTCTCCTTCTTAGTCTGCCATCACTCAACAGATTACCTCCCCAGACTTATGTGGAGAACACAGAAGGCATCAGACAAGAACAGCTTCTAGGGCCCAGACCCATAAACTTTCTTGCAAACCCACCAACTCAGGAAATATTAAGAAGAATAAGATTGAATATCAAGTATTTTTGCAATATTTAACACCCCAATTTTACTTTTCAGTTTGGCTATATCTTCTATACTCAGTTCTAATTTATAGTTGCATTTGATAATCATTCACACGCATGGTTTTAAGAGTTATATTTTTGTTAGCAAATGATGGACTATCTTTGAAAATCTTACCGTATAGTTCCATACTTCGTGGAAAAATTTAAATGTATTCCTTAGAAAAAAGATTTTATTCTTGTGATGGTATGACCTAGACTGCTAAAATGATACTCCAAACCAAAACCTGAAACTTCCCAGATCAATTGTGGTAGGTGTGCCAAGCCAGAGAGCCTAGGCCTGATATATCTGTCTGGGAAGGTGTTGTGAACCTATTGTTTTCCTAGTGCACTATTTTCGTGATAAAGCAGCAGGATAATGCATAACCTAGAGCTCTCCTAGGGTTTAATTTTATATAAATATCATGAACAGTGAATTTAAATATGAGAATGGTGATCATGATCTCATACCATAGAGGCAGAGCATTGCTAGTTTTTGTAATCTGAGAGCACTTCGGGAGTAGTTTAGAGCAATGACTTATGGGACAAAGGCTGAGACTTTAAGCCATTAAAAAGACAAGGAACTACTGTGTTAGTTGGACTGGTTCACAAGTTGGTAGGACAGAAACAAAACCAAAGCCCGTTGTAAGTCAATGTTGCTGTTCTACCAGATTCAGAAACACTGGCTCAGAGATATGGAGACAAATCTAGAGTCAGTGTGAGAGGCCGAGTGGCTCCAAAGAAGTCTAGTTTCTTCATATCACAGCAATGGCATTAGAAAGACTAGGAAAAGTCCCATTAATTTACCCAGTTGCTCAAAAAGTCAGCTCCCTTTTATCCCAGGCAGAGCAATTAAGAAACATCAACATTTTGTTGGTAATAAAATTATTTAATGATGTCGCAAAAGGAATGGGGTTTTAGAGACTGCACTGATTTTAAAAGGCCATCACTAAGTAATAATCACTTCTGAGAACTCCAATAAACTGGTCTGAAATTCCTGTTTCTCCAAAATGTAATCAGCCCTAATACTGGCATTTTAATTAGTTATAAAATTTCAGTTTTAATTTGTCAATGATTTCACAGGATAATAAGGTCTCTTTATTGTTATTTTTATTCTCTAAGCTTTTAGGAATGTACCAAAACTCTTTCAAAGAGGACAGCCTTCTGGATAGCATTAGGTAGAGGAGTTGAACTAAGCTGTACCTCCCACTTGAAGGTAACCGGTGATGTCCTTTCTGCTTCACTGGCCCCCCTACCGCATCTGCAATGGTGCCTTGGTGCATACGAACAAATACTGAGTCTTGGAAGGGTGAGGGTGACATACTGTTATAATACTGTGGGACAACTTGAAGGGAAGTAGAGTCAGAGAAGAGACTAGGGATGGCTTAGAATAAGAAGACAAAGGGCTTAGTCACTGGAAGAGGCTGACAACGTGAAGACTAGAGAGCATAATATGTGTCTGCAAATACACAGTATATAAAGGCAGTTCCAGAGAGCTCAGTGGGAAGGATTGGGAGGGATGCCAGGGGGGACTAGAAATCATCAGAAAAACATGGGTCAGCGTGTAGAGGAAGGTATGCATAAGGAGAACAGATGATCAGGAAAATTTATGCTTGTACTAAAGGCTACACAGAAATAAGGAACTACTTAATTGTCTAAATTTCCAAGTAGAACCAGGCAATGATGTCTAATGAGGCTGGTCAAAATTCTTTTGTTAGGACCCCTAAAGTGATGTCTTCCCAGACTCCTGTTTGGAAGGGATGATTTAACTGCCAAGCTCATGGCAGCTGCAGCAGTTTATAGAGCAACGAGAGACCATCTGTAGCCTCTGAACCATCCAGCCTTGAAGTGATACCTGAACAGAAGGCTGAGGAGAAAATTAATTCACTACAGGAATTCACCCTTCAGTGGACCTTAGTGGCTGCTATGGTTAGAAATTTGCATATTGGGCTTGATATTACTTCTGAAGGGTTTTGTTTTTGGTGTTTTTTGTTTTGATTTGTTTTTGGCATGTATTTCACCCAAACCTACCCTACCTCCTATTATTCCATATTTTTGAAATCTCTGCACCCAAAGAAACCGTTTGACTTATCACCCATGTCTTCTTATTCTTTTGCCTCTACAGAATACGTTGTGCACATGTGGTTCCTGCTCATATTTTGCTCTTCCTTTAAACTCCGTAATGTCTAAACTCCATGTCTAAACATGGAGCTTTGCTCTCATGTTTCCAACCACTGGCGCCATCTATTGTCAGATGTGGGAATAAACCTCTTGGTTAGTGGAAATAAATCTCACTAATGTTGCCTTGAATTCTTACTAAAACCATGCATTAATATGTATTTTCCTACAAAAATCTTGTTATCTCAAATAGATGATCATCTCAATGGCCAAATGAATGCTCCGCTTCTCTTTTTTCCTATAGGACCAACCACTGAATATTTATAATTGGTAAGTGTTTGAGAGTTTAATTTTATTCTAATGTTGACGTGTAATTAAATATATAGCGATCTCCGTTATACAACTTTTTAAAATAGTTTACTTAATCCTAAATATTTAATGACATATATATTTAGAAACTGCCAGAACAGTGAAAATTATTGTTAAATTTCTATTTAAATATGATGTAAAATTATCAACCTACGTTCTTTCATTTAAAAACATCTTCATGGTTACCTATGATAAGGCACAGTGAAATGCATGATGAATGAGAACCGTTACACAGAACTGGTAGACTTTGACCTAATCCCACTTCACTACAGTTGTTCCCTTTTCTACCTTTGGAAATGGGCATGTATTCCTATCCGACATCAAGAAATAAAACTCACCACAAACAGAATTCTTATTCCCCAAGAAGTGATGTAAAGCAGTTTACTTCTAATGGCTGCAATGCATCATAAATTCAAAATAAATTAGTGGCCATTAAGCCACAGGCTCCTCATCATTTGTATTACAAATGATGTTTAGACATTGGGCATTACTGGAACCACCTTTCATCTGAAGAGTGATACTGATATTCTTCAGTCGGAGCACATTAAAATGATCCAATGAAATACACTGACTTCAGGAAGGATATAGCATGTTATGCTTGTGATGAGAATATTATTTAGGTTTCCTCGTAACAAAACACATTTCTCCCATTATAAAAACTATGTTTTTGAGGTAGAAATTAAATATGCCTCAAATCAAAATGACTTTTTCAGGAACCTCATAGTGGTATACTATTTATATCTTAAGCTGTTTGCCACCTAAATCACAAAGCACACAGGGAGTGTTCAAAATATATTCATGAGCTATAAAAGACAATTTTGTTTCCATTCTTGTATCATGTTTTAAACTCTTTTCAAGATGATTTAATTATATAGGAAATGCACTAGGCTTTATTGTTGCTGTCACAGAAAAGGAAACTTCAAGCTGAATTTTAAGAAACTAGAGAGTAATGCATGAATGTATAAATGTATAGCAATATGGGAGGATTTTTTAAAAATATGATTATAAACCTAATGAAACAACTTTCTTAGTCTCTTCATAATTCTTCTTTGGTATATAACATATTAATAAAATATTAATTTATTAATTTATTAATATTAACATATTAATAAAATAAAAAATTTCCATTATTTACATCAAAGTCCCCAAATCCACATTTGTATACAATCTTTCATATAATAATCTATGTAATTTTTTTAAGATTTTATTTATTTGAGAGAGAACAACAGTGAGGAAGAGAGAGAGCACAACCAGGGGGAGGGACAGAAGGAGAGGGAGAAGCAAACTTCCGGCTATTAGAGAGTTTGAAGTGGGGCTCTATCCCAGGACCTTGGGAAATGACCTGAACCGAGGGCAAACACTTAACCTACTGAGCCACCAGGCACCCCTCACATACATAATCTTAAGGAAGTTTTAGGAATATTTGTGATTTTAACCTGAATCTTCCAGATTATTCTATGGATTCCCTCTATAGTCAGAAAGTCAAGTTTGAACGGAGACAACCCACAGCATCTGTACATCAAGAGTATAGTTACCACTCAGATATGTTTATCTACCTCCCAGAGCCCTTGTGTCTCTCCTGTGTTGGCAACTTCAGGGATATTTTTCACATAGTAGTGGGAATGCACTGAATACCTTTTCAAAAGGACATTTTAAAAAGTGATCTCATATGTCGACTTTTATAGAAATCAGCTCTTTAAGACCCTCTCTTTTGCCAAGTTGGTGTTGGCAGAAGGGGTTGTGGAGGCCTTGAGCTGACCAGGCTGGAAGTCTGACTGGATGGGCTGGAGCACGCACGCACTTGAAAGGAGGAGGTGGGGTATGAGTCACACGTGAAGGGAGGAGTCAGTATGGAATGTCAGTTCAACTTCTATGAAATTCTTTATAAAGCAGCAGAAAAATACAAACCTTGGGTATTTGAGAAAATTAAGAAAAGAAGGAAGAAGATGGCTGAAAGCCCCAGAGAATGGCAAAAGATAAGCCAGTTCAAAGTCATCCTCTAGACTTCAGTCATGTAAGGCCTTCTTCCCGTACACAGTACCCTTTCATATACTTGCTTTGGCTTATTCCTTATTTCCTGAATCCCATAAAGATTCCAGAGCCACTACATTGTCTGACATAAGGGCTAAACCATGTAATGTCAAAAAATACACTACACAGGGATGCCTGGGTGGCTCAGTGGATTGGGCCTCTGCCTTTGGTCGTGGTCTCGGGGTCCTGGAATCAAGCCCCGCATCAGGCTCTCTGCTCAGCAGGGAGCCTGCTTCCTCCTTTCTGTCTCTCTGCCTGCCTCTCTGCCTGCTTGTGATCTCTTTCTGTCAAATAAATAAATAAAATCTTAAAAAAAAAAACACTACACATTAATGAGGCTTTTCTCTCTCTCTCTCTATATATATATATTTGCATAGCACCTTCTCAGTGCATGAAGACCTTCACACTTTTGCTTATTCCATTTGACTTTTCGCAGCACTGTAATGCATGACTATCACTATTTTAGTGATACAAGTATCACTCAGAATCATTACTTTATAGTGGACAAAAACAGATTCTCATACTGTTTCAAGGACTTGGCAGGAATCACATAGCTCCCAGGGTGGAGCTGAAGTTGGACCCTATGTCTTTACCTCCGGGTAGAATCCTCATTACAAAATGCTATGGCGTTCTGGAATAGCCCTTGCTTACATTTTAGAATAGTAGCACTGAGTCATTTTCAGAACACTTTCCCTTTGGAGTGTGGGTCACATTCCATCTGTGGGAAGAGCCTGGATCTGCCATATAACCACATTACAGATGAAGGAGTCAAGCTCAGAGGACTCTGGTGACGCCCATGAGGGTCACGTGGCTAACAACTAGTGGAATGAAAACTGGAATATGGTCTTTTTTATATTAAGTCCATAGTGTTTAGATAGCCAATGAGCTCAAGGATTTGAAAAAGTAGAGATGAAAGTTAATGGGACTTATATCTGGTACTCTTATGCTATCATACACTTCAAAGCATGAGCCAGGGGCTGCAACACTTGCTTTCCTGTACACTACCTCTGTGATCTTTCTCGAGTCATCCAACCTTGGTGAACTACCCTTCAGAAGTTCTGTAATCTACAACATGATGAGCCTATCATTCTCCAAACTCATATATTTTAATGCTACACAAATGCAAAATGTTACTGTCTTTTGTCACTTAAGATTTCCTAAAAAAAAAAAAAAAACATCTGAGGGGTAGTTTCTTACTCGATTTGAGTAAGTTTTGAGTGTATGTAAGAATAAAATGTAAAAGACTAAACATGTTTGGGCGTGAATATTTTGCATATCATTCACTTGTGGTATGCACTATTAACTATTTATTACATAAAAGGAAGCAGACCAAGCCAAAGAAAAAGGCACTTGGGCATAAAGGTATTTAGAACCTGTCCCAGCAGATATTTAATAAACATGTTTGCTTTAGATTACACTTTCATGATTATTCATTTTATGGAGCGATGTATTTTCCTCCCCTTTTGTTTCTAATCTATTACAAAGCTCTCCACGGGTCTAAGGATGTGCGTGGGGAGCCTGGATGGATAAACACAGGTGGTGAGGAGATCTGAGATTCTGAAAGCTCCTGAGATCTATGAACAGAATCATATTTTAGTGGAATGGTACTAACCCATTTAATTCTGAAAAGCACATATTTCAGGAGAGTTTTCTGAGCACACACACACAAAATGTCACCTGGGATCTGAGTACGTGTCAAAATAAATTAGGAAAAGAAAAAGTAAAATCGATGGACTTTGCCCAGATACTCAGGCCCAATCTTCTCTGTGATATGGCCACCAATCTAGTCCTCCGTAGCTAAGTCATTTCTTGTGTTTTTTGATGACTTCTGTTATAAAATAATACTGTTTTTGCTTTGCCAATATTTTACTCAGCTGCAGCTACTTAACAGTAAGTCTATAGATTCCTACTGCTAACATACCTAATTCTCACACTAAAAATGTATTTATGTATTAGCACAGGAAATAGGAGAAATTTGGGGAAAACCAGGGGTTTATCATTTTAAGAGCTGCATTTTCTGGTTATTTCTAATTTTAGAGAGCCCACTCGTCTAGTGCAGACTTTAAACTATTCCTGTGGGTGGGGGTAGAAGATAAGAGTTCTTTTGGTAGACAAGCTGACAGAGATGTGTCTTATTAAGTGTCAGAGGAAATCTCCAAAGAGCACTAACAACAATAAAAAATGTGGTGGCCATAAGTGGTGTGGACACCTGCAAGATAATGCATTGATAATTCCCAGCAGATCTTGAACTAATGATTGAGGACTTCTGTCCTAAAAATTCATTCCAGATTTTCACAAGTGGTTGGTTTATAACTGACCTGTGTGTAGACAAAAAGAATATTTTTGGAAATGTGAAAGCTGGGACAGCTTTCTACAACAAAAGTAGATCCTCAATAATTAGCAAGAATTTTATTTATTTGTTTATTTATTTATTTATTAAGATTTTATTTATTTGACAGAGAGCGCCTGTACAAGCAAGGAGAGAAGCAGAGGGAGAGGGAGAAGCAGGTTGAGCAGGGAGCCTGATGCGGGACTTGATCCCAGGACCCTGGGAGCATGACCTGAGGTTAAGGCTCAGAGAACTGAAGGAAGGCACTTAACTGACTGAGACACCTAGGTGCCCCAATTATCAATAACTTTAAAGAAATCTCTTCCTAGATCTATTTTTAACTTCTCCACAGAAGCAGACAACTGGATAGCACTATCTAGGTCTCAAAGTCAGCTACATTGTCAGCAAGCTTCATTGTGTTGTTTGAAAGTTGTGTTTAGTTTTTCCTGAACTGTCATTCTATCTTCAGATGCCTACTTTTATTAACACGCCAAGTTTAAGTGACAACAACTTGGTCTAGGAAAAAAAAAAAAGATGAAACTAATCTGTTTACAAGGTAGGAATCTATCCACTTGTTGCATGATTATTTTAAAAGCCATTAAAGCACATTTTAGTAAAATCTATCTTACAACTCTTCAAATATACTAGAATTTTGTTATTAAAGCTCAACTTCTTATGCAGAAAGGTGTCATAAAAGCTTTGAATTTCACAACTAAGAATTAAGACTATAACATTTATAATCAAAAGAGGAATGAAAATGTTGAATGAATAATGATATAGGAATTAGAAAGTGACATTTAATAAAGAGAAAAAAAAGAGCAAAAAGACAGAGTGAGGACACAATTTTTCTAGACAAATTACTTCACTTTTTTTTTTTTTTCCCCATAGAACACTTACATGAAGTCAGAAATAAGGAGATGATGAGAAAAGGAAAGGAAATACCGGCCTGACCAGCCTGGTAATCAACATGGAAACATAATACCAACAGATTCCCTTACCTCCTATCGATTCTATAAAATTGTGTAGATTTTTAACAGTAAACTCAATATTAAGAAGAAATTACTTGAAGAGGAAATGTGACTAATTATGAATTTAATTATCCAAACCATGCACAGACACAATTAATGAGAACGTGTGGATATCCAGTGACAATATAGATGGGTCATGACTTTCACTCAACTTAATGGTACCACTAATAATTTTAAGTGGAGAAGTATTTTTGCAATTTTTAATTTACAAAAAATGAATTTTAAGATGAAAGTTTAGACAAATTGGAAAAACAACCTCAGACAAATGTCTACATACGGCACCTATCTATTTGATATTTCCTTAATTCAGAAGTTGGTAAACTTTCAGAATTCCTATGTTTCTGTTTTCCTGTATAATAGAAAAAGAAAAGCAATACCACAATACATAAAAGAGTGTGTCCTTTCCAGGGGACACATGGTTGAATATCATACCATAGGTTTCACAATGTGACATTCATTATCTAGAACATTGTTTGATGACAGGGTTTTAGTCTCGTAAACTCAAACACTAGTTTTGTCGGTAATCTGAGAGCATATCAAATTGACTGTTTGCTATCCTAGTTCTAGCCACTGTCATTTACCAACAGACTGTTCCATGCTGCCGAAGGAGTGGCTAAGAGCCACTTGGCCCATATCCTGGTGTGTAGCTAAGAGGAGTGCCAACGCGTCACTAAAGGAAACATTTAAGAAGAGAACTAGAAACCAAGTGAGTATCCATGCTCTTCGATCTGACCTGTTCTCATAATGGTTTTCTAACCTTCTCCTGTGCACCATGGAGGTGCTTCATTTGTCTGTTTGTGTTTCGTTCTTTTAGCTTTTTTGAGTGCCATGGCTGCTCCATCACAAAACTACCTCCTTTGATACCCTTTTAATTGGAAACTGTTTTATTCCCCACCCAGATGCTTCAGGGCTAGGGGGTGTTACAAGTGTTCTCCCTGTTCTCTATTAAATTCTAAACTCCCCCTCCAACTTTACCCTTTCTTTTACAAATCTTTGTGCCTCTTCTATGCTATTTCCATCAAGTAAGAGCACTCCCTCCAACAACCTCCTTGCATTATTGATTGGCTTCGGGTCTCTTACCCAGTCAAGGCTGGCTAAGGGTCTACCTCTACCACACTACCAATCATCTTTCTTAGGGACATCAATATACGTGTGACTTCTCACTCTTTTATGCTCCCCAACCCAACCTTTTACCTTTGATTCTCTT
The DNA here is from genome assembly GCF_010015895.1 of Lontra canadensis. Taxonomy (NCBI): domain Eukaryota; kingdom Metazoa; phylum Chordata; class Mammalia; order Carnivora; family Mustelidae; genus Lontra; species Lontra canadensis. The sequence goes on along the minus strand of NW_022631047.1, from coordinate 4,038,756 downwards.
TTTTGTCACATTCTACCTCAAAGATATACTGAAATAGTCATAAGTTGGAATCTGTCCTCAACCAATGCAGTTGATCTTACTCTCCCTCCACAATTCAAATGCAAACATCCCCCTTACCAACTTGGGCCCTTCATTTTACTCACTCTATGATTTCTAATAATCTAGCTACATTGCCTGAGATTTCACACACAACACCCTCAGTCCTCAAACACCAATCCTCCCTTACCCTACAATCAGTAGGTGGGGAGAACAGAGAAGTCATTGCCAGGGACTAACTAATCTTACTGGGACTACAATGAGCTCTACCTAAAAGTACACACTTTTCCCATCCCAATACAACATTCATACTCACTCCGTATTTTCTATGATCTTGCTAATATAATTGTAATATTCTATATCAGTTAGCTAAGTTTCCTTCACGCTGGACAGTGTTTGGATTGATACTGACGAGTTTTGCCTCATGACCTCCTTTTGAATAACATTCTTATTTAGCTAAGTAATTGGATTTGGTATGATTACTACTACAGCTTAGAGTTTCTTTCTTAATATTTAAGGTGACTTTGTATATCTTTATTCTGATGCACTTTTGCATTGGCCTTAAAGTATAAAACACTGGACAACTGTATTTCCAAATACTGTATCACATAAAATCCCTAACTTTCTTCCAGAGATGTAAGTAATGATTACTGAGTGGTGAGAGTTTGGAGGACTTGAACTGAGGGTGCTAAGGACAGGAACTTGAGGTACAGCACAACCTGAACCATCACAGCCAGCAGCCTTAATGGCCCAAAGATAGAAAACCCAAAACTAGTAGTCAGATTTCCTGGTGCCTGGTTTTGTATCCTGCTAATTTCGAATGCTATTTACTAACTTGTTCACTATTAACAGAGTCATTAAAATCGAGTGGATCAGAAATTGGTTAATAAGAATTCAGACTATATAAGTTGATCTCCAAGGTTAGTAAGAATAGTGACAAGACTGTAGTAAGCAAACAATCTGTCTGCCATGGTTCCTAAAATCTTGTCTTCTCTTGTCATCCTTTTTTCCCCCTCCCTACCTTTTCATTCCTTTTTCTCTTTTAAAATGGATGTCTACTTAAAAGCCATATACTTATGTCAACCAGTCTATACTTAAAAACTTGAAATATTCTGTTTTCCAATCAGCTTAAGATATTGATAAAAAAAAAAAATACACAAGATGGCTAACTGAAAATAGCCATTCTTCATATTCCAAAGACCTTTCTCAAAGAGTTTCAAGTCATGTTAGTTTTCCATATGAATGCCACTGGTATTCAGGGCTTTCTAGTAATCCATAGTCCAAAGCAACTCAAATTAGCCACATCTACTCACTCCTCACTATACGTGAGATAACTTAAAACACATGGAGAAAATGAGTTTGAGGCTAAAAAAATGCTTCTGAACTCTACCCACTAACTAATTGTTTTAATCCCTTCCTCATATCCCTGACTTGATTGGGATGGTTTAGTCCACACTCTTTCTTTCTTCTGAGACAACAGGAACTGCAGTGTGACAATCTGAATCACCTCTCTAAATAGAAAGATGTTATGTTTTGAATGGTGCCAAGTAAACCGTCAACACTCAAGAAATAAATTACAATAATGAGAACATGTAGAAAGCAGTTTAGGGAGAAATAAGTGAAATGTCTAAAAGGTTTGGGGGCTGATTTATGAGGGATGATTAAAAGAACAGAAAATAAGTAGTTTCATCAAATAATACTAAGGAGGGCAACGAAATAACTGCTCATATTTTTTGAAAGGCTTAAACGTGTTAAAAAGTAAAAGTATTTATTATTCATTAAGTGAGATAATAATAAGACTCGATACAGCTTATGCTTCTTAGTATAATTTTCAAAATACATCTCACATATTTCAGAGTGTAATTAAGCAGTGCAGAAATTTTAAATCCATAAAACAACTTTTTTGTGGTGAAAATAATTTGAGGCAAGTTATTTCTAGTGGAAGAATGGTATGTACTATTTTCAACAGGAAGGACAGAGAATGACCTAACAAGGAGAAAGAATCCTGAAAAATGACTTCTGGAAATCAGACACCAATGCCCTCCTCCTACCACTGCTACTCCCTTTATGGCTTTCAAAAAACTCAGTAGTTTCTTGATCTGTTTTTTTCTGTAAAGTAAAGCAGCAGTAAGTGGAGGAAACTTCCTTTCACTTTGTAAAGGTCTGTAAATGCATGTAATTATGAAGCGATGTGTGAAATGTTTCTTTAAATAATATTAAATTATATAGAGTTGGAAGTGGATTCTAGTTGTTTAATAATAAACTATTCCAATAACATATAAGAACCCACTAGCAACAGTCTATTTAGTAATGAATATAAGCAAATGATTAATTCCTGTATCTCTGTAATTCAATGCAGATGAGTTCTTGAGGGAAAGGATTCATGCAACAGTATTTCTGGAGATGTACTATGATTCTTTGGCACTGAAATATCAATAGTTATCATTTTTTTGGAATTGATAACCTGGTAGGAAGTATATTATACTTCATGTGATTTATCTAATTAACATATTTTCATAACTATAAGTTTTCTATTATCCTCTTCATTTCATAGGTAAAATACTTATATGGGACTTTCTGTTGTCACTATACTCTTAAAAGTAAAAATGCCATGTATATCTCAATTTTTAAAAAATTATTCCTAAAATACAAAAGCACCTCCATTTTCTATGTATACTTTTAATGAAAATATTACATCATTAACTAGTTAACAATGCTCTGTGTAATTAAATTAGAATCACATTTATGTCTTAAATTCTGTTTTGTAACTTGGCAAACACCACAGATACAAGCATCCAACCGGTTCCACAAGTCTACCATAAGTTCTATCTTATAAAATGCAACATGTATTTACTTGGTAAATAATGTATCAGATTAGCATGTTCAGTTATGATTCTTTCTAATTGTCTATAATTGGTATTAAAAACCTGAAGACTAAGCTCAAGAAGACTTGAGATATCATTTTTAAAGGATATTGTTAATACTAATATTTTTTATTTAACAATTTTATTTTATTCTTTCCTTATAGATATACACACCTGAAAACTGATACTGAACTATGACAGTAAGCTGTTTCCAGGAGAGATACTCGATACATTCCTTGGCTGGTGTGAAAGGTGAAACAGCACCTTGTTTTACTAAATTAACAGTACTCTTTATTCCACTGTCACCTAATCCGCAGCACTAGAATAAGAGGACACAAAAGCTGTATTCCACTGAGGATCTATGAGCTACTGCCCTGCACCTGACAGTCTTTCAGACTTTTCTGCTTTAAAGTTGTCTTAGAGTGTATATGACAACTTATGGAGCTGATGAGGTATCTCTGACATTAAAATCATATATACATACATACATGTTATGAGTAATAACATTATGTATACATATATTTTAAATCTCTACAATTAAATTTTCATTGTCAAAAACGAACAAAATTTTAAAAAGAGAGAGAGAAACCAAAAAGCAGACTCTTAACTATAGAGAACAAACTGATGGCTCCCAGAGGGGGGAATCTGTTGTGGGAATTACGAGTACACGTATCACGATGAGCACTGAGTAATGTATAGAATTGTTGAATCACTATATTGTACACCTGAAACCAATATAACACTATGCTATATACTTTGGAATTAAAATTTAAAAGTTCACAAAAAATGAGGTATTGAAAAAGATTCTGCATAGCAGACAGAACTTGACCATAATCTTTGAAAGTAAAACAAAACACAAGTTTATCTAAAAAAATTTCATTGTCAGTCTTTATAAACTGCATGCCTGTTCAGGAATGAAAGAAGAAGAATTTGTAAACCATTCACTAACTGTAAGCAAGAAAATATGCACATGGAAAGACCAATGGAAATAAAAAAGCAATGGAAACAGGGGAACAACAGTTGAAAACAAATAATTATTGTTTTAAAGCTTTGTAACAAAAAGTAGTTGAAGATTTTCCAAATTTATGACAGTATTCTCTGTGTATTTACACTGTGACCTCATAAGAGCACACAATGGCCTATTATGCCATGCCTTGTACTCAAATATCCCACGTTTCCACATTTTATATTATAGGAAGTAACTAATTTCAAAGATGATTTCTGCGGTCCTTCTACTAGAATACTGACTTTTCCTAAACAGGTCAAATCCTCTCTACCCTCCAGGATGCCTTACCATTTCCATTTCTACCAACTATTCTTCTAACCATGAAGGCTATTATTTTATTTCTTTTCTTTCCACAGCAGTTCATATCTCTGTCTTTAAAATTATCACATAGATTTTAAAATTTTTCCTTCTTTTTCTAAAAGTGGATAAAAGTCCTTGTAGGGACTGCTTCCTCCTCTCTCTCTCTCTCTCTCTCTCTCTGCCTACCTCTCTGCCTACTTGTGATCTCTCTCTCTGTCAAATAAATAAATAAAATTAAAAAAAAATTAGTTCCTTCCTCAAACTAACTTTGAAGGGTTCAATAGCCACATGTGGCTATTGGATAATCAGATTTATAGAACATTTCTATCATCATAGAAAGTTCTGTTGGGTAGCATTCTAGTAAGAACTAAATAATGGATAGTGATAAATGATACAGATGAGAAAAATAATGCAAGCAAAGAGGACAGCATTGGGTCCTCAATAGTGCTGAGATTTTAACAGGCTAGCTCTAGAAGACCTCTCTCAGAAGTTTTGAGTAAAGACCTAAAAGAAGGGCAGATATGGGGATAGTCATTTATAAATTCAAGGGAATATCATTCCAATAAAGGGAAGAATTAAGTACAACCCTCCGAGATGAAAGCATGACTGGCATATTCTAGAAACAGCAGGTGAGCAATATAGCTAGAGCAGGGTGAGAGCAAGAATAATAGGGTCAGGGAAGTAATGGGGGACAGTAAACACTGTGAATGAGATGGGAAGCTCTGGTATGTTTGCAAAAAGGAAAGAAAAGATTGGACTTAGGCTGCGGGAGGATTTCACATGCAGCTATATACAGAAACAAGGCCATCAACTTATAGGCTACAATAATAATCTAGACTACAAATAATAGTGTCTTGAATCAAGTAATGGCAGCAGAAGTGATGAAAAGCAATCAAATTTTGGATTTATTTAGAAGGTAGAACCAAAAAATGTGCTAATCAGAGTTGCAAGAATGAGAGAAAGAGAGAGAGAGAAATCAAGAAACATTCCTATGTTTTTGGTTTGATCAGTAGCTTTGGGGGAGAATTTCAGGAGATCAATTTTAGATAGGTTAAGTTAGAGATTGCTATTAAGCATTTGAGTAGAAATGTTGAAAGAATACTTTATATGCAGGTCCAGAGTTCAAGAGAGATTAGGACTAGAGATGTAAACTTGAAAGGCATCAACTCATAAATAATAGCTATTGTCATTCAGAAGTACAAGTTACCTACGGAGCAAATATATACAGAAAAGAAATCCAAGAGGACATATTTCCAATGCTGACAGTTTAAGGAATAAAGACACACTGGAAACAAACACTAAGAAGGCATGGCTAACAGCATCAGAAGAAAAAAATGTGTGTGGTATTTTACAAGTAAAATTAAGAAAATGTTTGATGGTAGAGAGTGTGAACAGCTACTGTGTCAAATGCTGCTTAAATGTCAGCGTGATGGAAACTGAGGAATGACAGCAGTCGTGGCAAATCCTAAAAACAGCAATTATGGATGAGTGGTGGGAGCAAACATCTAACCAGAGTGGGGTGAAGAGACAGAAAAGAGAAATCAGAGATACTACATACAGTCATGTTTTCAAGAAGTTTTGCTTAAAGGGAAGGAAATAAGTAGGGCTGTGGCTGACAGGAAACATGGGTCCAGAAAATGTTTATTTATTTATCTTGCTTCGTTTTTCCCAAGTTGGAAGATAAAATATCATGTTTATATGGCACAGAATGATTCTGTTGTAATGGGAACTATGGCAAATGAAGGAGAGAAAAGTAAATTTCATCTGTAGTAATGTCTTGCACCAGGTGAGCGGTAAAAGAGGAAGTAGTTGAGTAAAGGGGCTGGCCTCGGCTACGATGCAGACAGTACAGGAGAGGTGAAGTAGATAGGTCCAGACGTAAGCAGGTGAGATTAAGAAGGAAAAGGATGAGGCATCATGGTAAGAATTCTTACATCACTAAAAGAAACAAGCAAAAAAAAGTTACCAGAACTAAGAACTTCAAAACCGGACACATCAAGGCATGAGTCCTGCTTCCAGTAACTCCTTTAAAGATTAACATGCTATCTTATTCTTAGTAAATTCACAATTCAACAATCCCAATAAGAATGGGGTTAAGCATATATACTAAATAACTTTATTTCCATTTATATGTAGATATACCATTCATGAATTTATCTAAACTTTGATTCTGTTAAAATTTTGGTCTAATTTATTTTTTATTGGGATCATAAATTCTACTGGATCATCATTCCCTTATATAATAAAAATTATCTTTTTCAGTCTTTTGGTCCCTACATTTACTTCTTCTCTCACTACAATTCCAATATTGTATAATTTAGCTAACACATCTATTAACATAACCCCTACCCTTCAGAACTTCATATTGTTTTATTATCTCTCTTCTTAGATTTGGTATTTCCACTGTGTAAAGATAAAATCTGATTTGTCTGTCGTGGTAGAAGAGGATTCTCCATTTCAAAAACAAATTCAAGCTCACAAATACATCCTTCTGATCATTTTAGTTTCTCTGTTTCAAATTTTCTCTGGCTGCATTATGTTATTTGTATGGTGCTCACTGTGTGCATACACTGTGTTAAAATCTGTTCAAACACAATACACAGCCATTCACTGCAAAGGGTGATAAAACACAATGGCTTCGCTGTTGTTATGATGGATTCTGCAACTCATGCATTCTCACAGCAGACAGCTTTCCTCAGTCTAGTGCAGTGAAACAGACAAGAAGGGAGGGGGAAGAAACCTAGAAGACAGAATAAAATCTGGTGTAAAGGTTAAATCATCTAATTTAGACAATGTCTAGAAGAAAGATAGGCAAAAATGTGGTCAAAGTCATAGAAAGATGGATCCTCTTTCCCTTATTTTTGTAATTTTTTTGCAGGTTGACATCTAAGACAAAGTTCACATTATCATATGAGATTTTCTTTTCTTCTTAAGCCATTTTTCCTAGTTTCTTCTTAAGCCATTTTTCCTAGTTTCCACATCAAAGATGCTCTCCAGGTCTTTGAATAATTTTGAATTTTCAAAACATCTCAAATAAGCTCAATGCTAGAACATTACCTGAACATACACAGGTTTAGTTGGTAGGATATGTTTGCCCAGATAACCACATTGTTCTTCCTTATTGTGTATAATTAGGTGAGATGAAACTCATCAACAGAGTTTGAAAATATACTCATGAAAAGCAGCATGGATTTTTTATTTATAAGGAACTGAAGCTGAGAAGTATTAAGTAACTGGCCAGAGCTACTCGGCTAGTAAACGGCAGCCATGAATCTGAATGTAGCCAAACTCAAGTCTGTGCCCGACAGCACTATTCCATTATGTTACACTACCTCTTTTAAAAAAAAGGCATAAGGGGGCATCTGGGTGGCTCAGTGGGTAAGCCTCTGCCTTCAGTTCAGGTCATGATCTCAAGGTCCTGGGATCAAGCCCTGCATCGGGCTCTCTGCTCGGTGAGGAGCCTGCTTTCTACTCTCTGACTGCTTCTCTGCCTACTTGTGATCTCTGTCAAATAAATAAATAAAATCTTTAAAAAAAAAAAAGGCATAAGACTTCTTTTGTTTAGGAATTTAGTAAAGAAAAAATTAGTTATTCATCTTTGAAAGTTTTTGTTATGTTTTAGAACAAGAATGGATCTCGACTCTTTACTTAAAAATCAGTGATTACGCACTACAGTGGATAAAGGGAGTACCTCTTAGAAAAAACATGAACAGGGTGCCTGGGTGACGCAGTTGGTTGAACTTCTGGCTCCTGATTTAGGCTCAGGTCAGGATCTCAGGGTTGTAAGTCTGAGCCCCACATGGGGTTCAACACTGGGTGTGAAGTCTATTTAAAATTCTCTCGGCCCCCTGCCCCTGCATTCTCTCCTCTTAAAGAAAAAACATGAACAGTTACAGTTGGAAGGTCATGAATAACTATCACTGCAAGCAAAACTAATATCCAAATTTAGCTAATTTAATTTAAGCCTATTATATTCAGTCAATGGTATAAAGAAATATTTATGACCTAGCAAAGCAACAAAAAAGTATTGTCTGAAACCAAATGGAAATTCAGATTCTTTGTGAGATGTGTTTTTCTGCTGCTACTACTGACCCCTAAGGGAGAATGAATGAATGCTGAAGATAAGGAAACAGAAAGCATTTCTGTTTTCAATTCTGATACTCCACAGGTAGAGAGAAAAGAATACCTATATCTAATAGTTACTCAACATTAACTGATGTTTCATTCATTAAACCTAAGAGAATAAAATTAGTCAAAAAGACAAAATAAAAAGTCTCAAATATGAACTTAAAATATGAAGTGAATGAAACCATCTTCCTTTTTTCTCCCACAGACTTATTTTAGAATATCGATAACATACGGGGAGAGGCAGGCTGTTTTGTCAGGGACTATAGTTTCGTAAGTACTTACGAATTGCCTCAAGCTTCTAGCTCAGTTGTGTTTGAACTAATATGGGAGACAACTTCAAGGAGCCAAGGTTATGCTGCCACTGGAAAGTTTTCTCCAGCTTCTAAAACACATCATGCTTGATACAAGGAACACCTCCAAGTAGTATCTTTGCCCAACATAAAGGTTCTTCATATTCTTTCTTGTGTGAAGGAGTGGTCATGAGAAAGACTTATCATTCATTTTATCGAAGTTAATTCCTTAAACTTGTTTTTTTCTTTATCTGAAAAGGAAAAATTAACTCTACATAGATATTTTACATATATTTTAAACTGTGAAATACTTGTCTTACCCAAGCAGCATATGGAAGGTTAAAACAGCCTCTACGTGTTTAAGAGCACTCTAAGGAAGGTTACTAACATTCAACCTTTTGCATATTTCTGATAGAGGAAAAAAAAGTTTGTCCCAGACAACAAGGGCATAGAATACAGAGAAGCTGTGAAACGTTTCTCAATCTCTAAATTAATGTCCACTGTTTGGAGGATGATAGAAATCTGTACCATTGAGACAGACCGCTGTTTCAATGTTTCTCTACTCCTGTTCTTGCCCAAAGTCAAATATCCAAGTGTCTGTTCTTTGTGCCACATGGATTTCACAACTGTCATTTCCACACCACATACCATTTCATCTTCCCACTAGTATTATGACAGTTTACACAAGCTGAGATAAAATCTCCAACATTTGTAACTTACTCTCTGAGTTCTTCTTCAAATTAATAGGATGTTAGTTAATCTTAAAATGATACTTTAAATGCTCTGGGTATCGAGAGGATTCTTATACTTTCTAATGGTTATGAACAGTGGAAGTCTGGAAAATCTAAGAGAAACTCCAAATCACTAACACACACATTTCTGCCTTTATTCCCCTTTGTTCATCACCTAGATTTCATTCATATACTTGTTTATAGATTCTTTTTTACGTTATCCTCTGAAGAGAGTGGATTAATCCAAAGTAGATCAGAGTTCTATTTCCTGGGCATTCCTTCTCAGCTTACAGGAATGTATACTCATTCCTGGGTGTGCTGAAAAAATATATAGGTTGCTTCCATTCGGTCCTTCACATCAATCTCTAACTCAGTCACGGACTGCATCAGTTGATGAGGACAAAGAAGAACAATGTGAATCAAGAAAATGCTACAATCCTAAACATACCCAGAGTTTGCAGAACACACGCAAATCAGAATCACTGAAGGCTGTGGGGCACCAACCACCTAGCATCAGTCTTCAAAAATCTACCAAAACTTCCATAGCAGTTCTCCAAAGCTTTAGACTTAATGCCCTTCTGGTGATTAAAATGATTCTAGGTGTAATTATTATTATTTTAATAGCTTGAGCAAGATGTATTCCTTCAGGAGAACTTGGGTAAAATCTAGAGTTATCATCAATGTGTATCTACATAAATGCTAATGTAAATAAAACAACTGTAATAAAAACACTGGATAACTCCAAATCATTTTATACAGCATGGGAAACCGCAATTCTATCTGAGAAAGTCTACAGACAGGGTGGATCCTCCTTATCTTCAGATTCCATACGTAGGTGAACTTGCCTACTCACTAACTCCCAAATCAATATTTGCAGTGCTTTCACATTTATTCATAGAGATGTGCAGAGTGGGGAAAAACTGGAACCTCCTGACATTCAAGTTCCCAAGGTCAAGCAAGGGGGCACTGACTTATTTCAGTTCTCATACTGCAAGTGTCCTTTTCTCTATTTAGTGGCATATTTCCCACATTTTTTTGTACTTTTTGTTGATGATTTTGCTGTTTAAAATTGGTCTTACAGCCTAATGTCTTAAGTATGGATTAGTGTTCCTAAGCACAAGAAGACTGCATTGTGCCTTATGGAGAAAATATATATGTTCTATAAGGTTCATTCAGGCATGCATTACTGTGCTGTTACTGGGAGTTCAGTATTAATGAATCAACTATTAAATAAGATGTCTTTGAGCAGAAACACACATAAAACAAGGTTATATATTGATCAGTTGATGAAAATATAACCAGGGGCTCAGAGGAACCTAACCTTGTATTTTCCCTAGGAGCAAGAATTCAATATTCACTGATTCAGTGTCTGCTGTAACTTCATAAAACATAACTAATATGAATAATGAGAATCAACTGTATTTTAACACATTAAGAATTATGGTCCTGGGGTGCCTGGGTGGCTCAGTGGGTTAAGCCTCTGCCTTCGGCTCAGGTTATGATCTCAGGGTCCTGGGATCAAGCCCCACATCGGGCTCTCTACTCAGCGGGGAACCTTCTTCCCCCTCTCTCTCTGCCCGCATCTCTGCCTCCTTGTGATCTCTTTCTCTGTCAAATAAATAAATAATATCTTTAAAAAAAAAAAGAATTATGATCCTAAAATAGAACAAAAACAGGCAGAGTGCCGAGAGTTGTGATATTGGTATCCTAGATGGCCATATTCTGATTCTCTTCTTTTGTGTCCACATGGACACAAAATATGTTACCTAGGATGATTTCAGTGGATTTTAGGCCATAGATTACACTTTGCTCCATCTTTTCATCATATGTCAATCACTTTCATTTCCTTTGGGTTACTAGAGCTCTCTATGACCTTTCCCCCTTTAGGGCTTTCACTTAAACTATTTGCTGGGCTTCAAATACTTTCCTTTCTTTCATTAATGCTGCATCCTCATCCTTCAGTTTCAGAAAGAAACAGTTCCTGATCATGCACTTACGAGATGTTTCTTTTCTATGCAGTTTCATGGCAACTACTGTACTTCCTTACTCATATATTTGAAAACTGCAATTAAATAAATAAAATTTATTATCCTGTAAGCCAAGCCTATGTCTGATGCCTCTGTGTGACTTTTCTGAGCCAAGCCAGTACTTTGCACATTGTTCATGTCCAGTGTGTATCTGAAGAATAAAAAAATGAATGAGTGAAGTTATATAGGGTTTTCTCCCTAGTTATGATACTGGATTACTCACAAATCCCCACCTCTGATGATCACAAAAAACGTGTACTAACTGGGCTGAACCAAAGTTTCTGCCATAGCCAGGGACCATATCTTAAGGTCAGATCTATGAGCCCCATATGTGCATAGCTACTCCTAACCAGCTGAGCAAATACTTACACAAGAACAGCCATCTAGATTAATCATTTAAAAACCTCTCTGAAATAGAGCAATTATTCTGCCAGAGTCACTACTGTCACAGAAAGAAAGAACGAAAGTAAGAAAGAAAGAAAAAAAGAAAGAAAGAGAAAAGAAAGGAAAAAGAAAAGGAAGTAATCAAAGGGTATAACCAAAGAGTATTTCAAATTCTCTGCCATAATCCATCAAACTTAAGTCACTTACAGCATATGAAAAAACGAAATTTAATTACTATCTTTATAAGGTCCTTTTTAAATAGTTAATTGCAAAAAATGTTGCATATTCTCAATCCTAATATAAGTGGTGCTTGAGAGGGCATAGAATGGTTCCTTGTTTTGAAATAAATATTCACAGAAATAGTATTCAGATTAATTAGTATAGTTCAGGAAAGTATTTCACGCTAGACCTCACTAGTACCTTTTAGGAACTTCACCTCACATATATCTATCGTATTAGATATCATATTAGATTATCATACTACTTAAAGAAGAACACATCAAGTGAGGACTAACTAACAGAATATTAAGGAAGATTAAAAAAAAAAGTTTGAAGCTGCCTATATTTTAATCAGCTTGTGCTACTATAAAAAATATAATAGACTAGGCATCTTAATCAACAAAAATTTATTTCTCACAGTTCTGGAGGCTGCAAGTCCAAGGCCATGGTGCCAGCCAACTGTTTCCTGCTGAGTCTGGCCTCCTTCTTGCTGTGTATTCCCACTGCCTTTGCTTCAGCTGTATGAAAATGCAGAGAGACATATCTCCCTTCCCCTTCTAATAAAGCCATCAATCCTACTGGTGTAGGACCTTACCCCATGACCTCATTTAACCTTAATTCTTCCTAAAAGCCCTATATCCAAATACAGCATATGAATTTGAGATTTTGAGGGGAGACACTATTCGGTCCACAGCACTGCCCAAATCACACTGTGAAACTGATTGTTCTAATATGCATATCACTGCTGCCACCCACAGCCACATACTCTACAGCCTGTACTACAAGTCCCACTGACTTCCAACAGAGACACCATGTTTATGCTGCTTCTGGATCATGGATTATCTGTAACCACCTCGCCAATTGTATTCCTTGAGGCATCTCTGTTCCTTCACATCAGTAGCTTCTGAATCAAACCTGGCCTTACTACACTAGATTTATGGTGCTTGGGTGGCTTAGGTGCAAGGAATTCTGAGAAAGTGAATTTCTGTTTTTTTACCTGGGAAGGCGGGAAATCATGAAGTTCAGAATCTCCTAACATAGGAAGTATTTCAAAATATATGATACCCCAAAAAGAATGACAAATGTCCACTCCACTACCTGAATAGCAGAAGGCATAGGGAAATGCCACAGCAAATATGAGTAAATGCCATGGAATTTCTTTTAGAACTGATTATTGACCTATTTATTTTTTACATTACCCTCTGTTTAAAAATCTTACTGGCACAGGTTGTTCTAATCAGACTATCTTCCTTGTACCTAACCTGTGGTTTCATTCTATAATGGCTATAATGTTCAACAACAACAGGCAAAACTCCCATGAATCAAACACAAAAAATCCGTAGGCATGAAACGCAGGACTTAATATAGATTATAATCATTGTTTGTAACAATCATGCTGAGCAGTAGATACCATTTTTTTTTTCTATGATTTTACAGATGGGGAAACTGAAGATCCAAGGTCCAATGGGGGGCCCAAGCCACAAAGTTGCAAAGTCCACATTTTATATCTGTTATTTTGGAGCTCATTATTTTAATGACAATGCTCTTCTGTCTCTCACTGGACTATTAAACTATTAATAAACCCTCCTGAGATCCTAGGATTTTCAAAATCTAAGCTCCACTCAAGGGGCCAACTCTAGTAAATGTAACTGAGTCCTCTAGATAACTACTGAGAATTACATTTCATCAGGCATTCGAGTTTCTAAATACGGAATATCAATTTTGACATATATATAAATAGCTACTTAGTTATAAAGAAACTATCTAAGTGTAAAGTTACCCATGAGGGATTAGTAAAAAAGCAATACGTGGCTTTATTTTTGGGAAATCATAGATCAGTCTACTTTAAAAAATAATAAAGTAGCAAGCACTGATGGCTTCGTCTCTTCACAAACCTTCCCTCTTCTGGGAAGAATGTCATCCTTTTAATCGGAACTGTGTCTTTCCTGTCCCGAGTATATAGTTCCACTCAGGCTGCCAATCTTAGCCCCTCATTCATCCATCGCCTGCAGGGGCTGATGCAAATTGGGCCAGATCCTAGCCATCTTCCCTAGCATTTGTCAGATTATAATTTAGGGAAGAGGGGCAGTCTCATGTCAAATTTGAGACTGAAATGACGGTAATCACCTTCCCTCTGTCAGGGGAAGTATACCAAAATAAATAAACAAAGCTACCTCACTGTTAGAAGCAGAGGAGAGAGGAGACAGAGATAACGTGACAGACAGAAACCAGGGGAACTTGTTGACCTGGAAGGCTCTGTGACCTCTGTGTCGCTTCTGATTTGTACTCAGGAACAGTTCTCTTTAGACTCAGGTTTCTGTCATTTGTAACCAAAACACATTTGCATGGAATGTATAATAATGCAACAATGTATTTTAGAGGAATTTAAGTCCAAAATCAGGAAAGATATTCTTATTAGGCCATAAATTAGTAGGTTCTTTTTATACATTGGTAAGTGAAACGTTCATTGTCTAAAGAACACATATCAAAAAATGATTTAAATAAAGTTTCTGATTTTTCCTGCTGAAAATAAAATTTAGCAATAATCTAATTTATTTGAATTATCAGCTCTCTATAGGAACAGTATCTCCTGAATAGTTAGGACTAAACATACTCAAGATCTGCCCTTGATCCTGGCCTCCTTCCCTTTGGAAGGGACACAGAGACGTTTAATCATAGAAAGCTCCACAGGCATGATTTGATGTCTACTTCTGTGCCTTGAAGTGCAAATGCCTGCCTCTCACTATTACTCCCATGAAAACTGGCAGTGCTGATTTCCACATCCAACTCTTTTTTCATTTGAGACACTGAAGTCTTCCTCTTCTCTACCAGAGCTCTGAATCATGTACGAACCTCCTCATGTTCTCATGACATGAGTTAAATGAAGACATCCCATAGTCTGTTCTAGTCCATGCTTACAGTTGACATAATTTATGTTCTAATTACACAGCAATCTAAGACTTCATGTTTGTATTGATCAGTATAGTATAGGTTTTTTCTGTACAACAAACTATAGAAGCTTAATAAAAATTTCCTCCTTAATTATTCAATCTATACAGTGGGTTAAGGATCATCCCCTTGCAGCCAAATCATATGAAACAAGACTGTTGCCAGAAGAAGAGGAAAAAGGAAGAGGCACCCCAGCTGGAACTGTTCTATCCAGGTGACCAGGGATGACATATATCCTACTCTCATTTCATTGGTCAGAACTAATCACTTGGTCTCCATGTGAGTGTAGGGAAGTTGGAAAATACATAGGAGCAAATGAATATACAGTGAGCAAAATGATTTCTGCTACCCTATACCGTATTTTCTAGAAAAACGCTAACAATATCTATGTTCATGGATTTAAAAAAAAAAAAAAATCGCAGTGTAATTACAAAAGACGCACAGCTGCTTGCTTGCATGGAACCATCCAAGTGAACTTTGGGACTTTATAAAACTAAGGTGAAAACCCTAGCTAGCAGTCACAGGAATGGAATGAACTTTTTTTTTTTTTTTCTTTTGGTGGCTGCTGCTAAGAGACAGTACTTATGAATTATTTTTTAGTAGGCCTCTTCATTCTGCAAAATATTTAGAACACAAAGCAAAATAATGTAGTGAGCTTAGATTTAAAAAAAGAATAGAAAAACACGCATTGTATATTATGACCACCGACCTCCCATGCCCAGAATCTTTTGCTTCTTGGCCTCCAGTAGAAAAAGACTGAGTGGTCTGATGCTTGGCCCCCTAGGTGAAGTATTCCATTATAAAACCATCGCCCTTACCTCAGTACAATTGGCAGTCACTACTCACATAAGACAGAAGAGTGTGTTACCATGGAGACAAAGCCAACTCCCCCTCCAGAATGGCTGATTCTTCCAAGTCATAACAGATATTACCAGAAAAATAACATGAGGTACTCACAGAGATTGGCAGCCCCAAATCTGTATTCAGTAATTGTGTAGCTAAGCAGGTTCACATTATCTTTCGATAGAGTAACAAAGACAAACACTGTACTAAAAGATAATCCTATATAATCACTGTTTATAAAATAAATCCCTATATCCATCTAAACAATGTGTAAAGTTTAATTTGTAATATGTTTTCTACCTCTACTTAGTGCTTTATTAATGGAGTGACCACTGTGTTTGACCTATTTGCTGAAATTCGCTAGAACTCCAGGAGACCATATGGATGACCAGATGGGTTGCTGTAACCTAATGTCATTATTCTAAGGATGAAGTAAGGGATAAACATAATTTGCATTCTTTTCCATCCTTCCTGCATACCTTTTATTAGCTTCATTTTTAATTCAGACATCAGAAGGGAAGGTAATATCTTGCTACCAAGGCTCAGATGCCAACTAATTACTACAAGAGACTCCAGTCCTGACATCACAGGCCAGGGCTCAGAACACACTTCATCTTACCCAGTGACCCCACCATGGTGATTAATAGGTTGAGTGCTAAGCCCTAATGAGTGTGTCAGATCTTAGATGTTCTCTAGGCTAACGTAATTAGCGTTATGTTGAACAGAGTATTTCAGTTTCTTGGTAGACAGCCTCATTAAACTTCATACTAAACTCTATGCCTTTTCACCTTATGGTCTTTGAATTTATTTTATAATCATCAGCCTAAAAGGCCTCTATAAATAGAGATCTTTCAAATATTAAAGGATAATTTAAATATTTTTAAATCAATTATTGATCTTCTTCTAAAACAGCAAATCCTTATGTTGTACATGAAGTGTTTTTCAGGGATGCTTGCTGAAATGTAAGTTTTGGGACTCCACCAAGAGAAATTCTGCTAAAAAGGGGTTTGGGAGGAAATCCACAACTATGCATTTTTGACAAGAGATACATGATTCAGAAACAGGAAGTCTGGGGACCATATTTGAAAAAACACCACCACTTTGGTAATAGGACCAATATCTGTGTGTCAGATTAATTGAAACTATCAGATTTTTTTGTTCTAAATAGTTACTATATTTCTGAAAAAAATTATCTGCATCCACATAAGGGGGACTATTTTCATATTGAGATTACAATTTTCAATGTACCAACTATTTCTTTTTTTTTTTTTTTAAGATTTTTATTTATTTATTTGACAGAGAGAGGGAGACCACAAGTAGGCAGAGCAGCAGGCAGACAGAGAGGGGGAAGCAGGCTCCCCGTTGAGCAAAGAGCCCGATATGGGGCTCGATCCCAGGACCCTGAGATCATGACCTGAGCTGAAGGTAGAGGCTTAACCCACTGAGCCACCCAGGCGCCCCTCAACTATTTCTTATTAAAAGATTAAAACCAATTTTCAAGAGAAGACACCATTGTTATTTGCAACAAACCATGTACAGTATAATGAGTTCTCCATTAACCAGTGGATATGGCAGGTAATAACATTTCTATCCTACAGGCCACGGGCCTGGGATTGCTTTTCCACATTCAAGGGAAAGACCACAGTGTAGCAGATCTTCTGCAAATACTGACTTTTCCATGGCCAGTGACGATAAAGAAAATGTCTCAATTCTGACAAGTAACAATGCTAAGCAATATTCCAGCGACTTAGTGGATCTCACCTAGATACCACCATCATCAGTTACTACATAAGTATCTTCATGTGTCCAACATTTGTTTTCTTGAAACAAGTTGAAAATTCCTATTGATCTTTGGAAAAATTTTTTCATCTATTACTCTAAACATTTTAAGGTATTTTTTTTCCTGAACTGATAATTACTTATTTAACCAAACCACATTTTTTTTTTTTTAAAGTAGGCTCCATGCCCAGTATGGAGCCCAACACAGAGCTTGAACTCATGACCGTGAGCCAAGATCAGAGTCAAGCCTTACGAACTGAGTCATCCAGGCACCCTCAAACTACCATTTTTTTGATGAGCTTCAAAAGAGTTCTGTTTTGTGCTTTTTATTTATTTGCAAGAAAAAGAGAGAGAGAGTGAGAACAAAGGGAATGAGCAGAGGGAGAGAGACAAGCAAACTCTGAGCTGAGCATAGAGCCCAAGGCAAGGCTCCATCGTATGACCCTGACACTGTACCTGAGCTGAAATCAAGAGTCAGACACTTAACCAACTGAGCTACCCAGGCACCCCTCTTTTGTGTTTTTTAAAATATGTATAATATATATACATATATGTATAATATATACACATATATTATTATACACATATGTATATACATATATTATTATACATATATGTATAATATACATAATAATGTATATTAAATGTATAATATATAATATATGTATATACATATATGTATAATATGCACATATATGTATATATTAAAATAGGAAATAAGGACATGGATAAATTGAAAAATTATTTAATAATAAATATATATTATAGGCATTTACACATTATAATTTGATACTGAGATTTAATGGTTTGAGAAAAGAAATTATATTATTCTTCATTCTAAACCTTTCCGTAGATCCAGCCAGGGAGTGGAAGCTATCATATGACCATGGCAAGTCTATAAATATATCCTACTTTCATTGGATGAAGAATGATTGCTGGGGTATCAGGCTCTGTCTGAGACTTACCGGATGCAATCCTACTCTATTTCTTCCTCTAGGAATCCTGTGTTTTCCAGCAAACCTGGCTCCCATCTTTACGTAGAGCAGCACAAGAATTCTGACCAGTAGAATACGTGCAGAAATGTTGTTTACCCTTTCCAGGCCTGGCCTCCAAAATATCCCACATGATCTTCCATGTTATTTGTGTTCATTTTCTGCCTAGCCGAGAGGAGCAGATTTTGGAAACACCACAAAGTCTCATGTGATGGCACAGCCACCAGATGAAACATTGTTTGAGCAATAAGTAAACTTGTATTCCTTTGAGGTACTGGGACTTTCAGGTTATTTGCTTTAAACTAATAAAGTCAATTAAGACTTGACTTAATGAAAAAGTTATACAAATTTTTCTCTTGCTTATGAGTTAGTCAACTACTTATTCAACATAAAATTATGACTGCATAGGTCAAACTCAGTAGACTTCTATGAATTCACTAGAGGAATCTGTTTCAGTTGTATTTAAAAGGCAGGTAAATACATAACATTAGCACATTATGGGATCTCAGGATAGGGCAACTTGTATGTTGTTCTAGTAAAACATTATTAAATAGAGAACTAACTCTTCGGATAAAGGAAAAAACCAGGTACACAGTATCTATTGTTTCTATATAATCAGAAATAACACAGTTAGAATCCTTAAAGCAATGTCCAAAGGAGAGACTCAGAATGTGTTTTAGAAGCAGAATTTTTCATTGATACACTCAAACAGCATTTTAGCAATAATCGCGCCTCGGAAAAACCTCATTGGCTACGATACTGCCACTGCGCAAAGCTCAAACAGCATTTTAAAGGCACCTTTTAGTAGTGGAACAAAAATGCATCCATTTAACCTAACTAAAAAGGGTAAAGGAGACATACTAGATTAATGTAACATTGCCAACATAGAGAAAGTAGAAAAACACATACCAATATGCATGCGCGTGTGCATGCGCTCGCGTGCGCGCGCACACACACACACACAGCATCATTGGAGGACCACATTTTCACCATAGACAGAGAGTATCCTGTAGATTATTATGTCACTGACAAATGACCTTGGTGGGGGTTGCACCTGAATTCGGTCTCTAGAAGCCCGGCCTAGATCTGGCTCTATCACTTTCCAGAGATAAAGAGGAAGATACGACAAAGAGAGAAGAGCACATGACTCAATATTTTGAGTCTTGATTTCTATCTGCCACTAATGAGCTGTTTGTCTTGGGAAACTATTTTATGTCTCTATTTCTTCAATTATAGAATGGAGAGAAAATAATACTTATGCACTGCTAAGAGGATTAAATTATATGATACACAGCAAGTATTTAGAGAGGACTTAGCTGAAAGTAAATACTAATAAATATTGGATATTATTGTTAATGGTATTTCCCTATCACTATGAGCCATATTACCCCCAACTGTAAGGTAAGAAATTGTGCTAGATGATTTGTATAATTTCTTCCAATGCTTATATTCTGAGTCTATACCTGTCTCCTAATGTTGAATATCCATTTGAAAAATGAAAACTCTAAAAACCTAAATATTTTACATAATGACTTTAAAAAATGTAGAGACCATCTGGTCTGCTGTTTAGATTCATTTCAAGAAAATAAATGACATAATAATGCACTAATAATTCCAATTTTTTTAAACATTCAAAAGTGATACAGTTGTTTGATTTGTTCTCCCTCATGAATCTTACGCTCATCTGAACATGAAAAATAACAAGATAATTGTCAGGCAACCATTTACATTTAAAAATGTCATATTTAGAGCTGCCTGGTGGCACAAGCAGTTAAGTGTCCAACTACTGACTTCAGCTCAGGTTAAGATCTCAGGGTTGTGGGATCAAGCCCCACATTAGGTCTGCAATCAGTGGGGGGTTGGTTGGAGATTTTCTTTTTCCATCTCCCTCAACCTCTCACTCCGTTCTCTCTCTCCTTCTCTTAAAGTAAGTAAATCTTTTTTTTAAATGTCATATTTAAAGAGTACTACAGAAATAAGGAATTATTTTGATCACACAAACTGGAATGGATCCAGAATGTACATGGTAACACTCCATTTCTGCAGCTGCAGGCTTACAGATCGTCAACAACTGGACTTTCTTTCTCATTAGGAAGAAAGCATTTCTACCAATGGTAACAATGGGAGGAAATGATACACTAACACTGTGGTGTAGACTTTATTCCATTCTTAAATAGAAAGGTGCCTCCTTTGGAAATTCCATAATTTAGTAAACATTACTTTGTTCAAATAAATCCTCATTCTTTAATAAGTACTCTAGAAATACTAAAGAATGAAATGAATAGGTCAAAATGCAGAATCAATAAAATTATTAAAAATTCATTTGGGATTATATTTTTGGTTGGTTTTAAATGACTACAACACAAAAACAGGGCTATAATATACCAAGACATTACATGTAAAGCACTGTGGCACTGAAGCATTGTTTTCTGAATCTGAAATTCCATTTATTCCCAGAAACCTTACCTCCTGCGTACATAACAGCCAGCATAATGGATGATATCCAGGCTATTTCACTGTAAGTAGTGTTGAATATTTGCTGAATTTCTTTGAAGAACACTGTGACAGCTTTGGGGAATGCATATGAAAATCCAATGGAGATAAAAGATGCTCCAACCACTACCCAGCCCCAGCCTCCATCAGGAGGTGGGTATAGGGGGGGACCTACTGGTGGTGGCATTTCTGCTCCTCTATTCAAGATTTAAGTCACCTATTTAAAAAAGATGAAATAACAGTTTAAACCTTATTTCCATTTTCAGATATTACTCTTGATAGTCACCAAAATATTTTACAGTTATAAGTATATAATTTCTCATGAATATTTTTTAACTCTTATACTCAGAAAATTAACCAAAAACTGGAATGAGGTATGTAACTTTGTTATGGGCTAAAAATTGAAAGCATTTAATTTGTTTATGGAAATAAAAACTACTCAAAAATTACTCAAAGAATTCAGATCTGTACTGAAGTACCAACCCAAAAATAAAAGCTATCTCTATCCGAATTCCAAGCATAATAAAAATGGAGTTGTCATCACTTAAAAACAGAATACTTTCTTAATCCAAAATATTTAAGACTTTCTTTACAAAGGTTAAAAAGGACCACGTATTGAATCTTATAGATTTTAAATAACTAAATAGTAGATTTTTTAATTATTAGAAATATTCTATTATTCGAAATAATTTATAATTTTTCTACTTTTAATAATTGAGAATACTTAAAAATAGTTCAGCATGGACCTATTTTCTAGACCCGTAGCACTAGAAGTTTTATGGTTTTAATAAATTAATTTTACTGCACTTCTCAAAATGGTGCTACTTATTATTTCATGAATGATATATTTTATGCATTTTTCATAGCAATAAGAGTCTTCCAAACAAATAGATGCTATGTTATCATTTGTTAGAAGAAAGGACTTCCTTTTTGAATATGCCTAAGAACACAACTGCTAGCTTTGTGGCATAAGAGCATGCATTCTCCTGAGGAAGCAAGGATCACAGATAGCTTCACACAACTGAAATTAAATTAAAAACATCTTCGTTCCCTAACATCAATGTTTCTTTGTGCAGTAATGCTGTTTGCTTATTAGCTTTTAGCTGTAACTGCCAGCATTTTTCAGTATCTTCTTCCTACTATTCTCATATTACTTGTGAATGTTTCAACTGAAAAAAAAAAAAAAAAAACAATTTTCTCTTGGTAAAATAATGTTGGAAATAAGTTAATAAAATCTAATTTTGCCACATGCTTTCAGAAAACCCACCAAAAAACTAAACATATATCTATGAAAACAGAGACAGGCTTAATTTTTGTTTACTCTCAAATTATATCAAGGATATTTTCAGTTACCCTCTATATGCACTTTTTAGATTTTGAATGAAAATACTCTCTACATTAAACTTTTCAAATTTGTCCATAGTTATACGAAAGGACTTGGCTTTCAGAAATTCATAGAGTAAAAATGATAAAAATGAAATTTAAAATAGGTAGAGAAGTTCTCTGAAATTTTCTGGTTTGTATAAAAGAACTTTTCTTTCATTATCAACTCATGGCTTTAAACTATCATAGCTTTTATCACATCTGCTATTGTAAACACTTAGAAATACAACTGGATGATTTGCTTCTCAGTCACTTCAAAAAAATTTTTTCTAAATAATCTTAAATACATTATTTAAATATCATATCAATATGAATATTGAAAGGTACTAATATTCAAATCATGTTATGAATATGAACACTGAAATTTACTAATGAGATAGGCTGATGTTGGAATTTCTATTGTGTGGACAGGCACTGTGTTCATAGTTCAACACTGAAGGGCCTTAAAAAAGATTATGTGATTGAGCTATTTTTTTTTCCTCCTTAATCCTCCTCCTTTTTTGTATGGTTATTTTTTTCACCAGTTTATCTCTGTATGTGATATTTTGTGTCTGTTTCCAGCATATTGACTTGACTTAAGTATAACTGCATACTCCAGGTTGAGAGTCATTATTCATGCCTTTTCACTTCCTTATCTCCTAGCAATTTAGTTTTTTTTCCATATAAATTGATATCTTATGATCTCCTCGCTAAAATAATTATAGAGTGGAGTCTAACCAATTAACCCTTAAAAAATTTCACTTCCAAGATTACCACCTGTTCATTATTAAACAACTCTTGGTTTGATCAGTAGTCAAGATCCAATTCATACACACTCACTGGTGTGACGTTATTCTCCTGTGCACTACCATGTAATATTTTCCACAACTAATACCTGTGGTGTCTCTTTCCTTTTATTTATGGAAATAATCAAGAAAAGCAGGAATTAAAAGTGTAATTTTACCTGTTGATAGATGCCAACTTGAACAGATATTTTTGGATTATCTGTGGAATTTTAAGTCTAGTCACTGTTCCTTGAAGTGATATGTGAAGGCAATGCAAAGGGAGAGAGGTAGAGCAGACTCTGGATTATCTAAAGGAAAAAAACAAAAAAACAAAGGTTACATGTATAATTGAGTTCCATAAGCCCCATTAGAGCCACTAGTTTTAATTTATCCCAGGATATTGTGACCATGGTTTAATAATTAGAAAAATTTCTTTGTCAATCCACTGATAGAACTGCTAATGAATGAACAAAATGATCAAACATATATGCATGAGAAAAGAATTATAAGTATAAAATGAAGAAATAGGTTTTTAAAAAATAAATAACATTAGATTGCACATCTACCATTATGAGAAGGAAATTTTTTTATTTATTGGCATTCATTAGCTGCCCTCAAATAATTTCCTACACTCATTTAAATAATTTTCAATTCAGTTAAAGAAACTATCCATTGACAATGGAAACAGAAAGTTCAAAAGAGAATTATTAGAAATATTATCAAACAAACAGGGTTTGGGGACTGTGTTTGGGGAATGGGGTAGCCAGGTGATGGGTATTAAGGAGGGCATGGTTTGTAATGAGCACTGGGTGTTAAATGCAAATAATGAATCACTGAACACTACATCAAAAATTAGTGATATACTGTATGGTGGCTAACTTAATAATAATTTTAAAAGAAATACTGTCAATAATATGTCTCACAATGAGACAGACTGGTTATGAAAAGGACTAAAAGCATTTTAGGGATCTTCTGATTTAGAATTAAAACTTCCTAATCAGATCTGGGTGATAGATATATTCAAATTCCCAGATATATCAAATACATTCATTTCAACTTAAATCTTGTGCTGAATACATAGAAGCTAGTACTTAGAGTTTGTTTAGGTTGGACATTCCTTTGCCCAGATTAAAGCTGAAAAAAAGTCAACTCTGAACTAAATAACCAGTTCCCTGCTTTGCATGTAGGGCCATGTATCCTAAAGTGTTGAAAAAAGCAATGCAGTCACTAGGCTAACTGAGATTTGAATGAAAGGATGAGGAGAGGCTGTGATCTATTTGCCAAGTCAGTGAGAAACTGAGAGTTGGGACTAGAATGATAGGGAATTATAAAGTCATGAATAAAATCTGAGAAATGGGTAAGACTGAAATTAAAGGTTTTTTAAAAGATTTATTTATTTTAGAGAGAGAAAGAGAGAAACATGAGTGGGGAGAGTGGCACAGGGAGGAGGAGAGAATCTCAAGCAGACTCCCTGCTGAGCATGGAGCCCCACCCAAGTTTCCATCCCAGGACCCTGCAGTCATGACCTCAGCTGAAACCAAGATTCATACACTTAACCAACTGAGCCACCCAGGCATTCCTGAAATTAAAATTTTAACTAATGCTCAAATTAAAGAGTTTATGCTAAATGGGTCTCTTAGGTCTGGGGTTATAGCGGTGAGGAGAAACATCTGTTCTGGTCTTACCAGGAGCCCTGATAGTCTTCTTAAGCCCGGTAATTCAGGGATGGCAGCCCCATCCTACTACTTATAACCAGCTCATCCAAATGCAGAAAACCCTTTTATGTTTTGAGGAAATAAATTTCCTGTCAGTTTCCGCTGGCAGAGAGAGCTGCCCTGAGTCCAGGGCAAAGCCTCAGAGGAAAGCCTGAGGCATTTCTGAAAATTGGGCTCTGACCTTCCAGTCTATACTTAATTATCATCATGCTTTATAAAGGTCAGCATAGAGACCACAATAAGAGATCTTGACAAATCCACATTCTAAATGCTGTCCAACATTTCTACAACCTTTCATAGTGCTTTAAACTGACTAGTCTATTTTCTTACAGAAAGACCAACCCATATCCATGGCTTTTTTCCAACAAAATGGCCCCAAATCCTAGAAGTTATAACTTCCTGTGTGGTAGTTACATTAATCTATTTTACATCCCTTTCTCTACATCTATTAAGTTATCATATTTTAATACATGTTTATGCAAATATACTCATATGGCCCATATATTGGTCTTCAGTTTTAAAAATGAAAAGCTGTGCTTTGGAATTGTGTGTCCTACTGAAAAAACAGTAGAAGATCAACAGTCCTTAAGAATATGGGAAAGTTCTCCTTTAATTTGGGAAAGCAACTATTTTGGAGATTGCTTCCTAAAGTCCAAGGAGGCATAAAGTTTATTGGCCCCTACAAAAGCTGTGTTAATTACTACAGCTAGAAGTTGGACTATGCTCTCAGCTAATTTGGTTTCTTGACAGTTTGCATATATGCAACTTGTTTCATGGTAACTTTTACTTATAACAGGATGCACACACACACACACACACACACACACACACAATGCTTAACTGTTTTTCCAAAGATACAATTAATTATAATAATCCCATGAATGAAGATGAAGTGATGTTTTTAATCATATTTAGAGATGAGGGCATAAAGAATCAGAGGTGCAAAGTGATTTTTCCAAAGTGTAATGTCCAGTAAGTGATTAAATTGGTACTGTGGACAGTATTTTTGTTAGGCCCATTGTTACTGACTCCACTTTAACCCAGCACCTTAGAGGCTGCTCTTTCTGTTTACAAATATACTCCAGTTTTATTTCCAATGGTGAATTTCCCACTTTCAATTCTTGCACATATCCTTGCCTTTCCTGTCCATTGATTCTAATATTTGTCCTTTGAAATTCTGAACCTCAACTATCCCTCAAAGTCTTTATAAATTCATCATTATTTCAGCTTATTTACATCTACACTGTCTATATTTTTTTTGAGTATATGGACTACAATATATCACTATCGTTGACAAAAGGGTGACTTAATGACTACTGAAAACATTTGTCTATGTTTTTAAGTGTTTTTAAAAAAACTTACATGGTGGGATGTGGTAAAGCCCCAAACCTTGCCTTATCTTCTAGAAATCAATATGGGTTGATTAAACTAAGGAGAGGAAGATGTAGCACAAAGAAATAATAAAACTATTAGTGATGATCAATGGTTAGACTCTAGTATTATATTTAAGGTCTTTTCTCATTTAGTTGTACAGAATATCAGAATTTCCTTTATAGACTTTGTGAATAATTATTTCTTCAACTACCCAAATCTAAATCAGGATGAATCAATTTTATGAACCCTTATCAATAGTCAAAACTATCCAGAAGTTTACATTTCAAAATATAGTCCAGAAATAGTGCACTCAGCAAACTAAGTCCCAAATTAAATCAATGAATGTTAGGAGACTATTGACTTCGTTGTAAATTAATCTAGGTAGCCTATAGATAAAGCATGACTTGTTCTTCACATCCTACCTATAAAGTGGCTGGGTGTTTGCCTAAAGGAATTAATATGTTCCTTGAAGAATAATGAACTAGTCTTTATGCTTTTTGTTTCCTTTTTCTTATACAAAAGGATAAAGTAATGTCAAATTAATATACAATGTTCCAGTTTAGATGACAACCCACCGAATTTTGTAACAGGAATTAAACTGAACCAAATCTTCTCTTTTCCAACAGGTAATTCAATTAAAATTGGAATCTAATCCTGAGAGGTTATTTTATTCTTCCTGATGGACCATGTTTTAAATCCTATAGACTGATTTACTCTGACAACTAGACAAGAGACATATCAATAGTGCATGGCCCACAAAATGTCAGTAACACGAAACCTATTTTTAGATGTGAACTACTGCTGTAGTTAAAAGGACTCTGAGAATGCTAATTGATAATAAAGGTCAAACTAACTAAAGATGTTTTTATAATGGGCAAATTAAAAAAATAATGTAAGTCAGCAGATATTTATAAGGAATTGGTAATGGACATCTCACACCAAACAATTCCTGATTTCTAGTACTATATTTTAAGAAGTGTGTAAAAGCAGTTGTTGTGGGCTGAATAGGGGCCCTGGAAATGATATGTCCGTGTCCTAATCCCTAGAACCTGCAATATATCTTACATGGTCCCAGAAACTAAGTGCTTGTGCTCCCTCAAAATTCGTATGTTGATAACTAATCCCCAGTTGGGAGGTATTTGAAGGGAGGCGTCAGCAGGGTGAAGCCCTCATGAATAGGATTAGTGCCGTTATAACGAGGCCCCAGGGAGTCCCTTACTCTCTCTGCCAGTGAAGACACAGTGAAAAATGGCCATCTATGGGGACGCCTGGGTGGCTGAGTCACTTAAGCATCTGCCTTCAACTCAGGTCATGATCCCAGAGTCCTGGGATGGAGCCCTGCATTAGGCTTCCTGCTCAGCGGGGAGCTTGCTCCTCCTCCTACCTGCCACTCCCCCTGCTTGTGGTCTCTTTCTCTCTGACAAATAATAAACAAAATCTTTTTTAAGAATTAAAGAAAAAAACTACAAACCCACATAAAAAAAAAAAGAGAAGAGAAGAGAAGAGAAGAAAAGGAAAGAAGAGGAGAGGAGAGGCGGAGGCGAGGCGAGGCTGGCTATGAACTAGGAAAGGGCCCCAGCCAAACACTGAAGTCTGCAGGCACTTTGATCTTAGACTGAGCCTCCAGAACTATGAGAAATAAATTTCTGTTATTTATAAGCCACCTAGTGTGTGGTATATTGTTTCAACAGCCCTAACAGACTAAGATAAAAATTGGTACTTGGAAGGGGATGTTGTCTTAACAAACACCTAAAAATGTGAAAGTGGCTTTGGAATTGGGTAGTAGGTAGAAGCTGGACCAGTTTTGAGATGCATGTGAGAAAAAGGCATTATTATAAAAAGATTATTAAGGATGATTCTGGTGGCAGCCAATTAAGAGGAGATTAAAAAAAGCCTGAGTCTTCTTCAAGAATACCAAAGTTAATCCTGAATAGCATGTTTATAGAAATATGGAGGGTAAAGGCCACTCTGCTGAGGTCTGACGGAAATCAGGCATGTATTATTGGACAGTGAGTGAAAGGCAGTCCTTGTTATAAAGGGGCTAAGAACTTGGCTGAACTGTGTTCATCTTCCACCCCAGGGAAAGGACTGTCCCAAGAATCCTGAGAGTGTTCTCGCTAACTGTGAGAGCGGCGAAGATGAGACCATAGCCCAGTGGGTCCAGAAGGCAGAGCATCCAATGAGAGAAGATTATTCTTGATCTTTAAAATTTAATGTTGTTTGCGCTGAAGATTTAATATTGGGTATTAGACTTACTTGGAACCCTTTCCTTCTTTCCTATTCTTCCTTTTTGGAATGGGAATATCTATCCTACGTCTGTCTCACCAATACATTTTGGAAGATTTCACAAGTTCATAGCTAGAGAAGAATTTGCCTCAGGATGAATCATACCTTGAGTCACAACCATATCTGATTTTGAGATTTAGATGAGACTTTGGGCTTTAGACTTCTGAGTTGATGCTGTATCCTCCTAAAAGTCATCTAACCTAATCCCCAACATATTTGGAGGTGGGGCCTGTGAGAGGTAAGTAGGTCATGAGGGGAACCCTCAAGAGTGCGACCAATGTTCTGACGAAAGAGGCCCATGAAATTTCCCTCACCCCTTCTGCCATGTGAGGGCACAAGAAGACAACCATCCATGAACCAGGATGCTGGTTCCCACCAGACACAGAACTTGCTGCCACCTTCACCTTGGGCCTCCCAGCCTCCAGAAAGCCACCCTGCCTATGGTATTTTGCTATAGCAGCCCCAACAGACTAAAGCTTATGGCATAAGGGTGACTGAGTTAAAGATCTTGAAAGAGGAGCTGATCCTAAACTATCCAGGTGGTCCCTAAAGGCAATCACAGGTATATTTATAAGGGAGAGGCAGAGGGGGTTTAAAGACAGACACACAGAAGAGAAGACACAGAGAGGAGGCACTGATATAAAAATGGAGGCAGAGCATGAAGCCACACACCCACAAACCAGTCTTCTATGTACATGTGAAAAGCTATTAACAGCTGGTGCCTTTGGAAAGAGATGGCATATAATTCATGTGTTTTTGAAATGTCTAAATGTTCAATAATAAGTATATCTTAGTTTTCTACTAATCTTTAGACAAATGCCCAAAACAAAACTTTAGAATGCAATATATATTCCCTTATGTATTAGTTTGGCTGTTCATATTACATATAGAATTTTCATGTCTTTTTTTTTTTTTTGAATGCTTTTTTTTCTGTTAGCTAAATTTTAATCATACTACAGTAAAAACAAATTGGCCCCTGTTTCTAGACCTTACGTAGTAGTTTTCATGGTGTGGTCCTAGTTGAGGAGCATAAGCATTACATGGTAACTTG
Organism: Lontra canadensis; assembly: GCF_010015895.1. NCBI lineage: Eukaryota > Metazoa > Chordata > Mammalia > Carnivora > Mustelidae > Lontra > Lontra canadensis. The sequence goes on along the minus strand of NW_022631047.1, from coordinate 4,009,142 downwards.
GTAGACACCTAAATTCTAGGGCACCAACTCAGAACTGCTGGAGGAAAACCCTTCAAGTGAGCCTCAGCAAACCCCATTCAGCAAATCCCCCAGGTGATTCTGATGTGCTGCAGTATTTGAAAATTGCTGGTTAGGCTCTTTCTCTAACACACCCGCAAGAACTGGCTGTAATGGTTGTAGTAAACTATCTGTAGTTCTTGAGCCATCATGATGTTTCACCACTGCATATCACACCTGCTATTTCTTCCCCTGGAAGTGTTCTTCACCACTATCTTTCTCCATCTGGCTCACTCCTCTCTATAATTTAAGATACCGAGAGACCTCAGCTCCCTTACCGGTGAAGTCTGGCTGTAACCCCAATCCTAACTCCCTGTGCATACGTTTACCATAACACATATATCATATAATATATATATCACACCTCCTTGGCACTCTCCCCTATTCTTGAGAACAGAATTGATCTTATTTAACTTTATTATCAGAACCTGGGAGGTGTTCGACAAACATCTTCAAAGGAACGAAAGTGAAAGAGAAATGAGTATCTTGGAAATAAGAATTGTTACCGCTTAAGAATTAGCATACAGCTCTGCAGTACAGGGGGATTAAAAAAAAAAAAAGTTAAACACCCTTGTGTCTGAAGTCAAAACTCCCTGAATTCTAACCTCTATCCCACCATATTTGAGATGTGACATTTAATCTTAGTTTTTACTACTGTAAAATGAGAATTTTAACAGTGATTATCACACAAACTTAGTGATCAATTAAGCATTCAATAAAGCCCTAGTAATTATTAGAATTATTATCTAATAGCCTTATAAGTATGCAACCTAGTTTGTTTGGATAAGAGGAGTTGCCCCAAACTTTTAAATATGTTTTCATGCCTAGAGAACAACTTACTTGAGTATTTTACCTATTAGCATGTTTATAGTCTTCTCTTCTCTCCCAGAGCCATAAAATATGTACGGCTCCACCTTTAAGGAGGATGGCAATAGATCTGTGTGTCTCTTCTTTCCATCTACAGTTTTCAAAGCCACAGAATCCTTTCTAGGAACAAAGTCTTACTCAGACTCCTAGTACCCAAACCTGGGTACTCTGGGTAATGAGGGGTGGCCTGGGGTCAGGGAGTCATAAAGATCCTAGATCTCTATCTGTTATCATTTCCTGACTCCTTCCCTGAAATGGTCCCTAAGGTTCCTCTTAAAATGCTTAGAATTGGAGCATAGTTGGAGCATAGCTGGAAAGCCATTCAGATTATCTTTCTCACCTTTCATATTCAGTGACATTCTCTGGTCAACCTGGAAAAAAAAAACAGAATTATCTCTAACAGATTTTGGGTCTTCCATTTTGCATTCAAAGATTTTCTGGTGTTTGTTTCTTTCCTCGATTTGAAAAGAAGGTAATAAACTGGCACTGGGGAAGGGGTGTTAAAAAAAAAAAAAAAAAAATTCCTGGATTTTTCTAGGAAGATTACAGGGCCAGAGAATACCCTTCTCACTTTTCTATAAAAAAGGCCGTTTCAAAAATCAAGAAAAAGTCCATAAGCTCTCATGCTACCAATTAAGAGATTCAGAAATATGCTAGAATCTGCTAGAGGTTTCTTTAAAATATAATACCATTGGGGGCAGGATTAAGAAATAGTGCCAAAGCAAGCTGAATCAATCTGGCCAGAGGCATTAAGTGATATGGTCTTTCATTTCACCAAGATAAACTCTCCTGGTCTACTGAGTCCCCTGCCCACCAGGTGGCTGAAGCTTCCTGTGAAGCACTGCTCTTTTTCGAATCCTGAATATATTTAGTTCCATCTATGACATCTCTTTGTCACCCGATGCCTTGTCAGCGTAGTTTCACGATTCTAAAACCCCTGCCTCCTCTCTCCCTTGAGTAATCATGTTTATAGTATGGGGAAACTAAAGACAACCTAATGCACAAACTTGGGAAGTGGTTGACTATATTACTGTTATTCACTTGATAGACTGTTATACATTTATTAAATGATAATTATGAAAATTGTGTAATAACATGGGAAATATTATATAATGGTCAGTGAAAAAAGAATGATATAAACTTATATGATAGCAAAATTCAAAACATGTGACAAAAGAGATGCATTAAAAAAATACATATAGGGTGCCTGAGTGGCTCAGTCAGTTAAGCATCCGACTCTTATCTCAGCTCAGGTTTTGATCTTAAGGTCATGAGTCCAAGCCCTGCATTGAGCATGGAGCCTACTTAAAAAAATAAATAAATAGGGATGCTCAGTGGGTTAAAGCCTCTGCCTTCGGCTCAGGTCATGGTCTCAGGGTCCTGGGATCGAGCCCCGCATCTGGCTCTCTGCTCAGTGGGGAGCCTGCTTCCCTCTCTCCGCCTGCCTCTCTGCCTACTTGTGATCTCTCTCTCTCTCTGTCAAATAAATAAATAAAATCTTAAAAAAAATAATTCTGTTAAAAAAATAAATAAATATGTATATATATAGGCCATAATCTTAGCATGAGGTTTGTAGGGGAAAAATTTTTTTAATTTTTTAGTTTTAATTTTTAATTTTTAATTTTTAATTTAATTTTTAATTTTAATTAAAAATTTTTTTAAAAATTTACTAATTTGGAATAACACTTATCATAATATCTTAATATATAAAATAACTTCATCTTATATATTTAATAATTTGCCCTAATTTGGGGGTTTATGTCTGCTTTGAAAAATAGGTTAAATCATCTACAACCAATTCAGATATGATCATTGTAAGTAATACAGTCAAATTGGAAGCTATATTTTTAAAGATCTTACCTCCATTTTTGTTTCCTTTTGTCTGTTTTATATTGCTTTGTTTTTACCTAAATGAAATTATGAGACTTTTCTCTACATTGTAAAGAAAATACCCAGAGATGGTCTCCATGCATCAATTTTGATATAAATTACATTTGCTGATTACCAATTACCCATATAAATAACACTCCTTGTTGCCTCTTTAAAGTAAGCATCACTGATTAAGACACCTGACATTCTGACATGTATTTTTTTCTATTGTATTTAGCAGCTATTGTCTCCATTTTGCAGACAATAAAACTGAAATTCAATCATGTCGAGCATCTATTTTTGAGACTATTTGCAGCAGTGATTTCACTCTAGGACAAGGCTCTCGGTTAAGAACCGTACACTTCCCTCCATCTTCATGTTACTCTGCAATCACGGACCCCTGGCAGTGTTCATACTGCTGCCCTTTCTCCACCCGAGTAGATATGATGTGTTCCAGTCCTTGCTTTGCTTATAGTCACCTGCCTAGGATTTCTGCCCTGCCGCCATTTCAGCTGTGTTCTTCCCCAGAGACTTCAGGAGACACTCAACTGGTTGGTAATTGCCAAAACAGGAAGAGGAAACAAAAGCTAGAGCCCACAGAAAATCAACCATCCAGTGGCTTCAAGGAAATGGTATCAGTAGCCAAGATTATGAAATTTAGAAGGGAAAGGCTATGAAACTCTTAGGAACCTAATTAAATTGTCAGTTGTTTCTTATGCTATATGAGTGAATTCAATTGACAACTGTATTTTTTATTCATCAGTATCTGTCCTGGTCTTCCCACCTTTGCCATGCTTCCTGCAGGCAAAATATATTCCCTTCCCACTAACTTTGGACACACTTTGTCAATGGGATATAAATCAATAAAGTTGAGGCCATATCCAGGAGTCACTTGAAAGTATCTTTGCATGTTTTGACTTTACATCTATGGTCTTTACCTTCTAATACGAAAACATGTCTCTAGATCTAGGAAAATGAGCATATGTTTGAACCAAGAGCCAATCAGAGCTATACCTGACCCATAGCATGACCTGTATCAAGTAGCATGAGTAAGAAATGATGTCCTTTGTAAGCCTTAAGATATTAGAGCTGTCTGACAGAACAACTAAATCTGAGGTGGTGTGTATAAAACAAAATCCTAACATGCGTGGCAATGGCTCAGAGATGGGCAGATGGTTGAGAAAACCCTGTTAGAAGAGATTAGAAAAATGACAACTTCTGTTAGGCAGAGAGACAAAATATTTGGTAAAATTATTTGTCTGCGGTATTTTGGAAGGCGGAAAATGCACACAATGAAGTTGGGGTTTTGGGACAAGAGATTTGGATACAGAATGTTGGTAGCATGAAGTGATTTTAATCAGCTACATTTAATAAACACTAGCAGAGGCAATGAGGTCATTAATAGATTTTATCTGTTTGCAAACAGGGATGAAAAGGAAGAAGGGACAATCCCTGTATTACTGGGACTTGCAGGGTTGTAGGACACACTTTCCCCATTTTTAGCCTGGCAAAAGATTTTCAAATGAAGATACTTTCTCAATGCAAAAACTGAATCGAAAGGTCACAAAGGCAGAGGAAAAGACCAAACCGAGGGGGTAGCCTTAGTACTTTTTCTTAAAATCTCTTACAAGCTTAAGTCAGACACCAGTAAATTCTTTCAGTTAAAAAAAAAGTTGGGAGTAAGGGTGGAGAAGATAGAATAGTGCTAGAAGGTCTAGTAAACTTAAATTGTCTATAACTAAGTGTATTTAGAGAGGTGTATCTTACAAGGAACTGAGAGTGTTCTTATTTACACTAACTAGAATCAAATAACGTAAAAAATATTTTTAAAAGGGTTTATTATAAAATGTACTACAAGCCTAAATAGAAGGAAAGAGTGTCTGTTGGACACGTAAAATGACGAAGTGATTAAAATGACTCTTATCTTGCTTTATACGACATACAGAGGTGTAACACTGCAAAATTCAAATACATACATCACAATAAATTTCACTAAAGTGCTGTCACCCTTTGAGCAAGTGGCAGTCACACTGGCTCTTAGTTTCCTTATTTGTAAAAAGACAGCAGGATTAAGTGTTCTCTGAGGTACCTTTTGGTTTCTGTTTGATTCTATGACACTAAAATAGTTCTATTTTATAAACTTTCTTAGCATGTGAAATACAAATGTCTTTCCTTCTCTGGAAAAATGCTACCTCTGTTCAAAAATTAAGTAATGAACAGAGAGACGTTATTTGAGCAAATTTTCCAAGATTCTAAAAACTATGATGTGAATGAGAAAAGTTCTTTTGAAAGAATCCTCTGTCAGAATTCCATTACATAAGGGGATTGGTCAGCGTGCTTAAATATAAGACTCTCCCAAAGGCCAAGTATTAGCTCCTTAAGGGTGCTTAGGATTTTATTCAATTCCCATACCACAATTTAAATTCCATAAAAATTATTATATGAGATCCTCAGAGGACCTAGTATGTATTTGAATGGTTTTTCATTATCAAGGTTAAAATAGCAAAGCATATTTCCATGTTCTTTAACAGAGCATGTTAAATCGGGACAGTTTGGCTCAATGTTGCAAATAAATCACATGAAGATATTTTTCCAAGATAGAATGAAAACAGTACCTTGAACATTATACATTCAAAGTATTTTAAAGAACTAAGTAATATTTCAACTCATATGCTATATATTTTTAGTTCCCAAGTTTGCCCAATTTCTATATCCTTAAATATTTATACTATACAACTACCAAACAGGAATCATGCCATCATATGTTGTTCAGTAAAAATATCATGTTCGGTAGGATTTTAAATAGTCACTAAAGATACCATTAATAATGCATAAGAATTGACTATTTACAAACACCAAAAGGTATTCCTCTTGTCAAACTTATATATAAATTTTACGACACTGACATCATTGGGGACCGTTAACTGCAGTCATTTCTTACAAAAGATCAATAAAACCTAGCTGAAATAGGAGGCAGAACTGAAAGTGATTACTTTCATCCCGTTTTATGACATTTTGAAGATTCACTCTGAAGATCTTCTCTAAGGAAGCCTCACTGTGAAGCTCCCCAGAATTCACAATTTCAAGCCCTCCTAGTTAGAACCTGATGTTATTGTTATGTGATATGCACTGAACACTGATAATGAAGTTGGCACTGACTGGAACGAAAATGAACCCAAAGTTAAATATAACCTAGATGAGAGCTACAGGAGCCGCTGAAAATAAATCAATTGGTTCGATCCTGCTTGTCACTTCTAGAAGGTCACCAGAAAGAGGCATCGTTCCAAATGCAGAGAAAAGAAAATCAGCTCATTCCCTTTCTCCTTTCCTTTCGATACTACTAGTCAAGACTGTGAATCCCACAAAAAATACAGAAACAAACAAATGCAGTCCTCTGAGAACAGATGACATACTTGCACCACACCAAGTTAGAAGTAACAAAATTATTAGAACCTTTTCATCTTTGCACATTGTATCCATCCCCCCGCCCCCTTACCTTTCTCCTATAGGCCAGGAGGCTTCCCCCTCTCAAGTTTGTCTGCCACTTGACCACGGAAGATACTGGTAATTCCAAACAATGTAATCCTAATGTACTTTCTCTACCTTTTAATCACTTTATGGGTTTAATTGTATTTCCATCTTGTCCTTCTCTCATAGATCCTGGCATCTACCCATCCTCTCAGAGCAGAGAATCTTCTGCCTCTCGGGTCCCATTCTGTTCCAGGTAATTCACTCTACTCTGACTTGGCCCAGGCCAGGGAAGAGCTCTCACTTCCTAGCCTCGAGGATTCCTTTACATTTCTTCTGCTTTCCCATAGAACGCTAAGCTTCCTCTGACTTTTTGTTTGCCAGTCCCACACATGCCTGTCTGACTGACAGCAAGACAAGCAGCTGGGGTAGGAACTTGGAGCCGTAACCCTTTCTCACTAGAACTTCCCAAACCCGGGAACAGCAGGAAGGGGATTCCTAGCTTTTCCCCCACTGCAAACAAATTTTCCTTCCTGTTCTGTTCTAGACAAAAAGATATCCTTTTCTCTCGTGCTAATTCACTTACTTATCATTGTTAATGAAGTCTCTCTTGCCTTTCTAAGGGATTTGGCGCCAATAATTTTCACACTTTGTTTTAAATTTTTAATGTATTGGTGTTTCCTGGTCTTCCCTTTAGCCTCCAAAATGTGTTTATCTCCTCAAGCCTAAAAAGAACGGGAAAGCGGGGCACCTGGGTGGCTCAGTCTGTCAAGCGTTTGCCTTAGGCTCAGGTTATGATTCCAGGGTCCTGGAATGAGCCAGCACTGGGCTCCCTGCTCAGCGGGAAGTCTTCCTCTGTCCCTCCCTTTGTCGTCCCCCACCCCCAATCTGCTTGCTTGGGCTTGCTCTCTCGCTCTCACTCTCTCTCTCAAATAAATAAAATGTTAAAAAAAAAAAAAATAGGAAAGCATGACCTTCTCTAGTTAATTTTTATTTTCCTGTGCCGTCATTATATTTTTCTCATCTTCACTTCAAAACTTCATTCAAGGACCATCTTTCCTTATAACATCTACTTTCTCACCACCTACTCATAATTCTTTGCTTGGAAATTTTCACTTGCAAGCTTCACTGAATAAATTTTTTCTTGAAAATGAGCTATGACTTCCTAATCTCCAAAACCATTGTGGCTCACCTCATTAGAATTTTCTATGGTATTTAACAATACTTAATTGTATTCTGTACTTGATTTTGGCTTCTATCTCACTATCTCACTATACCTCCTTCTATGCCTAGTTTTTCTCTTTATGTCCAACGTATGTGGATTTTCATAAAGTCTATATTGTTGATTCTCTCTTCCCTTTACCTACTCTCCATAATACTGTCTACCTCTGTAAATTCAGTTAATGCTTTTATACGTGGTGTTCCAATTCTCTATCTTTTGTAGCTAGCAATGTTTTTCCTAAGTTATAATTCTTTATTTCTTACTATTTCCTACACATTTCAAAAGGATACCCCCACTGAAATGTTAAATTCCCCTGTCTGTTAACTGTATTAACAGTTCCTAGGCTGAAAAACCCTAAATCCTTTCTTCTGCATGCATAATTTTCTTTAATAATTTTCTTGAATGCATCTTTCTTTCCATTTCTCTTTTGCTCACCATGGCTCACACCCCATTCATCTCACACTGTCCCCTAAGGAACTGTCTCATCTTCAGTATCCCATGCTTGCCTCCCATACCTCTCCACATATCCAGCCTCCCTTTGATGCACTTAGCAGGATTAATCTCCCAACAGTATCCTCAGATTGGGTTACTCCATCACCCAAAAACTTCAAGGGCACCGCAGAGTCTTGAATTCAAGGCATTGCAAAATTTGACTACACTAAATCTTTTTTGTTCATTTTTACCATATTCCATGTTTAAAATTGCATAATAATCAGGAAACACCTGTCCCAAAGGATGTTTACAGACATTACATGTATATAAATAACCAGGTAGAGTTGAGGAATTCTCTGCTAAATGCTGTACTTATTTCACAATTTCTCAAAGTATTCACTATATTAATATACATTTCAATATGCTTTTGTAATAGGGCAAAAACTCCAGACTTGATTTAGTGCAGGGAGTGTTTATTTTTCCCCCAAGAAATCTACCATACCTTCATTTACCCAACCCTCCTACATGGTCACATGAAGAAATAACACCCATTCTTCCATACAAATAAACAATGCCTTTTAATATAAAATCATGAAAGTCTGACTAATAATTTTATGAGAAAGGAAAATCTACCTTCTCTAAACTTTCAAAGCTATTGGATTATACCAAACCGTATTTTATTTTTGCAATTATTCATGTCTATCTTCCATCCTGGACTGCATCTTGAGACCATGAACCATAAATAAATCATATTTATATTCTCTATAGTACCTACCACAGTAACCTCAGACTGAGTAAATAACTTAATTCCAGGATATATAAAACTTGATACTATTTTTTAAAATAGTACTTCACTTCTTTTAGCACTTTAGAATGAAGAAATTTATGTACATTCAGTTATATAAACCAGCACTTAGAAATAATATAATAATCCTAACATGGTGTTTGTTACCCATACAATCCTCAAATAGCCATTGGGGTCAGAATCATTGCAGATAATGACAAAACTTACTCAATGGATTTAATTTAAACAGATAAACTTATTTCAGTAAATGGAGTACAGGATACACACAGCACTAAATGAAAGTAGGTAATTTTGGTCTCACAGAAAACTTTTTTTTTTTTTTTTTTTTTTTTTTAATTTGGCAGACAGAGACCACAAGTAGGCAGAGACGGAGGGGGGTGGGGAGAAGCAGGCTCCCCGCTGAGCAGAGAACCCAACACAGGGCTCGATCCCAGGACCCCAAGAGCACGACCTGAGCCGAAGGAAGAGGCCCAGCCCACTGAGCCACCCAGGTGCCCCTCACAGAAAACTTTTTAAAAGCCAGCCAAATTCCAGTCAAACTACTTAGAATTTCTAGTTACATCCAGTTCCTTTGAGGTCAAACATGTAAAATTCATTACCAAGGACCTTGGGGAATAAATAAAGCTGCATCAAGGGATTCATGAGGTCTAGGCCTACTTGGCTCTCAGCTGGCCCCTCTAAGTGATGGAAATAAATATACCTTTGAATCTAGTCCTATCTTGAGGGGAGTTCAGAGTGACTACGCCATGTCTCTTAGAGACCTTCAAAAAAATGACGTGAATGTCACTGTCGTCTATGCCTAGAGCTAACTCTCTCAAAGGAACCAGTTAACAGAGATCCCCATCCAAAAATAAGAAATACTATAGGTTGAATCACTATTTGAAAGTATTATTTTCAATAATACTTGACCTTAAAAAGGAGGCTGCAAAATGAGAACCACCCTTCATCCCTCTTCATTCCCCACCAAGCTTATACCTCTCTCTAGTTAGTATGCATCTCTTGATAAACAGGGAGATTATTACAGCAGAAAACTTGGTTAGGAAAAATATTATCCACAATTTTTCTACAATTTTTTTTAAGATTTTTTTTATTTATTTGAGAGAGAGAGAGACAGAGTGAGAGAGCATGAGAGGGGAGGTCAGAGGGAGATGCAGGCTCCCCATGGAGCTGGGAGCTCGATGTGGGACTCGATCCCAGGACTCCGGGATCATGACCTGAGCCGAAGGCAGACACTTAACCAACTGAGCCACCCAGGCGCCCTTTTCTACAATTTTTGAAGCAGTTTTATTTTTAAGAAAATGTTTGTAATGAGCAATGGAGGCTTCTAGATTCAAAGGAGAACCGTATGCCTATACAGAGGATTGCTCTGATACAGGTAAAATGGAGGTTCCAAATTATGCTCAGAGAGCTAGGGAACTGAAGATGATTCTAGGAATCCATTTGCACAAACTGACCATTTTGTTTCATCTTTGTTGCTGTTTACTCTCACTATGTGGCTACGGGTGGAGAGCAAAGTTCATGGAAGCCCACAACAGAGTAAAATAAAACAGTAAACAAGACGGATGGCATAGTACCCATGCTGTCCACTTTGCAGATTCTAATGGACGGAGAGTTCATTAGAACTGTTTTCCCAAGACTCTGAAGCTCTGTACACACTGATGTTTTAAGATTCAGAAGATAAAGTTTGGTATAGATTTGTACGGGGGGCATTTTTGCCATTACCGGCTACATCCCAGCTTCAGGTCCTAGGTGATGAACTACTTCTGGAGCATGGGAAGATAAGGTCTTTTCCATAGGCAATGTTTTGTTTTTGTTGCTGTGGTTTCCACTGAGGACATTAACAAAGGTAAGAATGGTAAACCTCACTTGATCTCTTTCTAATGTCATGTGATTGCCACAACTATTTGGTGGAAGACTTTTCAGAGAATTCAAGGCCCTTGTGAAAAAGTGAAAAGGGTGCAGAGTCAGAAGAACTGGGGTTATTAATATCAAACTGATTCCATATTCAGTTAATATTCAACAATTATCAATTGAAAGCCTATTAAGTGCCAAGTGCAGTGGCTACAGTGCTGAACAAAATGAATTCCCACCCATGGGTGTGTATTTCAGCAGAGGAGAGGTGCAAAAAAAGAGTTATAAATATAAACAAGATAATTACATTTGATACCTTATATAAAGAAAATAAACAGGGTTTTATGATAGAAATTACCAGGGATGGGGTAAACAAAAAAAAAGAGTTTGCAAATAAAGTAGCCAGGGAAGGGAAAATGTGGAGGAATTTTTTTTTTCACTTCTTTGAAAAGTAAAAGCTGAAGAACCTTCTTCCTGACTTTTCAATTCAAAACATACTAACAATCAAGATAATTCATCCTCAATCTAAGAGACAGAGGACTAGATAAAATCCCTATGAAATTCAAAGATGTTTTTCAAATCTGGTTAATCATTATTCGGAAAACACTGTATTGGAAAATGCCCCTTATTTCCTGTGACACTCAGCCCCAGGGCTCTTAGAAGCTCTAAAGATAATTCACTTATCCCTGCTTCATTCTTTACTGGCTATCAGTCCCAGGACTCAGCCTGTTCTCTTATCTTTGTGTCTGTTGCCTCACCTCTCTAAGAGTTCTTCTCTTGCAGTCTGACTGCCAAGTGAGATAGTCTGCCTAAACCTTTCTTTTCTTGAAGGTCCTAACATTAGGCAGAAAACCCCTTTCTTTTTTGGGTGATTATGAATCATCCCTGTGGAGAAACACATGGGGATAGTAAAAATGATAAACATGGCTAAGTTCTACAGCTTACAGAGTGTTAACTGTGCTGGTCTTCAATTATAGATCTTGCCCCTCTCTGAGATGATAATTAAGGTAGAAATAATTTCTATCTTGAGTTCTTTTTCCTTCATTCTAATTCTGCCCTTATGATGAAATCAAGATAGAACATTGTGTTTTCATATCTACTTATTTCCAGTGTTCACTCATCCATGCACTCACTTAACATTACTAGTTAACATTTTATTCCAGACATTAAAGATAGAAAGATAACTGACACAAAATATTGTCTCTGACCTATGAAATAATTCAGTCTAGGAGATAAATTATGAAGTAGATGATTACAACACAGTATGAGAAACATCATTAAATGGGTAAATTCATATTTCTATGGAGAAAGATGAGGAAAACGGAGACTACATGATAATAAGTTAAGGAACTATCTCAACATTTATGTGGTATGACCTGAGTCTTGAAATATGAATGGGATCCACTCCTGGGATAGACTGGGGCAGGGTGGGATTCGGAGTGTTAACAGATGACAAGAAAATATATCAGTTGGTATGTCTCAGAAATGAGACAGCATGACATCATGATGCTGCTAGTGAGAAATGAGGTTAAAGGGCACCTAACTGTAGTAAGCAAATTCTAACAAAACTGAAGAGAAGAAGAAGACAATATGATAATATTAGTTGATTTAAATACCCAACTTTCAACAATGGATAGATCATCCTGACAGAAATCAATCAGGAAACATTGTACTCGAAATATACTTTAGTCTAAATAGACAAAATCGCATATACAGAGCATTCCACCCAACAGCAACAGAATGCACATTCTTCTCAATTGCACAGAGACCATTCTCTAGGGTAGATCACAAATTAGATCATAAAAGAAGTACTAGCAAATTTAAGACTTTAATCATACCAAGTATCTTTCCCACCATAATTGAATTAAACTAGAAAGCAATAACTGAAAAAAACTGGAAAGTTCACCAATATGTGGAAATTAAACAATGTAACTTCTGAGTAACCAATGAATCAAAGAAGAAATAAAAAATTATCTTGAGGGGCGCCTGGGTGGCTCAGTGGGTTAAGCCTCTGCTTGCTGCTGAGGTCATGATCTCAGGGTCCTGGGATTGAGGCCTGCATTGGGCTCTCTGCTCAGCAGGGAGCCTGCTTCCCACTCTCTCTCTGCCTGCCTCTCTGCCTACTTGTGATCTCTCTCTCTCTGTCAAATGAATAAATAAAAAATCTTTAAAAAAAATTATCTTGAAACAAAAGCAAATGGAAATATAACATGGCAAAACTTATAGGAAGTAACAAAAGTTAATTCTAGGAGGGAAGTTTATAGTGATAAACATTTACACTGAGAGAAAAGAAAGATCTCAAATAAACAAACTAAATTTGAACCTCAAGGAACTAGAGGAACAAGATAAGCCCAAACTTAGCTTAAGGAAAGAAATAAGAAAGATTAAAGCAGAATAAGTTAGAGACCAGAAAAAAATTAGAAAAGATCAATGAAACTAAGATCTGGTTTATTTGAAAAGAAAACAAAATTGACAAATTTTTGGCTAGACTAAGATAGGAAAAAGAACATTCAAATAAATTAGATAAGAAATGAAAGAGGAGACATTACTATTGATGCCATGGAAATACAAAGGATCATAAGAGACCACTATGAAAAATTATATGCCAACAAATTGTATAACCTAGAAGAAACAGATACATTTCTAGAAAAATACAACCTACTAAGACTGAATCTTGAGGAAAGAGAAAATACAAACAGACTAATAACAAGTTGGATAACTGAATCAGTAATCAAAAACCTCCCAACAAAGAAAAGTCCAGGACCAAATTCAGAGAGTGGTAAATTCAAACAAATATTTAAAAAAGAATTAATGCCAATCCTCCCCAAATGCTTCCAAAATGTTGGGGGAAATATCAGAATGGCTAAAATGAAAAACACAAGGAACAAGTTTTGAGAGGATGTGAAAAAAGGAAACCTTCTTGCACTGTTGGCAGGAATGTACACTGATGCAGCCACTCTGGAAAACAGTATGGAAGTTCCTCAAAAAATTAAATACAGAATCACCATATGATCCAGTAATTCCACTACTGGGCATTTACCCAAACAAAACAGCAAACAAACAAAAAACAATAATTCAAAAGATATATGCACCCTTCTGTTTACTACAGTATTTATAATAGCCAAGATATAGGAGGCCTATTATGAACAAGACAAGAGATAACGAGTGTTAGCAAAGACATAGAGAAAAAGTAACTCTGATGCACTGTTGGTAGGAATACAAATTAGTAAAGCAACTATGGGAAAGAGCAAAAAAATTCCTCAAAAATTAAAAATAGAATTATCATAAAATCCAGCAGTACCAATTCTGGGTATATATGCAAAGGAAATAAAATCACTGTCTCATGGAGATACCTGCACCGCTGTGTTCACTGCAGAATTATCCACAATAGCCAAGACATGGAAACAACCTAGGTTGGTTGAATAGAAAAAGAAAATGTGAGATATACATATACAATGGCTATGTGTCTGTGTGTGAATATATATGTATGTATGCATGTGTGTGCACACACACACGCAACGGAATACTGTTCAGTCATAAAAAAGAAGGAAATTCTGCCATTTATGACATGAATGGACTTCGAGGGCATTATGCTAAGTGGAATATATCAGAGAATAAGAAATACTGTATTATCTCTCATGTGGAATCTAAGAACATTGAACTCATATAGAAACATAGAATACTGGCTGCTAAGGGTTGAGGGGTGGGGGAATTGGGGAGATGTTAAGAATACTAACATCCAGGGATAAGATGAATAAGTTCTGGGGATCTAATGTATACACAGTGACTACAGTTAACAAAACTTCATTATATACTTCAGAGTTACTAAGAGAATAGATCCTAAATACTCTCACTACAAAATAAAAATGATAACTACATAAAGTGATAGTAGTATAAACAGCCCTTATTGTGGTAATCATTTTACCATATACAAATGTATCAAATCATCACATTGTACATCTTTTATTTATACAATGTTATATCTCAGTAAAGCTGAGAAGCACACAAAAGCAGTGGATCGATACAAAGTTTAGAGTAACAGCTACTTCCGGGGTGCCTGGGTGGCTCAGTGGATTAAAAAATTCAGCATCTATTGGGGCACCTGGGTGGCTGAGTAGTTGGGCATCTGCCTTCAGCTCAGGTCATGATCCCGCGGTCATGAGATCGAGCCCTGCATCAGGTTCTCTGCTCAGCAGAGAGCCTGTTTCTCCCTCTTACCTTCTCCCCTCTCATGTTCTCTCTCTCTCTCTCTCTCTCTCTCTCTCTCAAATAAATAAATAAAATCCTAAAAAAAAAAAAATAAGCATCCAACTCTTGATTTTGGCTCAGGTCATATCTCAGGGTCGTGAGACTGAGTCCCACCTCCGGCTGTGCTGGGTGTGGAGCCTGCTTAAGATTCTCCCTCTCCCTATACTTCTCCCCTTCCCCTTACTCTTTCTCTTTCTGGAAGAAAGAAAGAAAGAAAGAAAGAAAGAAAGAAAGAAAGAAAGAAAGAAAGAAAGAAAGACAATTTAGAATAATAGTTACTTCCTTTGGGAGCTGGTTGGGGATCAAACAGGAGAAGAGTAAAGTCATTTCAGGGGATGTTTCTAGTAAATTCTTCAGTTGACTGATAGGTTTCTGGATATTCATTATATTAATATGCATTCTAATTTATGTATATATTACTTAAAACTTTTTGTATTAATCAAGTAGGTTTATATGATAAATAAAATCATAGTAATAGTAGTGCTATTTTATTTTCCTGGTAGATGAAAATACCATAGGAAGGAATTGTATATTATTTTCTCTCCCTCCATTTCCTACATTTTGTTTCCTTTTCAAGGTGACATACTTTAATTTTTTTAATCAATGTATAACATTATAATAGTTGAAAGTACTTCTGAGAAAAAAGAGAAAAGTAATTTCTTAGTTTTCTGTTTTCCAGAAATTATAAGCTCCAATGGTGAGGGCTGTACCTAATTGTGCGATTGTTTTTCAAGTACATTTGTTGTGCTGGACTAGATAATTGTAACAAAAATCCAATAATTAGTAAATGGATTTTTATTTAAGTATGAGATTTACTGTTAGATACAAGTTAAAAAAAAAAATCAGGAGCTACTTGACATCAAAAAGGAAAAGCGCAGGGCCACATCAGTATACTTAAAAAGATACTGCAACTATACGTTTTTTTAAAAATAAAGTTTTAATTTAAAATGATTAGTTTATTCAAAATGCACATGTCCTCAATATAAAAGAAATTGAATTTTTCATCCAATTAGTCAAAGCACATAGTCAAAATACTAAAAAATGAGGTAAATTGTTTTTTACCTAGAAGCATAATAAATCAGAAGCAAACTGTCAAATGTTAGTCATTGAGAACATCAATCTGTACAATGACTTGGCTGTCAGCTTCAGGTTTGAGGCTTAATCATTTCAGAAGCAAGAAAGCCATGAGTCATATTTTACCCAAGAGACACTTGAGAACACATATCCATGCTGTTCCCCTCATAAATTTCTTGACAATTTGCCTCAAGGTCAATTGGCAATGAAATAATAGAAATTTTAAATTTCGAACAGATTATGTAAAGGTGGATTTAATGAATACGTAGCCTGCACTGTCATTTGGTCTGGTGTATATCTCCATCAGAAAGTATGCGACAGCCTTCAAAACTAGTAAAAACATATCACAGTCCTGAAGTACACTTCATAAGTAAGTGCATGACACAGAAACCCTGCATGATATCAGGATATCTGACTCTAGGTCATTTCTTCCTAAAGAGTTAGCTTTTGGAGTTTTTTAAAAAGTGTTTTATACCCAAAGACGCATAATTCATTAATTCATGATATGTACATAAATTTTATTATATCATGCATCATATTTATTTAAAGACCATGACATAAAAATGGTAATAATGCAAAACTGGCTAGAAGTTATTCCCCTCCCTGTAGCCACCTCTCTAATTCGTTCCCTTGAACACCTACTCTGAGCTTAGCCATGTGACTGACTGTACGTGTAATAGTCTGTGTGCGCTGTCCTAACAAAATACCATAGACTGGGAGCCTTAAACAGCAGAAACTAATTTTTTCACACTCTGGACACTGGAAGTCCAAGATCAGGGTGCCAGCATGCTCGAATTCTGGTGAAAACCTTTTCTCTGGCTTGCAGAAAGCCACTTCTGTGTGCTCACATGGCTTTTTCTTGATGCACGTGTACAGACAGAAAGATACCAAGCTTTCTGGTGTGTCTTTGCACAAGGGCAACCATTCCATCAGACCTTGTCCCCCACCCTCATAACCTAGTTACCTCCCAAAGGCCCCATCACCAAATATCATTACGATGGAGATTAGGACTTCAAAAAATGGACTTGGAGAGGTAGGCACAAAAACATCTGGTATGTAACACTGGCCAATGGAACAATAGCAAATAAGAAACAAGCAGATACTTAAAAACCATTTGTACATTTGAAACCCTCCTTTCTTGTTGTTCTTGGGAACCTTGTCATCACTACCCTATAAAGGGACCCAAGCGGCATGTTGCTATGAAGGAACACATGGCCTTGTTCCATTTCATTCTTGCTGATCTCAGCCATGAATAAAATAACCTGAAAGCTGAAGATCAGTCTTACCACTTTCTGAGACAATTATAATCACAGATTACCACCATTATCCCCACCTCATTGGGCCTTTCAAACACAACACTATTTCATATGTGACTTATGCCCACATACTCTTCCTTGAACACTGTGATGTTCATCAATAGTCACCTTCAACAGTTCTACCATCAGAGTTCTGCCAAAAGAAGCTTCCTTTAGTCTAGCATTTAATTCATAAACATTTATCAAACAACTTCGACATAGAAAAAATTCAACAGATTAAAATTAGGGGCACAACAGTGGAGCAAGACATAGCCCATGCATTCATTCACACAGTATGTGTATGAATGTATGGGAGACAGCAACAAGAAAATGTAGAAAATTATAATACTCTGTGGTAGCTGTTTTCAACTATAATGATCTGAACCAGCAAATACAGAAATGACTTGAGTGATTAATCTCAATTGTCCCAAGTATGTTACATAAACATTATGCCCCTTAATACAAAGGAGGTAAGTTAATTCAATCTAAGACTTATGGCATTAAGCTATACTTTTCTCATCAAACCCTAGTTAAGAAAAAAACAGTCTATGGTAATAACCATTGTATTAGGAAGTACAATCATACCAGCCTGAGGAGATTATAAATATATTTTGCTTTAGTCTTTACTGATGAATGAATAGTCAGGTGAAAAGAAGAGAACAATCAAAAAAAAAAAAAAATTGGGGGGGTGCCTGGCTAGCTTAGTCAGTAGAACATGTGACTTTTTTTTTTTTTTTAAGATTTAATTTATTTATTTGACAGAGAGAGAGAGAGCACAAGCAGGAGAGGGGGAGCAGGAGAGAGAGAAGCAGATTCCCTGCTGAACAGGGAGCCTGATGCAGGGCTCATCCCAGGACCCTGAGATCATGACCTGAGCCAAAGGCAAACACTTAACCAACTGAGCCACCCAGTGCCCTAGCATGTGACTCTTGATCGCAGGGTCATGCATCAAGCCCAACACTGGGCATGCAGCCTGTTCAAAAATTAAAAAATATATAAATATAAATAAAGAATATTTTGCACAGGTTCTTGGTAAGGAGATGCTAGTACACTTGGAGAACTAGAAGATAAAGCTGACTTCCTCTTTTTGATGGTTAACCAGTGATGTCCCAGAAAATGTCACAGCAAAGTCCAATAGAGACTAAAATAACTTGGAAGAAATAACAGAATGAAAAACACAGTTGCATCTTTATAAAGTGTTTCCAACATTAAATTCAGTGTTATGGTAAGAAATGGATGTTATGATTTTTTTTCATTGTTGCTAATATCTTCCCAGGTGTGTATGAGACAGTTATTCACTATTTCCATGATTTAACCCATGCTAAGGAGAAAAAAAGTATTAATTAAATATTAATATAAAATGTTTTAGTGCTAAAAAATAAAAAGGACTACTAGTAGACCAAAAAAAAAAAAAAAAACAATTATATTCACTGGTAACTTGTCCAGTCTATAAATAACAGTGCATCCCTTTACTGAATTAGGTTTAATTTTGTTCAACATGCTGGGATTCTTATCTTCAGTATTTATTCTGTCTATGCTTATGACATGGTCTTAGCAGGATATTTCAGAAGAAGCCTCAAGGAACAACTGAATCTATTTGCCAATTACTGTCAGAAAGAAGAGCTCAGTATTAATTATGCCAAACCTAATTCATCATTTTTGGTAGATTTTCTTCTACATCCAGATATAAAATGCTAAAAATTCTATCCAACAGGTTAGCCTCATTATACGTGGGAGTGTTATGTAGCAAACTCATCCTGACATGCTTATTACACTGCTCAAAATTCTAAGTTTTATAAGAGCCTTGTAAGTTATTTTATGATAGAGGTGATAGAAATGGAAACTTGCTGCCTACAAAAGTCAGAGGCAACTCTTTTACACTTTAGAGTGCAGAATTCTGCAGCTTTTAAAGCTTTTGTTCAAATAGCTGACTAGATCCAAACGCATATTTGAGTTAAAGTCCTTGGGCTACTCTAAAGTACTTTTGTAGAACTATATTAGTATGGAGATGGCACATCCTTCCTCTAGGTAAGGATACAAACAAGGCTCTGATTTTTATATAATTTCATTTTTGCAAACCACAACAATTAGAATATAAAGCAGGTCTTTCTTACTGTAACAGGTGATACAGAACTGTCAACCACTTCAGTTTTTACTGTTTGCTATCCAACTTTAGTCAAAAGTCAGCAGACAGATCAAGATATCTCTGGAGGGTTGCTGGAGGGGAGGTGTTTTGGGGGGATGGCTTAAATAGGTGATGGGGATTAAGGAGGGCATCTGTGATGAGCACTAGGTGTTGTATGTAAGTGATGAATCACAGAGTTCTACTATAGAAACTAGTATTACACAATATGTTAACTAACTGGAATTAAAATTTAGAATCTTAAAAAGAAAAAAAGAGGTGTTTCTGTAAATTTTCACTTGGATATAAGCCCTCAACTGCAAGCACATGATGATGAAAAATAAAATCTGAAAAGAGAAAACCAAAGTAAATAACTAAGCTAAATGGTAATAGTAATAATAATCTCAACAATGGTAAACATCTCCACTGACCAGAAGCACATGGTAGTAAAACATAAGTCTCCTGGAATCTGGAGCTAGAAGAAGTCACTGAAGCAGAAGTTCATGTTCTGTTTAATGAAGCAGAGGACTAGAACAAGTGTTCCACGCAAGATCAGGGATGAGAGAATCACCCACTGATGTAAGTCAGATGCTGGTCTAGGCCTATCCTCCATTCCCTCAATCCCTCCTGAATGAAGGAAGAAAAAATAAAACTGTTGCCCCTCACCACCTGGGACAGTATTTTTTTTTTCTTTTTTTTTTTTTTTAAATACTGGAGCCAGGGCACAGGCAGAACTTTGGAGCAAAAATTAAATGAAGCTAGTCCGTGGCTTAGATTTCTATAGATTTCATACAAGCACAGAATGTGGAGCAGTGAGAACCCCTACACGTTGAAAACTGCTTGTTGAAGCTGTGCATATCTTACAATCATCAATTTCCCGCCCAAGTACACATGTTTTGGCACAAGAAGATAAGTAAAGAATGCTTACAGCTACATGAACATAAGAGTTTTTAAGAATTGGAAACAATTTAAATGTCTATTAATAAAAGAATAGGTAACTAAAGTATGTTAAAATGTCTATACTACCCAAGGAATCTTACACTTAATGCAATCTTACCAAAATACCAAGAGCATTTTTCATAGAACCAGAATAAACAATCCTAAAATGCATACAGGACCACAAAAGACTCCAATTAGCCATAATAATTCTGAAAAGAAAAGCAAACCTGTAGGCATCACAATTCCAAACTTGAAGTTATATTACAAAGCTCTCCTAACCAAGACAGTATGGTACTGGCACAAAAACAGACATATAGATCAATGGAACAGAATAGAAAACTCAGAAATAGACCCGTAGCTATATATGGTCAACTAATCTTTGACAAAGCAGGAAAGAATATCCAGTGGGGGTGGGGGGAGACAATCTCTTCAGCAAATGGTGTTGGGAAAACTAGACAGCAACATGCAGAAGAATGAAACTGGACCACTTTCTTATACCATACACAAAAATAAATTCAAAATGGATGTAAACTTAATTGTGAACCAAGAAACCACCAAAATCCTAGAGGAGTACACAGGCAGCAACCTCTTTGACATTGGCCATAGCAACTTCCTACTAGACACATCTCTGGAGGCAAGGGAAACAAAAGCAAAAATAAACTTTTGGGACTTCATCAAAATAGAAAACTTCTGCACAGCGAAGGAAATAATCAACAAAACTAAAAGGCAACCTACTGAATGGGAGAAGATATTTGCAAACAACATAACTGATAAAGGTTTAGTATTCAAAATCTATAAAGAACTAATACTGAACATCCCAAAAATAAGTAATCCAGCTTAAAAATG
Organism: Lontra canadensis; assembly: GCF_010015895.1. Taxonomy (NCBI): domain Eukaryota; kingdom Metazoa; phylum Chordata; class Mammalia; order Carnivora; family Mustelidae; genus Lontra; species Lontra canadensis. The sequence goes on along the minus strand of NW_022631047.1, from coordinate 3,988,047 downwards.
GGCAGAAGACCTAAATACGTATTGTTCCAAAGAAGACACAGATGGCTAACAGACACATGAAAAGTTGCTCAACATCACTCATCAACAGGGAAATACAAATCAACACTATAATGAGATAAAATCACCTCACACCTGTCAAAATGGCTAAAATTAACAGGACAGGATATGACAGATTGTGGCAAGGATGTGGGGAAAGGGCACTTTTGCACTGTTGGTGGGAATGCAAATTAGTGCAGTCACTCTGGAAGAGTATGGAAGTTCCTCAAAAAGTTAAAAATAGAACTATCCTATGAAGCAGCAATTGCACTACTAGGTTTTTACCCAAAGGAAACAAAAACACTAATTCAAAGGGACACATGTACCCCAATGTTTATAGCAGCATTATCAACAAGAGTCAAATCATGGGAACAGCCCAAGTGTCCATAACTAATGAATGGATAAAGAAGAGGTGGTATACATATAAAATGGAATATTACTCAGCCATAAAAAAAGAATGAAATCTCACCATTTGCAACAACATAGATGGTGCTAGAGAGTATTATATTAAGTGAAATAAGTCAGAGTAAAACAAATACCACAGTGATTTCACTCATACATGGAATTTCAGAAATAAAACAGATGAACATGGGGGGTGGGAAGAGAGGCAAACCAGGAAACAGACTCTTAACTGCAGAGAACAAACTGATGATTACCAGAGTGGAGGTGGGTGGGGGTAAGGATTAAATGGGTGATGGGGATTAAGGAGGGCACTCGTGATGAACACTGGTGTTGTATATAAGTGATGAATCACTAAATTCCACACCTAAAACTAGTATTACACTGAATATTAACTAACTGGATTTTAAATAAAAACTTGAAAAAAATGATAAGCAGAAAAAAAATTACGTATATTCATGGAATGGAATAAACAGAGTTAAAATGAATGAGCTAAAGCTATATGTTTGAGCCAGCTCCAATAAAGCATATGGCAAAGGATTAATCAGTACGATGCCAATATATGAAGTATGATAACACATAAAACTTTATAAAATATTATGTATGGAAGCATAGAATATATATATAGAAGCATATATATATGCTATATATATACTATATATTATAGTATATAATACATATTATAGTATATAATATTAGTACTTAAGTAACTAAGACAACATTTAATTACTCAATCAATAACTATATTATGTACATATTATGTGCTTGGCACCATTCTAGGCACTGGGTATATGCAATCAATAGAAGAGACTAAAATTCCTGCCCTTATAGAGCTTATATTCCAGTAGAAAGAGAGAAGGGATCAGAGAAGAAACAAATAAATGAGATGTGAAGCATTCCCTATGATGACTACTCTGGAGTATAATGCAACCTAAAAGGGAGATGTAGAGAGCTGGGAGGCAGCGTGTTACAATTCTAAACCTCATAGTCAGAAAATGCCTCACAGAGAAAGCCTCACTAAGAAAGTGACTTGTAAGCAAAGATCTAAGAAGGTGTGGGTATAAGATAAAAAAAAAAAAAAAACTGTCCACAGGCGTTGTTTTTGGTAGTGGGAAGAGCACATGCAAAGGCCCTGAGGCTTCCCTGTGCCTGCCGAGTTCAACAAGAAACAGATGTAGAGACATAGTGTAGAATATACACAGCTATACAAAGAATAGTTATGATGTAAAGCTATTTTAACAGAACTATTGGGTTAGATGGGAGAGAGAAATATGCATGAGACATGGATTCAGGTCTACAAGAACTTCTAAGCAGCCTATAACACACTGAGAATAAGTAATAAAAGAAGGAATGAAGGCTGAAGAAGCAAAAGATAGTTTCCCTAGAAAACTGCCAAATCCCCAGTCAACTTTTATTGGGGTAGAAGGGGTGACCACAAAGAACAAATCATTTTGCAAAAAAAGAAAAAAAAAGTGCTTCTCCATATCCTTTTTCCTATACTTCTATCTGTGATGGTTAATTTTCTTTACCAACCTGGCTAGGCTATGGTGTCAGTTGTTGGGTCAAATAGTCTAGATAACTGCTGTGAAGGTATTTTGTAGATGTAATTGACTTTAAGTGAAGAAAAGTTGCCCTTCACACCATGGGTGGCCCTCATCCAATCAGCTGAAAGCCCTAAAAGCAAAACCTGAGGTTTCCCAAAGAAGAAAGAATTCTGCCTCAAACCGTAACACAGGAATTCATCCTGAGTTGCTAGCCTGCTGGCCGACCCTATGAATTCTGGACTCAAGACTGAAACATCAACTCTTACATGAATTTCCAGCCTGCTAGCCGGCTCTGCAGATTTCAGACTTGCCAGCCCCTGTAACTGCATAAGCCAAGTTCTTAAAATTAATCTTTCGGTTTTGTTTCTCTGTAGAACCCCGACTGATACAGAGGACAGAGGAGGAAGCCACAAATAATTGTTCTCAAGCCTTAAAACTTAATGGAACTTATTCTGCTAAGTTGTAAACTTGCTTTAGACCAATGACCCTTTTTTCTTTACAATTTCTCCCATTTTGAAGAGGAGTATCTATTCTTTACCTGTCCTACTGTTTTATCTTAGAAGCAGATAACTCACTTCTGAACTTCACTGGTCCACTAAATGGAGAGGAATTTTGCTCCTGAGGGCAAATACCCCACCCTTTAACTGATTTACATAGAATTTGGACTTCAAATGGATTCTAGAATGGTTAAGACTTCAGAGGATATTGGGATGGGGTGAATGCATTTTTTTTACATGGGAAGAACCTGACTTTGGGAAGGATCATAAGTAGACTGTTACAGGTTGAACAATGTCCCTAAATTAAAAAAAAAAAAAAAAAAAAAAAAAAAGTACATTAAGTCCTAACCTCCAATACCTCATAATGTGACCTTATTTGGAAATAGGGCCAATGCTGATAGAGTTAAGATAAGGTTGTGCTAGAGTAGGATGGACTCCTAAGCCAGTAAGACAGTAAGAAGTAGGCCAGGTGAAGACAGAGAAACACAGACAGAATGTCAAGTGAAGACAGCCTGGGGCTGTCAAATGACAGAAGAGGAAAGGACAGATCCTTTCCTAAAAGCTTCCAAGAAAGTACAGAGGAGCCAAAGCTCTGATTTCAGACTTCAGGTCTCCAGAAATGTGAGAGAATGAATTTCTGCGGGTTTTTAGCCACCTAGTCTATGGTACTTTGTTATGGCAGCCCCAGGAAGTGCTCAATAAGGACTTACAGTCTACCAGGTAAAGTTTTGTATAAATTCACATGATTCTCCTACTAAACAAGTGAAGGAACACTATTATTATTGTTATTACCCCCATTTATAACTCACTTAACAGAGGCCCTTACAGGTTATGTTATGTACCCCTGACTGGCAAAGAAAGTTAATGTGATACTGAGGCTTTGAGCAAGGTTTCCAACACCTATGCTTTACAGCACTGAAAGTACTGGTACTTCCTGCTTCTCTTTAGAGAGATCTGCTGTGTGTCTGCATGTGTGTGTGCAAGCTCGCAGGCACTATCTATAGGTAACTGCCAAAGAACCTCAATGGATTTTTCATGAAGTACATGTGATTATGAGCCAAAGGAACAGAGACTGACTTTTTGATGGCAACTTGATTTGCATATTCCCAAAGAAAAACTGAGAAGTAGGTGACTATCCAATGGACACAGTGAATTAGAACAGCACCTACATATTAATATATGCAAGCCTAGCTCTGAATATTTAATAACAAAAGATGAATAGAAGAGTCTACTAAAAACATGATAAGAAATCTATCCATATTCCCCTTTAAAAAAACCACTGCCTTAATTAAACTTAATTTTTTAAATCGTCATACATCAAATTGTTTTATCACTGGATGGCATGCAGACTGTTTCAAAATTTAAATGAAGAGAATTTATATTTGGATATTTTTATTTTACTCATTTCTACATTTCTTTAATTAGTGAAACTAAAGCCACTTAAACATTAAGTTACAAATTATGTAGGTATGATTTTAGTGTGTATCAAACTGAGTATTGGCAACACTCTCTTCTCCAACCTTGAGAACTTAAATATACCTAAGCAAGTCCATATACAGAAAGAATGGGACTATATGCACTATAATAAATGGACACACAAATTTCAGGAAAGCCAAAGGTGAATCTGGAAAATTCACTAGAGAATTATGCCTTAAATGACAGTGCTTACTTAGCTACACTTCCAAATAAAAATGTATTAAGGCATAAAATATTTCCCATTCGAAAACAGTAGGAACACTGACTGATAAACCATTAACTCTATTGTTCTGCAGTAAATAGAGACTTTGGTTTTAGTCCCAGCTCTCCCAATAGTTGTTACTTTCCCTCTCTGGACTCAGCTCCTTGTATATAAGGTGATGTTCTTTAAGGTTCCTACTTGCTCCAAATTTCAACCGCAAAACCACTGGTCATTGACTGATATCTAATTGCAGTTCAAAAGAAATGGAAATGGAAAACTACCATAATAAAATTTAGCTTTTAATATTTACTCATCTTTATCACTTGACTCTCAATACAACCTGTAAAGCAGGTTTTCTTCCCTGGAATACTTGCTGAATTAAGATAACAATGGCCAGACACTCTAGAAAAAAATAGGACTCTCTACATAAATTCTTCTAATTTGTGGCAACATCCCTCCTTGAGAACTCAATGCAGAATATGAATACTCTGTAAATGTATAAAGTAAATATGTTTATTTTTAGAAACCAACTTTGAAAACTACACAATTTAGTAAGCAATGTCTTTAATTACATCTAAACTGTATAGATAGCATCACTTGCAATGTAACTATCAATAATTTCTTATCCTTGCCACAATACAATCCCAATCATTTGGGGAACAAATTACCTAAGCCTCATTAAAAAAATCAATTTATTTCTACAATTTTTTCAGCAAAGTACACACAGACATTTATAACACAATGATAATAAGAAAAATTAGGGGCGTCTGGGTGGCTCTGCTGTTAACCGTCTGCCTTTGGCTCAGGTCATGATCCCAGCGTACTGGGATGGAGCCCCATGTCAGACTCCCTGCTCGGCCGGAAGCTGCTTCTCCCTCTCCCACTCCCCCTGCTTGTATTCCCTCTCTCACTGTGTCTCTGTCAAATAAATAAATAAAATTTTTTAAAAAATAAGAAAAATAGATTACCTTTGACACTGTTGTATAATATCCAATAAAAATGAAATTTTAGTGATTAAAGATTGTGTAATCTTCAAAATGTCAGTGTTAAGCAAACTTTAGAATCTTCCTTACTAACGAAGACTTGGCAGGCTATATTATATACCATATTATTTTAAGTAATTATGATTAATACATCTTTCAGCCAAGAGGTTTAAGAATGACAAGTTAGTTTTAGAAAAAACATTTAAAAATCCTATCTTCCTAAAGCAAACACAGAATACCTCATTAGCCTTAACTCCATACAACTCAAAAAGCAAAATCTTTAGAGAAGGACTAGTCAACATTTATAGTTTTTCATTATTCTTTCATTAAGCCTAGAACATGAAATCAGTTGATATTATAGAGATGAAAAACCCACATGTCTATAATCTAAAGACTAGCCTAACATGGGTACAATTTGTATAATTTAAAAGTTACCTGAATAGAGAACAGGAGTTTTCCACTTTTCTCAGGGCTCAGAGCTGAGAACAGAGGCAACTGATCATTAACTTTTAGCCAGAAGCAAACTTGCACACATACCTCAAGAGACTATCTGCTTTTCCCTACCCTCTCTTTTCTCTCAAATAGGGGAAAGGTAGCCCTCTCTTTTCTTGAACATGCTTTGACAGGCACAATGAGTTCATATTTTTCAGAGTGTAAAGTTAAGTTGGCTTAAATTACAACCTGGGTCAAAGAAGGTAACCAAGTGTCAATTTGAACTGCTAAATTTAATCTTCTAATTCTTTTTCTCTGAGTTGATATCATGTAAAATCCACATTTTCAAGTGTATTTACCACCATATGATTTCATATTACATCTAGAACACACTGCAAATTCCTATAAGACATAAATTAACGTGCCAGTGAGTCTTCACTGAGTCTAGGACTAGATAATTCTTATCTAGGACTAGATAAGGTATGAGCAATAATAAAGAGGCCAAGGTCAGGGATACCTGGGTGGCTCAGTTGGTTCAGCGTCTACCTTCTGCTCAGGTCATGATCCTGGGGCCCTGGGATCAAGCCCTGGGAGCCCTGGCTGGAGCCCTCTGTCTGGCTCCCCTCTCCGTGGGGACTCTACTTGTCCCTCTTCCTCTACTCCTCCCCCCCCCCCCCCCCACCCCCCCTTTTTGCCCAGGCCCACTTACATGCTCTAAAAAAAAAAATATCTTTAAAAAAAAAAAAAAAAAAAAAAGAGGCCAGTTAGCTTTTGTTACCTAATCATAAACACACTCTTTATTCGAACAGCTATTCTGTAAAGCACCATGCCCTCTGTCAGAAAAGCTCCTCAACTAAGAGTATGACAGTGATTCTGATGGTGGGTCAGTGTTGCCATCTTTGTATTGAAGAAATTACACTAGGCTTTGGAGAAATAAAGAGCTGTCATTTACTGGGTGTTTCTCATATGCTAGGCAGCATTTTTCCAAACAATTTATATCCACGACCTGATTATCTAAACCATATAATAGAGACATTATGATACATACTTATGAGGACAATGAAGCTCACAGTTTTGATTACTCCTATGTAAGGCCATTTGGCTGATAAATAATGGGTCCTGGATTAGAATTCCAGTTTGTATCCAAATCCCTTTTCCTCTCCACTGAACAGGAGGCCATCTTATCCATGGTCAGCGGGTGAAGGGAATTTGATTCTTCATGTAAGAGACGTCATTATTGAGACCTAGGCACTAAGGAATAGCTACATGTATAATACACTGCCCAAATATTTTATTCATTTAGTTAGTTTATTTTAAGTAGGCTCCACACCTAGCAGGGAGCCCAACACAGAGCTTGAACTCAGAACCCTGAGATCAAGACCTTAGCTAAGATCAAGACCTGAGCTAAGATCAGGAGTCAGACACTTAACTGAGTCACCCAGGAGCCCTTAAATATTTTAATAGGCTGAATTTCTAAATGCATATTCTGGTTACAATAACCAAGTAATAACATAATCTCTGGATATTTCCTCTAATTTATTTAATGAAATAGAACAAATGCCTTTACACAATATGGCATTTGATATTTTTCTGTCTCCTTCATTAAAATTAAGTTCAAAAAATAAAATAGTTAAGAAATTTTACTTAATACAAAATTAGATATATAGTGAAGCTGTAATACTCTGACAAATTGCACTATGGATTTCACAATTATGTAGTATATATGATGATCAAAAGCAGAGTGTATCTTTACAGTCAACTCTTCAAATACCTTTATTCCAACACAGCAAAGTTTTTAGTAACTAGCAAATGTTCAATTATATTTATTTGGGGTAAAATTACCTGATGTGATATAGGTGACTAATCAACTAATAATAACTTCATTTTGTACTCTGTAGATATATGTCAAAGTAGATTATTTTTCAAAACAGTGGATGAATAAAATTTCAACAAAATCATATGCTTTATCAACGGTGCTTATATACTGCAAATATGACAATAAGACTCAATTTTGTGCAAAGAAATTATTGTTAACTTTGTTAAGTAAGCATGCTGTTAATTATGAAAATGCTACATTTAAAAAGCTCTTAAATGTGTAATTAAAGTTTTCCACTTAGTATTTCTAAATACTAAGTTAAACAAAATGAGAAAGACAAACACGTATCTAAGTTTGATTTATAAAAATTACATAATCAAGAAAGTAACTTAACAGAAGGTCTAGAAAGATTAGAGTTGGAAGAAGGCTGTACAGTATATTTTGTACTTATTTCATATGATTTTGCTTACTGTTATCACAGTATTAAATTCTTGAAAAATTACTGTCCAAGTGACAGAACCCATGGTCTGATGACTAATAGAGTCCATCATAAAACTTTAAAGAGCTCTTAATTATAAATAATATATTTGCTTTCTCAATGCAGAATTTATTTTTCTTCATATAAGACATTTCTCCTACTAAGTTATTTTATCATCTTAAACACACATTTTTAGCAAAGCTACCAAAAAGCCAAAATCACTTAATTTAAATCAGTGTGCTGACGTAGAAAAAATGGCAAATAAAACTAATTGGCTTTAATACACAACTTCGGACACCTACGTAATCACAGTAAAACATTCAACAATTTGACTCTTTTTTTTAAATGAGAAATGTATCTTAGTGAAAGCACAGAGAAATCATGTTCTTAAAGCTGAACAACTAAGTTCTGTGGGGTGTGAGATAGATACAGATAGTCGTGGTTGCTCCATAAGCCTTTGAGAAAAGAAAAGCCACGTGCAAAACAGACTTGCTCATCCTGTGCCCTGGGGAGAAAAATGGCTGAAGGTGACTAACCTTTGCCAAGGTTACAAATTCTCAAGAGCAATTTCAAAATATGGTAATGTGAGACTTTTTTTTGAAATTCCAGTTTCTAGAATTCTTCAATAATGTGGGGACAGTAGAGACAGGAAATATAGTCTCAGGGGAAAACCTTGATGAATAGCATGTGTGCTCTTGGAACAGGGTATTAATTCTGCATTTGAAACATGACAATAAGTTCTTGGCAATGAATTTGTTTATAGCCTTATTCCCAAGTTCCATGCAGCATTTGTACATTTCCCTTGTGAGATTTGATGTTTTGTGTGTTATGACTAAGGAGTGAAAACTGAATTAATGTGGAAAGTCCAAGTTTGTCATCAGAAAAAAAATGTGTAAGAAATTCCAGAGCAGAAAGTTCAGGTATATACTTAGGGTGAGAAAAGCAGGGAGCTAGTCAGAAGGCAAACAAAAACAAAAACAATGAATCAAATACCTCCTAAACATGATAAGAATCTTCTAATGGATTCCTTTTCTCATCTGAATAAAACTTGTTTTCTTCTTCTTTTCCTGGAAAGAGTACATAACCTGAATACTCATTTTGAGTGTGATCAATCGATTGATTGTGATCCTATTATTTTCTGAATTCCAGAATTATAACAGAGATTTAAAAAGCACATAACAGAGAAAACAATCCTGAGTTAATTATCCCTCAGAGTTACAAGGTAAAAAGGAATTTTTTTCAACCTTGATAAGCGTAAAAGGGAAAAAGTCTTCAGTTAAATCTGCTTTCATAGAATAATTCCTTTACAGTTTCAGTATGCCACAGAAAAATATAATGGGAGCAACATGGTCCTACACACAAAATATACAAATATTCTCCATTTCAACAGACTTCCCTCTTTTGGTTGACAACAGTGGCTCACTAGTTTAACAGAAGTATTGGAAGAGTGATTTGGGTACATGGAAACATTTAAGACCCTTCCCTCTTTGACTGTCATCCAGTCAACAGACGATCCTACCATATTCAGCCAATCTAGAAACATGTTCAGAGAGGGAGTGCTTTTTTTTTTTTAATGTTTTAAAATTTTTTACTTAGATTCAGTTCTGTTAACACGTAGTGCATTATTGGTTTCAGAAGCAGAATTTAGTGATTCATCATTTGCATATAACACCTAGTGCTCATTCCATCAAGTGCCCTCCTTTTTTTTTTTTTGATATTTAAACTTTATTGTATTTTTTCAGTGTTCCAAGATTCATCATTTATGCATCACACCCAGTGCTCCATATAATACATGCCCTCCTTAATACCCACCACCAGGCTCACCCAACCCCTCACCCCGTCCCCTCCAAAACCTTCAGATTATTTTTCAGAGAGGGAGTGCTTTAAAAATATCTTTCCAGCCCGGAGCCTTTGATTCCACTCTCTGCCATTCCCCTCAGCATGCACTGGGAACTCACGGCTTTCTATTAAATATACCAGCATTCTGCCAGGGACTTAGCTCAAAGTCTCCAAGTCAGCAATACTGTCTCCCTTTCTCTATCTGCCACAAGGACTCAAATCTATCTCCTTTTCTTCTTTCTCACAAGAACCATTTAATTTCAAAAAATCTGGTAGCTTTCCAATTGTTATCCCAGCATCCAATCTCTCTATTTGAGTAAAGCCTCAATAACTTTTTTCTAAATTATACAGCTAATGTAAGCTCAGACCATGACCCACTCCTAGTCAAAACTGGTCAGTAACTCCCTGCCTCCCCTTCCCAACGCTGACACACCACAGCCATCTATATGCATGCATACACACGTACACTCACACACACACATACCAGGGGGACAGGTTATAAAATAATATGATCAAGTGTGTAGTCTCCATCTATTACTATAGCCAATAATACTAACACTGGTGTTTTAATGTGCCATTAGTAAAATAGAAGCCTTTAATTCTCTTGGTTTTTAAAAATACTAACAAGACCTTAGTCATTAACAAGATATGAATAAATGGAGTTTAAGGCAACATTCCATCTACTGGCCCAATTATACCTCACCAGGTATGAAATTCTACCACACCTCAAAATAAGTTTATATATTTGGTAAAAGTTAATAAAAACCTTTAAAATTTTTAAATTTTATTTCATTTTTTAAAGATTTTATTTTTAAGTAATCTCTATACCCAGCACGGGGCTTGAACTCACAACCCTGAGATCAAGAGTCACAGGCTCTACTGACTGGGTCAGCCAGGCGCCACTTAAATTATTTTAAATAGAAGTATAAAACCTTCAAATGCAGATCCAATGGAATATAAGTAAGTATAATGGCTATGACCAAAAAAGACCAGAAATAAATGCTGGAGAGGATATGGAGAATAGGGAACCCTAGTGTACTGCTAGTGGGAATGTAAACTCGTAAAGCCACCATGGAAAACATTATGGGGGTTTCTCTAAAATTAAAAATAGAACTACCAAGTGATTCAGCAGTCCCACTTCTATGAGTATATACACCTGAAGATATCACTATCTTGAAGAGATATCCATGCTCTTATGTTCACTGCAGCATTATTCATGATAGCCAATATATGGAAACAACGTAAGTGTCCATCAATGGAAGAATGGAAAAAGAAAATATGATATGTGCATGTGCAGAGAGGCGCACACACACACACACACACACGCACACACTCTCTCTCTCTCTGGAATATTAGTCATCCATGAAAAAGATTGAAATTCAGGCTTTTTTTATAGCATCGATGGACCTTGAGGGCATTATGCTAACTAATTCAGACAGAGAAAGACAAATAGGTATGATTTCATGTATATGTAGAATCTAAAAACATCGACATAAGGGAGACAGTAGAATGGTGGAGGGCTGGGGGTGGAGGAAATGAGGGATATTGATTAAATGATACAAATTTTCAGTTATAAGATGAATACTTTTGGGGATGTGAAGACAGCATGGTGACTATAGTTGACAATACCATATTGTACACTTGAAAGTTGCTAGGAGAGTAGAGCTGTAATTGTTCTCACCATAACAAGAAGAAAATGATAATTATGAAGGTGCATTCATCAACCTTATTGTGATAACTTCACAATATATATCTGTATCAAATCAACACATTGTACACCTTATACAATGTTCCATATATCAACTATATCACAAGAGAGGTCGGAGAAAAAAAGAAAAGTAATGTAAAGTCATATGGTGAAGGCAGTTTATAGGAGTTATAACCAAGTTAATAAAAATCACATGGTTTAAATTTTTTTATTCCTCTCTGGTTTCCCTGTGTGGACTCAACTTTTCCTGGTGTGTCCCTGAGCAGCAGAGCATGGGGACCTTCTTTGCCTTCAGCTGGCCTTGTGAGACAGGTCCCAGTCAACTTACTAGGTTTCAACCGTCTGGGGAACCAGCAATTTCTATTTCCTACCACGGTGCAGCATAGCTCCTTGCTGTCCTTCTCCACACTATTTTAAAGGATTCTTTAAAAATAAGGTTTGATTTCATGTTAGAAAGTTTGGGTTCAGACATACACTCTACTTTCTAGCTTGATCAAATTACCTAACCTCTCTGAGTCTCAGGCTTCTCACCTACCCACTGGTTTCCTATTTCCTTATGGAGATACTCCTGGTAAAATAACACTTCAGTTCATTCCCCATGTGATGGGTGAATCTAGAAGAAGAAAAAGAAAAAAAAAAACTAAGCAAGTTTAGTACAGATATTTCTGGGCTCCTCTTAACCTTCCTACAGAGGACGTACATTCTGGTTTGGTCTATATGATGTGATAATTTTACTAGTGCAAGTTCTGTTCCCTACAAAGGAAATGCCTCTATCTTGGAAGTAAGTGCAACAAGAAACCCCATTTGATGACATATCCAAGCCACATTCTCTAGGTTAGCATCATTTTTAAGAATTAAATAGATGAGTCGAAAGGACCTGCTGAATCTATTTTTCCTTTGCATTAATCAATTTAACCAGTATTTGGTGAGCAGCTAACATACAAAAGCTATTGTGTTATGAACAGTAGGGATGCCAAGATAAATAAGACAAGCTCTCTTTTCTCAGTTAGTCACTCTTCCGTGATGGAAGACAGATTAATATACAGTTAACAAGCCTGAATTATTAAAGCTAAAATAGATATATAAAGTATTAAGAGTTGTCATATAGTGTAGTTCCTGTATAATTTAACTCATTGCTACATACATTCACATACACTAAAGGAAGAACCAAAATTGTAAAACTACCTACTCAAGTCATCTGCCATAACATCAGAAAGCTGTTAAGAAATGTTAGGATTTGGGACACCTGTGTAGCTCAGTTTGGTTAAGCAGCTGCCTTTGGCTCAGGTCATGATCCCAGCATCCTGGGATCAAGTCCTATGTCAGGCTCCTTGCTCGGCGGTGAGCCTGCTTCTCCCTCTGCCTCTGCCTGCCACTCTGCCTGCCTGTACTCGCTCTGTCTCTCTGACAAATAAATAAAATCTTAAAAAAGAAAGAAAGAAATGTTAGGATTCGATAATCAGAACATCATAGAAATGTATTCCCCTGTATCTGAAACGAACAGATTCATTATTACCCAGCTTTTCCATGGACATTATTAGCAAATGTGACTGAGTTGCTCATAGCAGGAACTTACAGTTCATGACTTCCAGACCATAACATGAATGGAGAAGACTAAATTCTTAATTGAAAATTTTCCCTAGGTTCAAGAGTATATAAATCTGGACATTCTGCCTGAAAGAAAAGCCCAATTATTAGTCATCACCATTGACCTCAACCCACAGAATCCAGTTTGTATAAAGAACATGAGGAGAGTGAGTGCTTAGCGGAATGTCTAACAGGGAAAATATTGTCAGGCATGCTCAGTTTACCTCCTTACTGATTTCTTGATGTGGTTTCAAGGTACAAAGGCATATAAAAGTAAAGAAAATATGACAAGGTATTTGGTCTGAAATTTACTTGAAACTTTCCATTGACTCATTTATTCCAGTGACTTTTTGTTCAAATAATTTGTTTTTTTTCCCACCACCTCCCCACTTCCCACCCACACCACCCACCCCTGTCAATTGATGGATTAAAGTTAAAGCAGAGGCAATAAAGAGTGATATACTTTGTAGTTTTCACTGTTCAAAAGTTTCTCTAAGGCCACACGATCTACCTATTTCCACACAATGGAGTGCCTGGGGGACAGCCCCTCCGGATTTTCTAAGATTTTTTAGCAATAGGCAAATGAGATGCCACTTAGTGACTTATGGGAGGAATGAGATGTAAAATAGAGGTTGAAAGAGCTAACTAAAGGGTCCACTAAGATATCAAATGTATTTGAAGAAAAACAGAAATATTTAACTAAAAGCACACAATGTGTGCTAAACCACATACTTAATTGGCCTGTGATTATAGTTAAGTATCCAATTGCTAGAGAAAACCTGGGAGTTAAAAAAAAAAAAAAAAAAAAAAAGCAGAGAGAAGTTATTCCATAAGAACAATGCATGATCACAATTTAAGAAATCACGGCATGTTCCTAGGCCTTTGTGTGTAGATAGCCACAGCAAGAGGGCAGATCTCACATTCTCACATTCAACCTAAGTCCACCACTAGGACTCTACTATTTCAGGGGTCCCGGGTTCTTCCCCACCGTACGAGGAGAGCCTTGAACAGACTTCATTCATCTGCTGACGTTCAGAAGTGGGTGACATGTGTTGGCTGAATCGATTAATACATGGTGCCTTGAAATACAGTTACTATGACCAAAGTCGAAAGGCTGATCTAATATATGCTATCAGGCCTAAAGAAGACCTACCACACCACTGCCAGAAACAGAGAGTGTTCCATAGATAGAAGCAGCAAGTTTTACCCATCTGCTTTCGAGGCTCCTCTCTTAACGGAATGTTTTTGAAAATTCAACATTCAGACAAGCTGTTTCTTGTACAGTACTTTTTTTAATTGAGGACCTCTTTTTACAGGGTGCTGCATACCTTTCCTAGAACCAAGAAATATGCATGCTTCAACAGTGGCATCCAAACAAACCTAAAGACTTACAATATGACAGATAAAAATAGAAATACAAATGGATTAAATGAAGTGAACTATTACAAAATATGAAAAATTTGCTCCAACCACATGTTAGTGATAATGAGAACAGACAAGCTAGAGAGTTACTTTAAAGTGCAAGAGTTTTTAAAAATTACCTTAAATAGAAAATTTGAAGTTGTCAGAATTTAGCTGCATTAAAATGCCTCTACCCCAAAGGCACTCACCTTGAAGTTTTGGACACTTTACTTGAAAATAAAGTATGACTCTATAGAGAGTACAATATTTTAGGAATAAAAGTAATAATAACAGCAGCTAATACTTATACAGCCCCTACTGTGTGTCAAGTACCCTTCTAAGTACTTAACATAAATTAACAAAATTAATTTTCACAGCGGCCTTATGAAGAAGATACTTTTTACTCTTCTCATTTCACAGATGAAAAAAGCGATACTTAGGCAGATTATAATTAGTAAGAATCAGGGGCAGGATTTGAACTCATCTACTCAGGACCCATAATCTGTGCATTTAACTAATAAGGAGAACACAGGGACAGCCAGTCCCCTTAATAAGCCATGTATCCCAAAGAAACCAGATGATGTATTAAAACTTACCTCAATGCTCAGACGCTCAGTATGGGACCAAAACAAAATAAATAAATAAAAGGAGCAAATCCCACCATGACTGACCTAAAGTCTCCCTGGCATAACTCACTCTACTCTCAGGCTTTCCATATAGTTGCAGCATCAGCCTGTATTAGTTTTCTATTGTTACTGTAATAAACAACCACGAACCTAGTGGCATAAAATAACACAAATTTATTTATCTTATTTGTCCGGAGGTGAGAAGTCTCCCTGAGCTAAAATCAAGGTGTCAGTGGGAGGCCAAGGGGAGAATCAATTTCCTTGCCTTTTCCAGCTTCTAAAAGTCACCCTTTTCCTGTGGCTGCATTCCTCCATCTCTAAACCAGCAATGCCACCTGAAGTCCTTTGCATGCTGCCATTTCTCCTTATCAGGCCCCCTGGTGATTACACTGGGTCCAGGCATATAATCAAGGATAATCTCAAGGTCATCTGATTAGCACCCTAACTTCTCCCTCACCAGGTAATATATCCATCGCATGTGAAGATTAGGATGTGGGAGCCATGATTCTCCCTACCACATGGACATACCATGATTTGTTCATGAACTTGAGGTAGAAGACCACACAATTGGTCTAGGAACTAACTGTTCATGATAAACAGCTGACACCGCTTTGTAAATTATCACACTCCTCTAACAATACAGATAAAATAGCTAGCAATCCAAATCCAAAAGGAAATTTGGCTAGTTAAATATAATTCTGGCAAGAGTTACTGGTTTTAAGAACATCTGATTTCAAATCATCTCTCTTAATAACTGATGAGCCTTGATTCAGTGCTAGCATCAATTTTCTCATATAAACAGTGAGGTAGTAACACCTGACCTGCTCTACACCACGACTGTAGTAAGAATCAAATTATATTAAACGATGAGTGTGGAAACTCTTTGTGGGTAAGAAAGCCTTATACAAATAAAATATAAATATAAGAAAGCCAGTATCATTATTTTTGTTCAAGTTATAGTTATTTTTTCAAGAGTGCCAAAAATAAATAAAAGTATGTACCTATGATGTGGGAAACAAAGACAAAAGGAAATGTAGATAAAATTAAATGTCCTTATAACCAGCAGCCCACTGAGAAATACTTGAGGCAAGCAAAATATAATGCTTCTCCAGGAAGCTCCAATCTGTCTTGATGTTAATACCTTGCTAGATGGAAAAATAACCTTAGTTTGACAATAGCAAGGCCTCCTATATCCCTGAGTCTTATTTAGCATATGAAAATCCTTTTGGAACTTCTCTTATCTTTATTTCTCCCCAACCCCAAAGTATAGAATCAGCTACTCCTCATAATCCTGGGGCAGCATCTCTTTCTGGTCGTGGGTCCTATACCCATGCTTTAAATAAAACCACCATTTTGGGATGCCTGGATGGCTTTGTCAGTTAAGCATCTGCCTTTGGCTCAGGTCAAGATCCCAGGGTCTGTTTGCTGAGCAGGGAGCCTGCATCTCACTCTGCCTGCTGTCCCCCTGATTGTACGCTCTCTCTCTCTCTCTGACAAATACATTTTCTAAAAAATCTTTTAATAAAACCACCATTTTGCACCAAAGACATCTCAAGAATTCTTTCTTGGATGTTGTCTCCAGACCCCATCACACCTCACCAAAAAACATGCAAAAAACTACATCACCTATAGTTGCCACATTTATTTTAAAACCAGCATTCACATTAGTAACATAATTCTTATTATTGAAATTTATTATTTATTCCCTTTAAAATATCATTATGACAAAGGAAGGGTTAATATCCAGCTCTCTTTTACACACAGAGAAACTGAAGCTTAATCTCTTGACTGAGATCACACAGAATACAGAGTCATAGAAGGACTAAAGGCTATTAGTGCCAACTCTAAAATCCATTCTATTTTTAAAAACAGATTTAAACACCAGCCAAGTCAGTATGCATGTTCACATTAAGATCCACCAATTCCACAAGCAGCATGACTTGGGTAACTAGACACACTGAGGGTGCTCACAAGTTCTGTCAGCACCAAGTCTTAGAGTTCTTTGGCTTCCAAGGGTCCCATGTCCAGTTTTTCACAGGAAAGCATCACATCTGAACAGTGACTCCAAAAAGGATCTGAGAATAAACATCTAAATACTGAGATTCATGTTTTAAAAATGATGAAAAAAGTATCCAACTCCATTTCTGAAAGACTTAGCATGTACTGTTCTTTTGCACTGCCTGAAAACAGTGTTTGCCTTCTCTAAATCTCCAAGGTTTTATTTAAAGGCCCTCTTTAGATATGGGTAGATTTAATTAAATTACTTCACATCACCACAAAATCTACTTCGTAATTGTATTGCCTGCCTTAGTTTGTGCCCCGCCTTTGCATTTTCTGCCTTAAGTCCTGTTTCCCAAAGTGCTGAGGAGTTCCTGCAAAAACATCAAAGAGATTTACTTCAGTCCAGTCTATTTGGGATTTCAAAACAATAACCTGTTTTTAACTTTTGGGAGACTTACCCTCTACTTTTGGTAGGATAATGGATAAGTGTATGTATATGTCTGTTTATAAAGTAATAATTTGAAATTATTACATAAATACATTAAAATTCTAATTAAATTAATTTGTTAATTTTAAAAATTAAAGCAGGAGTAAGATTTCTAAGCTCTAACAATAAATTAAGAACACCTTAAAAAGATCATCACAATTTTTTAAAGATTATATTTAAATATACTTCACAGGAGCAGAGACTAAGAGGAAAGAATGGAGGAAATATAGTGTCATTTGGATAGCACTGGTATTGTTACCTCATTTTACCAGAGAACTTTGACATTATAGTCTAAAATGGAAGGAATTTGAGACTGGCAGTCAATCTGCATATTGTGTTAAGTTCCAAGACTATCATAAACAGACTAGGGACATGTATTACATGAAAACTTGTCAATTCTACCTGCAAAGAATTTCCTTGCAGTGACAATTAAAAACATTTGAATTTAGAATCAATATTAGAATACATTTTATAAAATTACTAGCATCATACCATAATAAGTAAAACTTACATTTTACTTATTATACTAAAGTTAACATATCTAAGGACATAACATCCTACAACAATTAATTTTCTTTCTGGCTTCTGTAACTACCACTTAAGTATATAATTTTGAATTCATTTCATTTATAGATACAATGATATATTGATACTATTTACTACAATCCACTTTTGTCTGCATAATTACATTCCTTATCCCACACCTAAAAAGCAACTTCTCTCATATTTTGATTCTCCCATGAGATAAAATAATGTCATTCATATTTGAGAATGATGAGATAAGGAAGTTTTTTTTTTTTTCTTTGTGCCTCAACTAAAAACCTATTAAAACAATGTGAGCTGTTTTAGCTGAGCACCAGGGTGGCTCAGCCAGTTAAATGTCAGACTCTTGATTTTGGCTCAGGTCATTATCTCAGGGTTGTAATCTCCCCCATCCCTCAAAAAAAGAATGTGCGTTTAGAAATTCTCTGATTTTACTGTAGAGAATTAGAATATCAGAGTTAATTTTAATTTCCAGTATTCTGATATGCAAAAATAGGGCAGTAAAAGTTTTCTCTTGTGCTTTAATGTGCACCTTTAAAAAAAAAAAGAAATAAACCTCAAAAGTATGTGTTTGTGGCTGATATGCAAAAAACAAAAGGACTAATTTGACGGTTATACCTATTTTTTTAAAGAGAAGTAGTTAAAATGAAATGAAACATTTTCTCCTTGTTTTGGTATGTCTTTTGACCTTCTGAGTACTCTTCACCTTGTACAAAGGTTATAAGACCTTGCAGAAACATGCAAATCTATATCACAGATAAGTTTTACCAAAGCTTTTATTAACTGGGGGGGGGGGGAACTTACTTTATAGTCCCCTGAATATAAAACCGATACCAAAAACTTAGGTGTACTTCATATCTAGAAGCCAAGAGAAATTCCTTGATCCACTAAACTGAAAATCAACAAAAATAAGGGGAAGCAAAGAAAACAACAACAAACACAGTAATCTCTAAGCCTCTGGAAGGTTATGTTAATGTTCAATCTCTTATCCAATTATCAGGTAGGAAAAAATACGGTATTTTTAATTCTGCAATTTCAGAGGCCATTACTTAGGTGATTTAAATGGCCATACCTTTTAGGAAGAACCAGCAGCTATTTCCATCCATAGTGCTATTTTAATACTCTGTGGTGTCATAAAGTTCTATGTCTGCTGTATGGTCATCTCATAAATAATTGACAGGAATTTTCATTGCAACTAAAATGCATTACCCAAGGTTCATGATTTTTCCTAACTTGTGAAAAAATATTAATTAAGACATAAATAAAATATATTTTTATAAAGGTGCTTATTAAAGGAGCTAAGTGCATGATCTCGAGGAGAGAAACACATATTCATGTTTATACATTGTTGGTTATTACCTACAGAGTAATAAAAATGAAAAAGTATATTAGCTGAAACAGGTATTTTTATTGGTATATTTGACAAAACAGACAAGAATTCCTCCAAAAATAAGGAATTATTTTGGAAAACATAGTAAGGCTAAAAGGAATATTTAATACTATGTAAATCCACACTCAGACTTTCAGAAGAAACAGCATGTAATCCTCCTCTCCTAGGAAAGTTTTCCCCCTCAAACTTAGCAGCAGCATCCACTTATGTTTCTAAACACTCAGTGTTCATTAGGGCTTAAGAAAAAGTTCTTCAAATGAATTATTCATTAGTCCCTCAATCATAACTCCATACTTTATGACAGTAGTTAGCATTAATAATAAAGCCAAAAATAACTGAGAACACTTCTATTATTTTCCTTTAAATCTCCTTCTCCCTTCTTTTCCTCACAAACCCAGAACACATGTTTGTTTTGGAAGCAAATGGCAAACACTTAAAGGAGAACTTTAAGTTAGTAATGATGGAGGCAGAACTGTAAAATCACATCAGCTGATAAGTGGCTGACAGACTCAAGGTTAGAGAACAGTGAGGACATTATGGCAAAGCTAAAGAGTAACATTCCTTTTGCTTCAATGACTGGCAGGCGGCACCAGGTCATACTCTTAGATATCCCAAAACAAATCCACTGTTTAAAGTTTACACAACTGCCACAGGTGATCTTTGAAAGTCAAAGGACACAAGACTTGCCCAACCCTTGTTACATACAACTACAGCAACAGTATTTATAGCCACAGTATGTAGCCAGTTTCCTAGCCAACTTCAAGACATTCTATCACACACCTTAATAAGCAGTATAATCTGCATCTCTAAACAAGTGTAATAAAATTATATGAGTAGAATCTAAGGAAATGACTTACACCATCTCAAGATGAACACAATGTGAGAAAACATTAAAACAAAAGGTTTTTGTTGCAGAACTTAAAAAAAAAAAATTGAATGCACTAATCTCATCCCCCTATCTCTGTTATGGAGATGATATAAATCGTCCTCCCTTCTAATTGAGGAAGTCAAACACGAAAGAAAATCTACTGGTTTTGAAAACAAATATAATTTCTTTAGTATTGTACTGAAAATTAACCATGAAGAGGGACAAATCCAAAACACATTGCAGAAACATATCTCTGTGATCCTGTCTCGTTGATGTGTCCCCAAGTTTATTTCTATGATGCAGGTGGGGGTGGCTGTGAGGGGGGCTTGAATGGGAAATGAAAAGAGAGACAAACATATATGAGCTTCTATTAGCTGCTTCATTGCTCTCATTCATTGTCTCCCCAACAGCCAAATTCACATTTATCTTTCACTCTATGAAGCAAATTGTGCACCAGAGCCTTTAGCAATATTATTTTTGCATGTGAGTAGGGTGGACAAATGTGATATGGTCCTCTTAAGAACATGCCTCAAAACCTCCAGCTAAAGGAAATGTACTTGACCAAGGTCCCAAGCTACTGAGCTCTGAAATCCATTGCTAGATTTGCAGAGTCCATACTTTCCACAGCTGCTCCCAGCCTACACCTGAGGATAGCATGGAAATTAAAGCAGACTGTACCTGGGACACATGGGACTCCTCTGGTAACCGATTTTTGGCCTGGTGATTCCCACATGGTCTTGCCTGACCGAAGATGGACATTCAACAGTTATCTCTGGGGAAAATAAACCATTCTCACTAAGCTGTCAAACCCAGACTGCTTCATAAACATCAGAAATTGACTAACGTGAAACTGGGTTTTAAAATAATTTCCAGGGGCGCCCGGGTGGCTCGGTGGGATAAAGCCTCTGCCTTCAGCTCAGGTCATGATCCCAGAGTCCTGGGATCAAGCCCCACATCGGGCTCTCTGCTCAGCAGGGAGCCTGCTTACTCCTCTCTCTCTCTGCTTGGTTCTCTGCCCACTTGTGATCTCTGTCAAATAAAAAAATAACTTCTTAAAAAAAAATAAAATAATTTCCAGCTTCCCACTGTTATTCCAGGAAGCTGAAGTACAACACATGGGTTAGAAAACTACAAAGGGAGATATTTTTATTTCATATAAATATAAACCTCTGATAGAGGTATCTCAAAGTTAAATGGACTGCTCCAATCCTCTCAATTACTCTTTGATAATACTTAACATCCCCATTTTACAGAACAGGAAACAGCTTAGAGAAGCCAAGTTTTCAGGGTTACACAATTTTAGCAGCAGGAGCCAATATTCCAACCTCAAACTTGCTCCAACTCTTTCTTTCCACAATTACCATATAGTTAGA
This sequence comes from Lontra canadensis, assembly GCF_010015895.1. NCBI lineage: Eukaryota > Metazoa > Chordata > Mammalia > Carnivora > Mustelidae > Lontra > Lontra canadensis. The sequence continues at coordinate 3,966,361 of NW_022631047.1, read as the reverse complement.
AGATGCAACTTTCATGAAAAGATCCTAAATGCTAGCACCAGCCGCCAAGAGATGGTTGAACTATGTGGTTTGTAAAAACACTTTCAGTGCTAAACTTTGATGAATTTTATAAGAAAATTCACATGACAATGTCACACCTATTTTATTTCATACAAGCCACCTTTCTTTTGCATGCATTGTAGAACAAGGAAATGTATAGATAGAGCAATGTTGTTTTTAAATATAGCAATGGAAATTAATATCATCAATTAGGAATCTGTTCTAATAACCAAAAGATGATGATACAAATTTCCTAAACTTTAAATATTAAACCAATACAGTATAATGTTTTGAGCAAGTGAAATATACAAAGATATGTCTACAAAATATGTGCTACTATCAGGTTTAGGATTTTTTTTTTTTTTTTTTTTTGACAGACAGATCACAAGTAGGCAGAGAGGCAAGCAGAGAGAGAGAAGAGGAAGCAGGTTCCCCGCTGAGCAGAGAGCCAGATGCAGGGCTCAGTCCCAGGACCCTGGGATCATGACCTGAGCCGAAGGCAGAGGCTTTAACCCACTGAGCCACCCAGGTGCCCCAGGTTTAGGATTTTTTAGGTAAAATTCTATTAGCAAGATCATAAAACCGGAGGTATAAATCCAATTAATTTTATCCCACTCTTATATTGAACTGACCAACAAGGCATCAACCCAACACCTACAGAACTTTAGAGAACACCATCCCCACTTAGTTCAAATGTTAATGTAGTTGAAGTCAAGTCATGGAACTATCTGTAATCAAAAAGGGCAAAATACCTTTATAGCAAAGTTCATTTACAAATTTGAAACCATCAGATTCCACTGATGCCTCTGGTATCCACCATTCTAAAGCTCTAAATGAACTATTCTTCTAATCACGAATCCTCCATCTCAATCTCACATTCCCAGGGCGAGGTATTTTTTCCCATTAAGTTTATGTTCTCTACCCTACCACACCCTCTTGAAGTCCTTCCTAACATTTTCCATCTTGTCTTCTTGAGCTCCTTTTTTTTTTTTTAAATAAACAAGCTTTCTTACTCCTAAATTGGACATTGTGTTGTCTCTGCACATTCTTTTCTCCTTGAAGACCTGACACACATGTAGTATCCTTGAATACATATCCATATCATCAAATCCAGAACACAGGCTCAGCAAAATCCTAGTTCCACTTTGCAGCTTTTATATCATTTCTTTTTTTAACTCACACAAGGAAATAAACTTTTTTCAATTAAGTTCCTCTAACCAAGCTATATTACCCTGAATACTTGGACTCAATCAGCTTTCAGGTCATTTTTTCAAAACCCATTTCTTTTCTCTCTAAAGTTCTGCCATAATCAATATGCATAACAATACCCATGCATTGCGATCAATATCTTCTCCAGAGAATTCGTGACCTCCACTCCCACTCTCATTTTAGTTACTTCCAACTTAAACCTAATGGCCAAGCTGAATGCCTTTACCACTGGAGTCTTCTCAATTAGTTTCCTATCTTTCATCCAACCTTAAAAATGTTATTTCCATCAATCCTTGAAATTTTCCACTCCCTTGACATTAACATCTTCTCCCAAACTATTAAATCCTTTTCTAACCTCCATTTCTTCTCTGTCCAGCTGCAATGTTGATCTTCATTCAAATCCCAGTTCTGCTACTTATTGGTAAAATATCTTGGGAAAGTTACTTAACTGGATCCTCAATTTGTTTTTTAAAAACAGGAATAACACTTATACCTCATACGAAAGAAGGGAATAAATATGGCAACATATATAATGTAATAAGTATAATTCTTAGCACATTATAAGTACTCAGTAAATACTAATTTAACATCACCATGCCTTTGTCTTCCTGCAACTGTGGGCCCTGTGACTACAGTGCTGAGTAGAACTGGGAAAAAATGGATTAACCATGTAGACTAATGCCACTATACATTTCAATTTCAGAACACTGTTCAATGCCTCTCTAGTAAGTTTTCCTCACACCTGTTGGCATTTCCCTTTCCTGTCCACTATACTCTATACATCCTCCCATCGCCTCAGGTGCCCAGTCATCACCTGTGATCCATCTGGCTTCTTATTCTCAGACAAAAAGAAGGCCATCAGCCCTGGTGTGAAGTCTCACAAAGTCTTGTTCTTGCCTCTATACTCTTTATGCCTATTAGTCCTTCACTCCTACCCACCTGTCCTCACCTGATAGGTGATCATTTCTTGACCTCTGATGGTTTTGCCATCTGATCTAACTACCCCTCTAGTCTCCTATAATGTCACTTCTTCAATTGTTCTATATACTCTAACACTGAATTAATTTCAGTTTCCAGCTCATTCCGGTACTGCTCCTCACCTTTGGGTCTTTACCACCTTAGAAGGTGTCAATGCCTATTGAGGAACCTTCTCACTTTTGTTCAGCAAACTCAAACTCCTATTTATTCCTTAAGACCCAAGGTAAAAGCTCCTCCTCTGTGAGAGTGCTGCACAAGAAAGACATAAGGAAGAAAATGATGAAAAGTAAGGCAGGATAAAAAAAAAAAAAACCTCCCAGGAAAGGTGATAATAAGAAAGTCCCACAATATCTAGAGACGATAGATGATAATGACTTTCAATTATATCGGGTTTCTTGCTTAACTTCTATCTTTCACACACATCTGCACTTATTTCATGAAAAGCATTTCAACTGCTCCCTGACAGCTAAGAAATAGAGTCTTAAGCCTAATTGCAGATAATTACAAAAGTATCTCCAACTATCAGGAGATTACCAGTTTTCCATCTGTTTATGAAGCAAGTTGAAAAGGGGAGGGCAGAAAAAGAAATCAAGCTACAACACACATGTTTGTTAGGGAGGAAATCAAAATCAAATAAACAGAGATCACTGAGATTTTTCTGCAATTTTCACAAATTCCTTAACTACCAGTTACTTATAATATCATTATAATACAGCCCTAAGGTAACTTCTGAAACTGACATTTAGGGTTTTATAACCTTGAACTGCAACAGAGACAGGGCCTCAGTTGTTATTAACATCTGGCAACATTTCACGTTGTTTTGCTTTTGCTTGGTTTGCTTTTTTGTTTTGTTTTGTTTTAATTGTTTGTTTTATTTTGGCCATCCATCTTTATTAAGTCCTATATGACATAAATTCTCCCGGCTTTACCGCTATTTAGATTTTATGCCAAACATTAGCAATATATGAGGCCAAATATTCAAACCAAGCAAATACGCTCACCATTTCAGCACAAAAGCCACATGCTCAGAGACACAGCAAGACAGATACCACTCTTTAAAGGTCAGTGTCACAATCATCTCCATGGATATTTATGCTTTCTTTGTGAGGAGATGTAGGTCATTGTTGAGACAGTTTCAAAGTCAGTTTCCAATGCTGGAATACAGATTTGACATTTGGTAAATTTTCAAAACTTGTTAACATTACACAGTTTTCTTCAATTCACCAAGATTCCCTTTGTGCTGTGGAAAGACTGCTGGAAGACCAATGTTTTCAAACTGTTCAGCTTGATTACACTGGTGCGGTACAACTTATCTAAAGCTATTTTAAGCATCTTCTTAGGTTACAGTAAGCTATATTGTAAATCTAATTACATTTGCCCACAGGAAAGTAAGTACATGAGAATCCTGCTCTGTAATCTACTTAATAAAAGGCTCTATATTTTTCTTCATAGCCTTTACCGAAATTGTTACACAGTTATTTGTGTCTCTAATGCCATTCTCTTTCACAATAAATTCCACAAGGGCATGTGGAAGTGTGTATGAGGTACCTAGTACAGTGCCCAGGGACCAACCAATACATGTCTGATGAATGAATAAATGAATGATTGCTGACCAGGTAAGAGATAACTAAATTTATATACATTTATGCTTGTCACTCTAAACTCGGGGTGAAAATGTATGCATGTTTCAGAGACTTATTGGCACGTAGTAAGTTGTGCTATAACAAAGCACAGACTCTCAGTTCTAATGGGATGGATTTAATACCAGATCTGATATTTAATAGCCGTGTGATAAAGGCAAGTAAATTGTACTCTTTAACACTTGAAGTAAATATTAAAGATAATGGATACAAAAATATAGCACAGTCCACGGCACAGAACAAGGCCTTAATGTGGTAGGTAATATCGCTTATTAATATTTCATAAAGCTTTTAAGTGAATTACATTAATATAAGTTACCCAGGGCTTTGTAAAATTGACAAAATAAATCTATTTTGAGCATATGTTGGCAGTGATAATTCAACAATAATTTATGGCACTAAAAGGAATCTTCCAACACCTTCTTGCCGATTTTCCCAATTATTATAAGCTATATAAATAAGCTACTTTCAATTAAATTTCATCATTTGTTATTCCTCACACTATTTCCAAATCCTTCAGATCTATTTGGAATCTAGCTCAGTGGGTCTCCACAACCACAATCTTAATTCATGTTTAGTTCAATTTTTTGCCCAAGATTGCATGTTCTTTCTTAATCAACTTTCATTTTATTATTGCCCCTATATTCCATGATTCAAATCACTATTATAGTGGAAAAAGCAAATCTTCTCTAAGTTGTGTTCAACTTAGAGAAGTTGTACAAAGAATGTACAAAGACTGTACATTCTTTGAGGCTCTTTCCTCTGCATGAAGAATCAGATCCAATCTAAAGTCTTAGTATTGGGGCACCTGGGTGGCTCAGTGGGTTAAAGTCTCTGCCTTCAGCTCAGGTAGTGATCCCAGAGTCCTGGGATCGAGCCCCGCATCAGGCTCTCTGCTCAGCGGGGAGCCTGCTTCCTCCTCTCTCTCTGCCTGTCTCTCTGCCTGCTTGTGATCTCTGTCAAATAGATAAATAAAATCTTAAAAAAATAAAATAAAGTTTTAGTATTTATTTATTCATTCATGGACATATACTGAGTACCATCTATGCTCTGGTCTGAATGTTTGTGTACCCCAAAATTCATATGTTGAAAACCCAATGTCTAAGTTAATGGTATTAGAAGGTGTGGCCTTTGGGAGGTGACTAGGAATGGGATTAGTGCCTTAAAAGGGGCTCTAGGGCTATCTTGTCTTTCCCACTATCTGAGGATACAACACAAAATCCATGACCAAGAAGAGGGCCCCCATCTGACCGTACTGGCACCCTGATCTCAGACTCCAGCTTTAGAACTGTGAGAAATAAATGTCTGTTGTTTATAAGCTTCCCAGTCTATGGAATTTTGATATAGTAGCACAAACGGACTAGTACAATCTATATGCCAGATACTATATTAGATTACAGAGTTACAAAGAGGAACACAGTATGGTCTCTAGTATCAAAGAACTCACAACCTCATTATGCAATGCAAACTTAGAAATAATTATGAAAAATGTGGTAAGTGAATTAACTCTGAGCATGGCTTTTTGAAAACAGAGAAGGGATATCTAGCCTGGAGTAAGTGATGGACAGGGATGGAATCCTGGAAAGCAATGGTTCTTAGGAGATAAAGAGGAAGCAAGGGGCTAAAAGGACAAGAGGAAGGGCATTCCAGGCCTGAGGGCCAGTATGAAGCACAACAACAAAGGATCATCTATTCATATAGCAAATGCTAAGACAGCAAGTTTACTTCAAAACTCTTTTGTTAGCCAGACTGTGGAAAGAGCTGAGATGTCCTTCAAAAGGTGAAAGGATAAAGAAGATATGGTTCATAGAGACAATGGAATATTACTCAGCCTTCAGAAAAACGTGAATAGGAACTGGACAGTATTATGCTAAGTGAAACATCAATCAGAGAAGCACAATTATCATATGGTTTCACTCATATGTGGAACATAAGGAACAGTGCAGAGGGAAGGGAAACGGGGGAGGGAAAACTGAAGGGGAAGAAATCAGAGAGAGAGACAAACTATATGAGACTCTTGACTCTGGAAAACACACTGAGGGTTGCAGAAAGGGAGGTGGGTGGGGGGATGGGGTAACTGGGTGTTGGGCATTAAAGAGGGCACGTGATATGATGAGCACTGAGTAATAAAGCACTGAAAATTATATCAAAAACTAATGATGTAAGTTACATGTACGTTGGCTAACTGAATTTAAAAAAAGAAGAAACTCTTTTATTACATCAGTTCACAAAGATGTCTCCAGCATAAAAATGAGTAGGAAAGGGTTTGTTTTAGATTGTGCTTAAGAGAAATTAACATTATAATTTTTTTAAATCTGTAAATTCAAACATTTTCATCTTAACACCATATAAGGTTGTAAGGATCTATTTAGCCAGAGGCTTCCATCAAGGTTAAACAATAACCTTGTTGTTCAACCCTTAAACTGTCCCTGCTCCCCTTCCCCCAGGGGATTTACTTAAAAAAAAGTCCAGGAACCAGCTCCAGGTAACAATGTACAGACACGAGGGTGGGTCAGGCGAGGTGGAGACATCCGGATCAGTGGGGGGATGCATACTGTCGCCCTAGTTACCAAGGAGTATGGGCCCCACCCTTTGGGCACATTTTGGACACCAGTTCTGACCAAGGTGATAGGCTGGTTCAAATGTCTACTAGGGTAAATTGTAATTCAGTTGGTCACCTAGCATGACTGTGCAGCTTTCTCTGTGTGTTACAATTTCACTGGCCACCTGTGCCTGGCCAGGCCCAACCGCATGGCCTTTGCCCTTTAAAAGCTAGTCTGTGAAACAGAGAAAGGTCGCCCTCTCTGTAACAGGTGCGGCCCTGGCCCGTCAGTTTGATTCTTGATGCTTGGCGCGAAATAAGGCTTTGCTTGCGCGAAATAAGGCTTTGCTTGACCTTCGCTTTATATCAGTCTCACTCCTTTAATCACAGACCCATTTTGGGAGGGTCATAACAAGGTAATATTAGGAAACATCTGTTTTCTTATATTTTATCCAGTGTTTCAGGTTACATGGATACAGTAATGACATTCCAAAATGGCAGAATATTAGCATTACTGTACACTTCCCAGCCAAACACAAATTTAAACTGCCTTATTAGTGATATCTAGGAAAGACTGCAAAAGGCTCTGACACACACTGGCAGGCACAATTGATAATGGTTCATTAAGCCCTAGGTTGTAGAAAAGCCTGAGAATTGGCTCTCTCTTTTCACAAATGGAGAAAGTAAGAACAAGGGATACTTGTAATGTTTGGTGATTGCCTCCAAGACAGAAATATACACATTAAAATGACTCCCTTGAATATATAACTAAAAACATTATAAAGACATTTTGAAAAAATAAAACAAGATTAATTTTATTTCTATTCTGACACATATAATAATAGCCCTAGAAGTTATTGAGCAATTATAAAATAAATTTGAACCTATCAAAAAAGAAATGTACTTCTTAATACAACAATTGGCTTTATATCCCATCAGGGCAGGACCTTCTATTTTTCATCACACTTTCCCATCTCAATAAAAGTTAGTTCTAAAAAATATCTTTGAATGAATGAGTGAATGCATACCTGTATAAGATTCACTCAGGAGAATCTGGTAGCAAATGAATATACAATGTCTTTGCCTTAGTAGGGGATACAGATAAATTAAAAGGATTGCTTTATATAAAGTAAAGGAGTGGGGGATATGCTTCCTTGAGCTAGTTGACTGGGGAAGGCCTCTGTGAGGGGGTAGGTAGCACAGGATACAGATTTACCTAGGTAAATACTCTATGTCTTCCATAGTTCTCATTACAATGCATCCTGGCAACCTTCACATCTCCAATTTATAGACAGAGAAAATCAAGCTTACAAAGTTTATATAAGACTATTTTCAAATAATATGTATATGTATATATTATGTGTAAGTATATATATACATAAACTATAAAAAGAATTTCTATACAGATGTTGCCCTCCACGTTTTTGTTCATTCGTTTGTTCATTTTTAACTAGAAACCACCTTAGACTTCTCAGTTAGCCCATACAAGTCATTTTTCATACATGCAGGTCCTCTCAAAAAACTGCCACTATAGTAGTTTAAAGGTTCCTGAGAGAACTTTGAGCACCAAAATATTTCCTTTTAAATTTTAAAAAGACACTGGAAAAGATATTTAGAATATTAGGCTCTTTATCAGACTGTCCAGAGGAAAGGTGGGTATTTTCAGTTGTTAATACATGGCAGCACTTGTTTTTATTAGGGGCCACCAGTGACTTTCATCAAATCGGTCAATCAAATGGTCAGAAATAAAAATATCATTGAAAAAAACCCTGCACAATTGCAAGCACTTGGCATGATAAATAGTTTTAGTAGCCAACGATGGCACAGATCCTCCTGTTATCTAGGTAGATAGAATCCAAGATTATTTTAGGGAAAGCACTACATTTTTTTTTTCTCAGAATCTCAGTCATTTAGTTTCTTGTAGCAAACAAAAATAATGATCCCAATGTTTAGAAAAATAAAATTCTAAAGTATATTTTTTTTATCTGTCGGAATGCAGAGCTCAAGTTCATGTAACATTTCATTTCAAATGACAAAAGGGTACATTCACCAAAATTTAAATCCAATGTATAATTTGCAATCATCAAATTACCCTCAAAAGTTAACTATTAAAGGATAAATCATAAATGTTATTGGGTCTACTTATTTAATAGGTAAGTCCAATGTCTCCTATAGTTCTAGCAAGATTCCTGGGTTTCCTTACAACCACTTAAATTTGGCACAAGGCTGAAATATAAGTCAACACACTACTGATGTTGCTCTAAGTAGAGAAGTGAATTGTAAGCCTACTGAAGAGAACAATCCAGTAAAAATGGCTGCCATTCCTCACTGGCGATACTGCCTTTTGATACGTCACTTTGGTTATACAGCATGGTTTCAACTCCCTTACAATCACAAAGGTTTTGTGTTGTACTTTTAGGTTGTTTTGTGTTTGCTTTATTGCTTATAAACAGTAATAGCTATAAAAACAATATAAGAAAAGAAACAAGACAGTGGCACAACAACACTATTTTTTATCAAACAAAAATTGATAGGAGCAAACTAAAAACTGATTTTCAGAATAGGGAATGATAAATCCAAAGAATGATGGCAACAATTACAAGATCATTATGAAAAATCAGCTTTCAACTCCTGAATCAAGTCTTGGAATTGCTAAGAATCTCTGGAAAATAAAATCAACATATTTTTTTTAAAGACTTTAAGGTCAAAGCCCATGAACCAGAAGGATTATAAAGTTTGCTCAGATATGTCTTGTCAAATTGATGCTTCTTAGTGATAGATTAAAAGCCAGATAGAATTATAAGCTATTAATTCAGTATTTGATACTGAAATAATTAATTTTTCTAACTCAAATCATGTCATCAACTGTGGTATAATGCAAATCAAGTATTAATAGAAAAGGTATAGAAATATGTAATAACCCATCAGGATACATGAAAATCCCTACACTCTTCTTATAAATTGATATTCATCTAAGTAGTAAGTATCCTGTTTCCTCTGTTAATTATAAGCAAATAGAAATATCAGAGATTTTTTAAGAAAGAACTATCAGAGATTTTTAAAAAAGAACTCTCAGATTCTGGTCCACTTTTTCTAGAAACCTATAAAAAAATTTTTTTCTAAAAACTATCATGGAAAGATGTTGGTATTTATACTTGATGGACAGGAGTAAAGATTCAACAAACATTTAATTCTAAGATATACAAGAATTGTAGACTACTTAAAAATTAAGAGTTAGTATCTTTTTTTTTTCTTTAGCCAACCACTAATGAACATATGAATTTGGGAAATTTAGGTAACCCCTGAGAATCAGTATTTTTTTCATTTTTAAAATGGCCTCATAGGTCATTAGAAAGAATAAAATGGTATATCACTTGCAGACAGCTTAGTACCCATATGACACATAGCATTATTAATTTTTCAGAAAGAAGTTATTGCCATTGGAATGGACAACAGAAAAGAGTATTGTTAAAAGCTTTATCTTAAAAAAGTCTTCCTCTGTCTAGAAGTCTATAAAATAAGAAACACAAGATTGGAAAATAATAGTAACTAAAAAAGGCAATGGGAGTAGGATACATTTCTATTTATAGGGAAATGCTGAAACAGAAAGAGGAAGGAGAAAACAGAGAAAAGAGAATTTCCACTAAACCAGAAGAGAGGCTAGATTTATTATCAAATAGTGTGACTTGCTTGATAGTTTCTTCTTTAATACTGAAAGGGCTGACACTGACTATTCTTAACCATTAGTATGATCCCAGCTTTCTCTACAAAGAAATGAATAAAGAGGTCAGTGGTACTTGATGGTATGGACCCATATTGGAAATAGGAACAGAATTTTGTAAATTATTTGAAATCAGGAATTATTTTCTCATCATCTGCAAACTATCTGAAAAATCACATAAGCCTATGTGCTCAGAGAATAAATTTTAGATTAATACATCGTGTCAGTGCTACACAAAAGCTGAAATCTCTGATCTTAAATTCATGTAATCAAATTCATAATGTATATCCTTAAGTATGTTCCACTACTTGTTAAATTAATTAAACAAGGAGACCATTGGACTGAGGTGACTCTGAGGCTATGGCAGCCTACATAAGCCAACTGAAATTTCAGTCCCAGGATGCCTCAAGGTTGCAAAATCAAAATGCGATTGACAACCAGTCACAAAGAGACGGCTAGGCTTTAAGATACAACCACTCAGTAATTTCCTTACTTTGCATCCATCTGTTCTCTATAAAAGTCTCTCCCCACTTTCCCGCTGATGGAGTGCTCTTAGCCACTTGCAGTTTGGTACCACCCAATATCAACAGACTTTTGCTCAAATAAACTCTTAAAATTTTTAATACGTCTCAGTTTATCTTTTAGCATACCTAATGTCTCCAGGTAAATTTGCCCACAGTCCCTATAACTCTACATAGGTCTTAATTTAGAACCTATACAGTGTTGATCATTTTATGCCATGAGCTCATGAAGCTCAAGTTCATTTATTTGAACTGATGAATCTGTTTTTAGTAAAAAATAAATTAAAGCCTAAGAAGAACAAAACTCGCATTCAGCATACCCTACACAATTATTTCAAAGTAAGTGCCATTTAACTGAGACTGTGAAATGAATGTTTAAATATTTAAATATTTAAATCTGTACTGAAAACTAAGTACTTCTAAGTTTGCACTTAAGGTGGATCTTTGTGAGTAATATTGATTTCTAGTATATCATTATTAATCTATGTAAAAAACAACAACAAAACTTTAACAGGAATGTTTGAGTGTTTGAGTTTCTAAGTTCAATATATAGAATCCCTACCTTGTAGGAGGAACATGGTAATAAACCACGGGGAAACCCACCAGCTTCAATTACGGACTTGAATGGGAAAGATAAAGGAGTCTCTCAGCGAAATATTTTTTCTCACGGACAGATAAATCAAGTCACAAACATTCTCTCTGCCATCTTTGTATTACACAAGTCTTGCCAAACGAGAATCCATCTGAAATGTAGGTAGGTTTCAGGAAATTATAAAACAACTCCCTGGAAACCCTTCATGAAACTTGCTATTGTATACCTGACACTTGGATTTTCAAACTGTAAAGTGACTGCTAAAAAATTCATGAAATTATTTCTAGATTAAGTGAAAAAAATGGCATGCAAGTAATTAATTAGTAAAGGACACTTTAATATTCTCTAATGGTAACAGTATTAGACTGTGCCCTCTCATTTATTGCACTGCGTGATTTGTAATGTGTTCTACCATAAGCCCAATTTGTATATAAAACTAAGGAATGTATTTCAGCTGGATTGCCAATGGAAAGAGAATTGAGGAAATAAGTCACAAAGGCAATGTTAATAAGGGGCAGAAATTCAAGCTCTGATAGTACATTTTGTACCTGGATATAACAGAGAACTTTCCAATTAGGGCCAACAAGTAGAAAGCTGATAACTCCAAGCTGAGATTTATAGGGAAAGGTCAGGAGCATGTAATGAGAATTTGGAGCACATACATCCAGCTGTAACACCTTTAGTATAAGTATAGTTTCTAATGGCAAAAGCTAATGGCTCCATGACAATAATAAATAATGGTGAGACAACATTCTAGCCTCAGGCTTCAGCAAAACTCTGGTGGCAGTATACAATTTTCACTAACACTAGCTATAGGAATAGTTCTAAAGGGGTCCTTTCATTCTCAGTGCATCAACGGCACTAGAATCCGGGGAAACACAATAGGCAAGGAACAATCTTTTAACTGAACTCCATCCTTTCCTCGATGAATTTACTGATAAGCACTGTCGCTGCAGAAAGAAAGAAATAAAAGGAAAGAAGGAAGAAGAAAGGAAGAAAGGAAGGGATAGAAGGGAGGAGGAAGACATTAGTGCCCCATCATTCACTAGATACCATTTGGAATAGATTTGTAAAACTAAATAACAATGAAATGCACTGGAATTCACTGGGCACTTACTATATACCTACCAGTGTAATTGTAGAGCATTTGCAAGGCACATGATGTGTATGGGGCCACCTGGAGTTGCGCCTGCATCATCTGCAAGACCATGAAAAGCTGCTCTGAAGTCACATTTAGTACCATAGACTCCAGAGTTGACAGACCTGAACTCAAGTGATCCCAACCATGCGACTGTGGGCAAGTTAATGAATCTCGCTCCGTTTAGTTTCCAGATCCACTGTATGCGGAATATATCGTTCACCACCACTAAGGGTTACTGAGAAATAAATGCAAATAACACACACAGGATACGGCCTGGCAGAGGTCTGTGAGCTGTGAAACTCAGTTGTCTAATTTGCTATTATTATGAGGATGTACCAACTTTTGCAGGAAGTGATGCAAAAGATAGGAAGCAACATGCTACTTGGCACTTGACTGGATTAGAGACTCGTGGAATTCTAGGAACTAAACTCTACTGCTAAATGAAGTAACCACAACACTCTTATTTAACCCTTACCACGGAAAGAGCATACACTATGATGTGGCTCCAGGACCGTGCACTAACTGATATGATCAGCAGCCCACTAGGGTCTGATGAATCTGGAACCTCAGCAGCAGCCTCACTGTATGAAATGCAATTGTCCAAGTGCCACAGCTTCCCCAAGTCCAAGAATACAGAGCAGGGAAGAGTAGAATTAATAAGAACAAATATAAATGGCATAATGAAGTATTAACCAAGAAAACGGACTTGTTTTGTAAAAAGAAAATAAAGTAGTAAAAGCCCATCGTAGAATTTTTGAGCTTTCTACAAGGATCAGGAAAATGTACCTGGAAATCCTATCACCTCCAACCCAAGATTAACAGCAGAAGTATTCCTCTTCAATGCACCCAAGGCCTAGAATTAAGGTATATGATTAAAGATAGGATGAATTCTTCACATGTAGGTAACCTGAAGGTCACAAACCTTTGTCTATTTCTAATGCCAATATCCATCAGCCCATTAGTCACAGCAGTTTCGTCCTTTTAAAAAAAAAAAATTATTATTTGAGAGAGAAAGAGAGAGCATAATCAGGGGAGGTGGGGTAGTGGCAGAGGGAGAAGCAGGCTCTTCATCAAGCAGGGAGCCCGATGTGGATCAGGACCTGAGCAGAAGGCCGACGCTTAACCGATGGAGCCACCCAGGTGTCCCTCGCAGTTTCTTTCCATAGCTCTCCCTGCAAATCCTTGCATTGCCCAAAATACACCTGTATTGCTACCTTGATTACCAAGTGTGCATCAGCCATGCATATGCTGCCCAAAATACACCTGTATTGAGCTGCTACCTAGAGTACAAAAAAGGTCACACTGCTGGATGCTCTTATGGACATTTTTTCTTTTTTTTAGAATGAACTCAAGTCTATTTATTTCAATTACTGATGCACACACATCCTACCAACATTCTCTACCTTCAGATTCTTTTGGACATTTTACAAATGAAAAAGAAATGCTGAGTTATTCCGGTTAGCTTGCAAGGGTTCTTAACTGGTGGCCATTTTTTTCCCCAGGGGAACATCTGGCATTGTTTGGAGACATATTTGGCTATGACAGCTGGGAAGGTGCCACTGGCCTCTAGGAAATAGAGACAGTCCTAGACTCTGGTGAGTCAAGGGAGGTGCCTAGGGCTCAACATTTAAGGAGACAGTCACCTATTCTTAGGGTCATGGAAGCATTAAGATTCAACTTACACTGCCCTGAGAACAAGTGCTTCCTTAAATATTGTGGCCCAACCCTAAGTAGAGGCCAGGGATGCCTCTAAACACCCCCCATAAAAGAAATTGTCTAGTCCAGGATATCAATAGCACTGAGGTTGAGAAACCCGATTGGTTTAAAGAATCTAAAGAAAATTAGGGTTGGAAAATTGATTCCCTCCCTTTTTCAATTAAAGTTACAAATTTGAAATCACACTTTGTTAAATGTGCCTAAGAGTGAAATAATACCAAATTCTAGCATTTAGCTTTAATTCAATTACTTTACTCCCATCCACATCTACAATGAAGTTAAATCAGTTCCACCCTCTCCTTCCCAGCCTTTGTGCCCAGGCACTAGTCCTTCCATCTGTTGCTCTCACTCACCCAATCTGCTTCTAACTCCCAGATGCCAACGCACCTTTCCAATAAGATGTGACCCCTCCCTTTTCAAATTTCTCTCCCTTGTATATTTCTCTCTCTGTGTCATATACTACACTGCAGTAACTTATTTGCTTACTTAACTCTCCCCACACCACACAAACATGCATGCAAATGCACACACAGTAATTTAACCCTTTTATGGGCACAGACCAGGTTTTCTTTATATTTACTTTCCCAACTGCCTCTACGTAGCACAGTGCTCTGAATATGTAAGGCACTCAAGATATGTTTTAAATGGATCAATGAGGCAGGTATATATAATAATACACAACAGAAGCATGGACCATAGTATTTCCTGGCTTTGTGGAATCCAGTAGCAATTTCTTTTCCTGCAGATGTCCCCACCTATCTCAGAAGTCTTGAGGTTTATCTCTAGTAGGTAACTGTCTTGACATTTTGCTATAAAGAAATGCCCAAAACAGAATCTCTTTCCTTCTCAAAGGCCTATTCTAGCAGCAAAAGAACTCTGTTTTTGCTTGAGCTCTGAGCCCAAATTCGTAAGAAAATAAATTCTATTCCTTAAAACAGTAGAAGGAATAGCTTTGTAGTAGGTCAAACTCCTCAGGAAGCCAAACTGATGCAGCTTGAAAGCACAGTCTGTCAATCCCCACTTCACCTTGACCTATTACTAATTTTGACTTTAAACCGAAAATAAGCTATGACTACCTAAGTGATTAATATGTAACTATAAATACCTCCTCCTGAAAATGAATACAGTACAAAAGAACACAATACAACACACATTTTTTGGTTATTTGTCCTTGAAACAATGTAATATGTGTTTCTAAATATATGATTTAACAGAAAGGAAACTGAGGCCCTTTCCCCTAGGGGTATCATGAAACCAATGATTTTAATCATTTTATCTTCTTATCAGAGAACTAGCACAACCTTTGGCCAGTATCAGGAAAGATTAAATTCTGGTAAGTTTATTATGAAATAGATACTGTGATCCAATAATTCTACTAAAGATTAAACACACATATATTCCATTGACATGATAACTTCCAAAATGCGAGGTCATAGAGCCACTATGTTAGATTTTCTCATGGTGCTATTTGATCCTGTGCTGAGTAAGAATCATTTTAATTGCTTTCCACGGAATAAACAGCTGACTTGTTTTGAGCACCCAGTAGGAGCCAAGTAATTTCCATGTGTGTGTCATTCAATACTTGCAACAACCCTGTTGAGAGGTTTTACCACCCACCTTTTGCAAATGAGGAAAGAGCCTCAAAGAGGTTTAGCAAGTTGCCAATTTTCATATCACTGGTAAACAGCACTTCTAAAGCATGATCTTCCAACTATGTCAAACTATTACTATCTGCAAAATGTTCTGGATTATATTTTAACCTATGAAAGACAGACAATCTGCTCCTATCTTAAGAGTATTCCACTAGTGAATGTATGCAACTTGGTGTTAAGCTAGAATAATGCTCAAGGTCAAGCAAGGACTGTGAGCTTCCCAAGAGGAAATGCACATCACGGAAAGTCACAACAACAGGAAGCTACTATTCTGCCGGGCTTTCCGTGGAGCATACAGAGAAGCAAAGGAGAATCAGGAAGTATCACAATTCCCACAAGGCCAATCCAGTTCACACTCCTTTGTTCCTTGTTTCAAGGAACTTGGACCTACTATGCAGAAGGCACCTTAGTGCCTCCTATATAGCATAAAAAGAGGTAAATATTTTTCTTCAGAAAGTTTACATGAAATGTATAAAAGTTTTAAAAAGCAAGATAATATACAATGAGTTCTAAATATTATTCAATCAGCGAAAGTTACAAAAATTCAAAGAGGGAAATAGATTATTTCTTGCTGGGGTCCTGAGGATATGCATGATTAAAAAGGGTGGAAGTTAAACCGCCCTTGAAGGACAGGCTTAGTATCAATAGGTAAAGACTGTAAAAGAAAACAGACTAAACTGAGAGATCAAAAGTCTGCATACAGAAAGTTGTATAACATATTTGGGAAATGACAATAAAATAGGAGTTTAAGAAACTCTACATAAGCACGCATTCTGAAATACTTTGTGGAGGGAGGTTTTTAGAGCAATGACATAAATATCATCATTGACCACTTCCATTTAAAAGTTGCTCATGAAACAGGGGCATCTGGCTGGCTCAGTGGGAAGAGCATGCAGACTGTGAGTTTGAGCCCCATGTTGGGTGTGAAAATCACTTAAAGTAAATAAATAAACTTCAAAAAAATTAGCCAGAAAACTATTTTCTTTCATTTTATTACTTATGAGTAGATAATTTTTGTAATGTAATGTATAATATGGACACTGGTCATAATATAGTATTTTAAACAAATATGAGAAGGGCATATCATTTTAATAGTCAGGCACAGAGCTTCTAGATAGAAAATTTGATTATTATCATTTGAGAAAACTGGATTGTCCAAGTACTGTTCTATCATTGCATATGGCAAAATGGTGACAGATACAGTCAGGAGAAAAATGTTATGGACTCAATGTTTGTGAACCCCTCCCAAGTTCAGATGTTAAAGCCATCATCCTCATTATGATGACATTATAATGGGAAGTAATTTGGTTTAGATGACGTCATGGGGGTGGAAGGGTGGGGGTCTTCATGATGGGATTAGGGTCCTTATAGGAAGAGACCAAAGAACTTGTTCTTCTCCTCTCTCTCTCTTTTGTCTCACATTGTCAGAGAATGAATCTTACAGACTGACGGTTAGAGCAGAAAGGAAGGAAGCAGCTCTCTAGAGTGAGAGGGGTCCCAGATGGGTTGCCACTGAGGGCTTTTAGGGACAGTCTTTTATTGAGAACTGACTTTGAAGCTTGTGGCCTTGAGATTCTTGTCCCGTCTTGGTTTAAGCACTGACTATTGATAACACCCTTAATGACTTAATTCTTTGAGGCCTGGTCACTCTCTGTGATACACTGCAGCCACAGGAGTAAAATACTCTTGACCATGCGAGGCCAGGTGGTCTGTTTCACTCTGTCTTAGCTTCTGCCTGCCAGGAATAGTTTCAGAGGCTTGTCAAGGGCCCCCTATCTCTCCCTGCCTATACCCTAAACCTTTCCTTATTCAATGTGAGGACACAGCAAGAAGATGGCTATCTGGAAGCCAGGAAAAGGGCTCTTACCAAGAACCAGCATTTTGATCTTGGACTTCCCAACCTCGAGAATTGGCAGAAATAAATGACTGTTGTTTAAGACACCAGTTTATGTGATTTTGTTACAAAAGCAGAACTAATGAAGGCAGGTAAATATAGGGCAGATAATTTGACTAATGGACAAACTGAACTCCAAGTCATATAAATGAAAATAGAGAATAGTCTTTTAAGAATCAACATAGTCTTAAGAAATTATTTTTATCTTTAAAAAAAAGAAATTCTAATTTTTTAAAATTTTTATTTATTTATTTTTTAAAAGAAAGAGAGAGAGAGAGAGCTCACTAGCAGGGGGAAGAGGGCAGAGAGGCAGAGGGAGAGGGAAAGAGAGAATCTTAAGTAGGCTCCAATCCCAACACAGAGCCCAACACAGGGCTCAATTTCATGACCCTGAGAAGATGACCAGAGCTGAAATCAAGAGTCAGACAATTGAACAGTTGAGCCACCGACGCTCCCCAAAGAAATAAATTATTTCTATCTTTAAGGATGGAAAAATTCAATCTGAGTGCTGGGTAGGACATTAATTAATTGATTCATTTATTTAGTCAGTAACTGAGGACCTACATATGGAAGGCCCTAAGCTAAGTGCTAAATTAAAACACACACATACACACACAAACACACACCTAAAGAATATGATGCATTTTTCCCTGTTACATGGTAGGGGGTGATGGACTATAAAAGCATATAATTACAGTCAATGTGCTAAAAGCTACAATGGGGGTATATTAAGTTCCTATGAAAGCCATAAAGACTTCTTGTGGGATTCTGGCATTAACTTTGTACAGGAAGCAACAATTGAATGTAGTCACGAAAGATAAGCAGTAAAAGTTTTGATAGGTTATTTCAAGTTCAAAGAGCAGAATATTCAAAGTCATAGTTCTTGAGGGCCCTGAATTATTGGATGTATGATCAGAAGAGGCAAAAATGAAGACTGAAAATATATGATAGTGCCTGACAGTGAAAGGAAAGCTAAGGGTTACAACAGTAAAAGGAAGGTCAATTTTTAAACATGAAAAGGAAATAACTAGTTTTGTTTTTTGGTACAATTGCTTTGAGGGTAATGTGGAGAATTGTAAAAGAGAGAAGAGGATTATTAAGTCTTAAAGGTTTGATGAAAATTTGGATGTAGATGGTTAGAGGTGTCAAGAACAACCTGTGTTTCCAATGTGGAAGATTGGGTGGATACTAACGAACAGAAGATGACCAGTAAGTAGAACAGCATAGAGGCAATGGCCATACAGGACTGAATCCAAAGAGGTCAACTAGGACAAGATTTGTAGACTGGAAAATATCAGCTAAGAAGGGCTGAGCTCAAACTCTGAAGACAGGTGTGTCACTGAAAAAAACAAACAAAAACAAAAACAACAGAAAAAACACGTAAGGAAAGAAAAAGGCAGATGTTTCAGAAATAGTCTTGGGTGATTAAAAAATAGTGAAGTCTGTGAGAGACAACAATAAGGAGGAACACTGTCAGATGTCTAAAAAAACAAAACAAAGCAAAAAGACAGGAACTAAACAAAGATTTATCCAGAGAAAGTCCTCATATTTAAATCTTATCTCCTCTGAAGTTCTGTGGGCAAAAGTATATCATTACTTAAAGGTAAAAAAATATTTCCTCTAAAGTTTCTCTCCAGCAAAATTAATGACAAACACCTGACATGACAAGATAAATAAAAATCAAAAGACTAGTACATACACACACACAAATATTACATGATTACACAGTTTATATAAGAAAGGGATATGTACTTTTCACCACACAAGAAATCTAAATAGTGAGTGATCTATCAAATTTTGTGTACCTCTGAAAGGATTCATTTAAATTTTTCTAATTAAATGCAAAAGAAATTAATGGATTTTTTTCATCATTGAGGTTATGACATAATGCCACAGGTAATTATTTCTGGTTTAATTCACCAATTGTGCATAAAATCTCTTGGGTGCTAGGTCAACATATGAAGCATAGCATGGTGTAAGTGATAGGAGACCCACCGGGAACTGCAAGATTGGCTTCATTTCTAATGAGGGAAAAGTTTTATTTACAAGGCAACTCAGCTGTGAAACCGAAGTAATAACATGAATTAATTTATACACTCTGTATTTAAAGGTCAAGTACTTTAAACAACTTCTCACCATGTTCTAGAGAGTAGGAAAAAAAAAAAAAAACCTGTATTAAGTAATATTTATAAACGTTGCAAGAACAAAGTCTCTTGTTGGTACACATTGAACTTCCACATGATATATATTCAGATGGAACGTTAAATCTATTTAGTCAGTGGCAAAGAAATTAAAACTGTCCTGGTTACAATCTATATACCCTTTTAGTTCTTACTAAACAAAATTTGTTTTCTCTCTTACTCAGTCTGACCAAGTTGTCATCAGCTATGAGATTGAAAGTCCAGAGGCACTAAATATATGATAAATTGAAATTAGAAAAATATACAGCTGTAAAATGTTATAAATAAACACATTAGTCAATGTAAAATTTTAAGAAAAATCTGTCTCTTTAGGTAACAAATTTTATCGTTCAAGCATATTCTTATGTAAATTACTTTTTTTTTTTTTTTTTCTTCTGGGGCACCTGAGTGGCTCAGTTGTTCAGTGCCTGCCTTTGGCTCAGGTCATGATCCCAGGGTTCTGGGATTGAGCCCCGCATCAGGCTCACTGCTCGGCAGGAAGCCTGCTTCTCCCTCTCCCACTCCTCCTGCTTGTGTTCCCTCTCTTGCTGTCTCTCTCTCCAACAAATAAATAAATAAAATCTTAAAAATTTTTTTTTTCCCCAAACTGACAAGTTGTTTTGTTTCTAATTAACCAGTCTACATTAGATGTATTTGCTATTGCCTCCTCTTCTTTCAGTTTGTTTCTTAATAGTGATGATGGAACATACCCAAGTAGATGGGCTTGTAACACATGATCCTAACCCCAGGCCACAGCCAATTGGACCTGGGATTATATCAAGTGAAGGGAAAGAAATAATGAATATTTATTAAGTAGCTACCATACACAAAGCATCACTCTCACTTATTACTTTTCACAGGCTCATCTATTCCTCAGTAGTTGCTATCATTATCATCCCACTTTACAGATGAAGAAACTGAGTCAGAGAATCATTAAGAAATTTTCCTAAGATTACAATGCTATCAGGATTTGAAGCTGAGATTCAAATCCAGCCAGACCAGCTATAGAACCGGAACTCTAACCACTAGGGTATAGCGTCCTGAAGTAATCTGCCACCTTACTACTATCTACAGGTGAAGCTAAGACAATTTTATTTTTTAATCTCGAGAATTTGAAGAATCACATGAAGAGACTGAGTCAGTTGAACTATGTTGGACACTAGAAGTATAAGGTCATTTATCATTGCAACAAAATGCAAAATGGGTAGACCATGGGGGAAAATCAGCCCTACATTACCCTTCCAGCAAGATCTGACTATACTTCCTGAAATTAGGTTCTAAGAAATCCCTCTGTATTTCCAATTACTGAGTTTATTACTTGAGTTAATTTGTGCAAGTCTTTGTATTTTGTAATATAAAAAAAAATCCCTCCATGGGAAGCAATTAAAAATTGCACATAAAATAGGAAAAATAGATAGAAAGAAGTATCCAGAGAATTAAACTAACTGAAAGGGGAAACCAGATGGTTAAGAGGTGTACTTATTCAGGTTTTCTCCCGGGACATTTGATGAACGGGGTGGGCTTGAACTTGATGTTTCTCAGCCCAAAGGGTGCTTGTAATAGATCACAGCTTACAAAACAAGCCAGAGATGGAAAGTCCAAAAGGTGATTTGCCCTCCTATAATCCAACAAAACTATACTGTCACTGTACCAGAAGTTTACAACAGCACACACACATATATACATACATGCACATACACACGCACCCCCCCATCACACAGCTGACAACAGCAAGGAAAAAAAAAAAAAAACAACAACACAGTTTGCCTCTAAACTTGGCACAGGTGAAGGGGAACAAAACAGAAATCACCTGAGGATTCATGACCAATAGTCATCTCTCACATGGCTTTACAACCCATTTCCTATTATCAAGGTAGTTCAAACATCTAAAAACAGTTTACAGTGTTGGGTAATGCCCTAGGTCCTGGCAAAGGAAACAAATTCTCTCAACTGGGAACCCAGCTAAGTCCAAACTTCAAATAACTCCCACATGACAAAGATCCAAGCAATGCTTATTTATAAGGCATTATTAAGCAAGAACCAGGAGAAACTACAGATGGAGAATCAGGTCCACAGATAACAAAATTATCAAATAGAAAATATAAATTAAATATGCTTTAAAAAGGAAAGGAGTAAAATGTGATTAAAGAGTAAGAGGCCATGAAAGATTGAACAAGAATTAAACAATTAAAAACTTTTGCCCATATATAATTATTAAAACCAAATAAAACCAAAAGAAGGCAAATGAATAAAAAATACAAAAATTCTAATAGTGTTTAATTCTGAGTCAGGAAGTGGGGCAGAATGAGAAGCAAAGAAGGAGGCAAGGGAGAGGAACACAGGTAAGTTTCGATTTCTATTAATATTCTAATTCTTGATTTGGTTAGTGGGTTCATTAATTTTCACTATATTATTAACAAATAATTTAAAACACATGTGAATATTGAGAGCAGGTCACGAAGCTGAGGGCAGAGACATATTCATACCTACACATTTTAAAAACAAATATTATAATTCACTACATTAATAGAATCCAGGAAAAATCATAAAGTCATCTGAAAATCCTACCAACCTAAAAATAGAAGAAAAAATCCTTAATCTCATGGATAATATCTATAAAAACAACAAAAAATGAAACAAAATCTTACTATTATCACTGTAAGAGATTAGGAACAAAAGAAGAATGCTTGCTTCTATCAGATCTACACAATGTTTTATTGAGTCATAGGCCAGAAACAAAATTCTTTTTATACACAGATTACAGATACACCTATCTGCACAGGATGCAAAATCAACAAATAAAACACTAGATTTAATTAGATAGTTTGGTCACTTTGATAAGTAAAATATATAAGAATGTAAGAATATATAAGAATAAATTAAGAATAAATTAAATAAATTCTTAATAAATTAAGAATATAAGAATAAATTAAAGTTTTTTATATGCACAAAATATAAAACATACGACTTTAAAAGACAGCATATATCTTCATTATGTAGTTCTTTAATAAAAATAAAACAAAATATGGCAAATTCTTTTCAGATACTTTTTTAAAATGCAAGACATGAAGGAAGATTTAAACGAAAAGAGAGATAAACCATACTCATGAACTGAAGGCCTCAATATCATAAAACTGCCAAATGGATGTACTGATTCAAATGCAATGAAAAAAATCTTTTTTGTTTGTTTGTTTTTTGGTTTTTTTAACTTGAAAACTGAGTCTAAAATGTATTGAAAGACCAAAGGGCAGGACTGGTAAAGTCAGTTCTAAACGAAAACAAATGAAGGGGGATGTGCTTTACTAAATATCAAGGTTTATTTCACAGCTATGGGGACTAAGGTGTGCTACTTCTAGGATACAGAAATTCACTAAGAAATAGAATAGAAAGCCAGGGAATAAATATACACTCACACTCACACCCATACATGCAGAAGTTACTCTGTATTCCAAACCTGGCATTATCAATGAGTAGGGAAAAAGCATTGCTCATACACACAGGAAAATATGACATGAGATCTTTCCCCCACACCATGCAGAAAAATGAACAGTAAATGAATCACCATTTAAGATAAGACAGTTCTGGGGCTGTGCTATCTAATCCAACAGCCATGTGAGTCTATTTAAATTTAAACTCAAATTGCTTACAATGAAATTTAAAAATTTAGTTCCTCAGTTACACTTTTCACATCTCAGGTGCTCAAAAGTCACATGTGGCTAGTGCCTAGCATACCGGACAGTGCCAGATATAAAATATTTCCATCAGTGTACAAAAGTCTACTGGACAGTGCTGAGAGACATTTAGGATAGTATCTTTATGACCTTGGGGTTGAAAAGATATATTAAGCAAGAAATTAGCAAATTAAACAAATAAAAAAATGGGAATAACTGATAAATTCAGCTATTAAAATTCAAAATGTATCAAAAGACACTATACAAGAGATGAAAAGAATGCCTATGTCTGAAGGAAAGTATTTGTAATATGTATGTACAGAATACTCAGGATATATAAAAACCTACCTAAGCAATAAAAAGATAAACACTCGTATAGAAAAAAATGGATAAAAGACTTGTCGGGTACTTTATGTGATGACAGAAAATGATAATTATAGTCTGACTTATTTTATCAATATATGTGGACTAAAATGTTTGACAAATTTGCATGTTTCATTTTAAATCAACATGAGTAAGGAGGGGAACAGCTACCTATTTTGTGGCCTGGAAGGAAGATTATACTGGTTTAGACAGCAGCCCAGCAACATTTAAGTAGGCCAATAATAATGTTTGAACGTGTAGTGAAGTAGATACTTCTAATGTTAGCTTACGCTTCATTAAAAGATAGTTTTCTAGCTCCCTTAACAATTTAACTTTACCTTATTTTGAGCACACAAAAGTACTTAGGAGGCATAAACCATATTTATACCATCTTCTCACTCTGGGTGTAAAATTTGGTGGTGACTGTGGCATTAATTTCATATTTACTTCAATCAGAAGAAACAGAGAACACAAAAATGTATGTGATTTGTGGGTGGAATGGAAAAAGTAAATTAAGTTATAAACATATGAGGAAATACTGAAAGTATAAGCAAAGCAAATTTCCAATCCTGAAGTAATATGAATGGGTATTCAATGCACCATCCACTTCCTTACCACCCCTACCCCCACCAAACAAACAAACATGGAAAAGATAAAAAACAAATTACAATTTACTAGCTTCTATATGGAATTTTTTTTCTATTTTAATAAAGTGAATTTTAAAAGTTGATGTTTACATACCTCAAAACCTGAAACAAAACTACACTCACACCACATAACCAAATGGCATAGTTTGCACTAAATCTTAGCTTTAACCAAATTCTAAGAGAAGCGTTAGAGGACCTTGACCTTCTATTCTGGCATACTATTAAAGAATGACAATATTAAACTACTTCAAAATAATTTAAACTATTAATTAGTATCATGAAGCACCAAACATAATACATGGTAATTTGATGCTTCTCAAACAGGGTAGTGTATGAGCCTATGATTCTACAAGTAGACTTTTTAATTTGCCAGAAAGAAATACATGGGAATACTTTGTGTGGATCCCAGCAAACTATGACATGATTTAACCATCAAGGTCTTTGTAATCTAAGAACAAGAGGAAGACAATTAGTAGCTTGGCAATTCTGGTACAAAGTGAATAGTGTTAGTTGCAGAGAGAAAGGGATATTCAAGTCAGAGTGATCATTAGAGGACATAAGACCATCACTAGTGATAATCAGGAAGAGTCCATACCGTGAATCAGGATCCTGACCCAGTGGATAGAGAGTGTATGATGGGTGATAGCCTAAAGTCTAGGCCAGCTAGAAGTTACCACAAACATGATCCACTTTAGGGTAGCAGGACATTTTTCTCCTGAGGTGAGGTTCAAGGACTCCTCTCCCCATGGAAGGAGACTATAACGAACAGGGTTGTGTCCCAGTTCTCACAGAGGACTGGGAAGCCAGAGAATTCTACAACCAATAATCGGTATGTGGAGACAGGCATAAAGTACCCCCAAGAGCGGAAGAAAATGAGGCTGGGGAAATCAGGCTCGCAAATGCAAGCATGTAACTCACATTATTTAAAAAAAGAGAGAGAGAGAGAGAGAGAGATTATACTTGAGAAAACAATGGTCAACCATGGTACACCAACTCTTGAATCCAATTTGCTGTTGAGAAACACTGCTAAAAGCTAATTCCTCCAATTGTCAGTAATGGGGCACACTGACTTCCAGCTTAGCCTCACTATTAACTACAATCCTAGGCAGAGGCTGTTTAATTATATGTTCTGCCTCTGTTCAGATTGGCCTGTCAAAGCAGATCATGTTTGAGCTGGCCCGTAAGTACAATCAGTGGGCCAACTTTGCATGGCTAAGGAAAGCAGACCAAAAAACCTTAAAATTCAGAGAGGGTGAATTTTTGTGCATAATTTTATATTTCTGATTAATAGTCCCATATGGTTCTCCTCTGCGGTGTATTCTTAATTGTATGCTTGACTTCTCTTCCTCACAAATGCATGTCTCCTACTCCTTCTCTGCTACACAGACTCTTACTTCTTTTCTCTTACCAAATTCCTATGTTCTGTTCCTTCCAAAGAAGACACTCAGCTCTAATATCCTTTTGTTGCAGAGGTGTTAGTACAGACATCAGTACAGACATCATTCTTTTTGCAAAACCAAGAACAGGAACTGATGACAAGGCCTTAGCATTGACTTTCCAGGCTAATGAAAATGCCGAGAAATATAACTTCTTGAGCACCACATGGCAAAAACTGCATTCTAAGCCCATAGGTAAAACCACTTGGTTGATGCCTACCTCATTAATATCAATTCTAATGCAGCCCATAGTGTGATATTTCTATGTGCAATCTTTCATAAACATACTTGATTATAAATTCAATAACGTGGATGTTTTCAGAGGAAGAAGTTTTTACATGAAGCAGTAGATATGTTCCAAGTTGGTATGTTTTGCTTTGCATCTAGAACTTCAACAATGAATCTATAACCCTCAGCGTAATTTATGCAGTCAAAACTGAGAAGAACATGATTAATCAAACCTTTTTCAAAGGCAGGCATCCATGGCTGCAAGAAACCAGAACCCCACTCAGCATAGCTTAAGGAGAAAAGGAGGAAAAAAAACAAAAACAGTCTTGACATAGAACTCAACAGCAGAACTCATGTGTTGGGTAGGTGCCTACTCTCTCTGTCTTTCTAGGACCTGAACAGTTAGTTCAGATGCTAAAATTATGATCTCAGTATTAAAATGTGGAATCTGGAGTGTCTATACTCAAATATTATCTCTATTATTTATTAACTTTGTGAACTTTGGTGAGTCACTTAATGTCTCAGTACTTTTGTTCTTTCCTGGAAAAAAAAGTAATAATGGTTACCTCTCTTATGTGTATGAACTAAAAACAAGATCACACATGATGTATTTAAGACAGTGCCTGAGACAGTAGGCACTAAGTTAATGTAAGGCATTGTGATAACATTATTATAATTGCTTGTTTGGGGCATATGTGCCATTCTTCTCTCTGGCTGCCTTTCGGTTATTAATTTTGCCAATTCCTAGATTAGGGAAAATGTAAAGAACACAATTCATAGGAACTTTTTCTCTTAGGCTAAACTTACTAACAAACGAAGCTGGCTAAGAAACCTGCGGCCTCTTGTAAGATGTTGAGTTCACTGTATGCCTGCAAGCCTTTTAAGTGAAATTGGGTAATCACTTTTCGTGGATTCAGTAGATAATATTAATACACTGGGTGAAATATTGGGCTACACAGCTTCTAAGTTTCTTTGAATGCATGGCTCAGTTTACACAGACATCGTATAAAATCCATGATACTAAATTCAAATAAAGTCTTCAATGCAAATCC
This sequence comes from Lontra canadensis, assembly GCF_010015895.1. Lineage (NCBI taxonomy): Eukaryota > Metazoa > Chordata > Mammalia > Carnivora > Mustelidae > Lontra > Lontra canadensis. The sequence continues at coordinate 3,939,139 of NW_022631047.1, read as the reverse complement.
AGAGCTTAAAATTTTCCTTTGTTTGAATCCTATAAATCTGAAAGGGAAAAGGGTATATACTTTATAAGTCAGATTTGGTAAAGGTTAAATGTCCATTTCAATAGAAAATATTTGGCAAAATCTTTATGTTAAAGCAAGAGCTCACCCAAAAAGTTTAAATGCTCACTTCAGATACATCCAACATATGGAATTTTTAGTGTGATTGAGAAATAAAATGGATCCATGGAAGTGCTCAGGTACTGTAGTTGAAAAGTGCAGGAATAGAAAAACCACAAAATTTTATCAGCATAAAATTCTACATAGAAAGTATAGCCAGTTTCCAAGTAAAACAATTTCTACTATCGAAGATGCCATTTCTTGCACCAAAAATTCAGTATAGATACGTGATTCCCACAAAATCAAGAAAAAAGTGAATTGTGGGAAGGAGGAAGGGGACGGTGGTACCAGTGATTAAAAGGTAACAACTATTTCTCTTCAAAACTTCTTGACATTAACATCTTCGTGTATGTTATGACCAGAAGCACTATTAAGAAGGGAAAATCACACACCATAAGAGTGTGTGTTGAACAATGGAGACTGCTAATTGTCATGCATTCGGACCTTGGAAGGGAGCATTCTACTTTAAAAAGACTGGCTTTGCAAAATCTTAATTTTCATTACATTAAAGGATGTAGGAAGTATGGAAGGAAAAGTCCAATGTGTTGTTTTAGCAGACTGGCAAATATTAGTCAAAAGTAGGAAACTTGCTCTTATGCTTCTTGAATGCAGGTGATTTTTACTCATCTCTTAGCCCCATTATTTAGTACAACAATATTGTTAGGTTCATTGGTCTCAATCACATTAGAAAGAATGGTAAGATATTATATGCAAAGATAATTAGCAAAAAATACTAAGTATCCATATTTTAAAATCCATAACCATATACCAATTTATGTAAGTTAGACATGTGGTTTAATAAATGTTCCAGGTGAGGTATACAGAATAAAGCTTTAGAATGTAGTAAGAAGAGTAATTTAGGGATGCTGAGTTGTGTGTTTAAGGAAATCTATAAAGTCTATTCAGCAGATAAGCATATAAATGGTATTGATAATTAACCAATTCAGTGATATGGCTCCAAGCTTAATACTATACTATAGAAGAAAAGAAAATTTGGATTACAGATAACAAGGAATGGTTTCAAATTTTTTCTTAGTAATCCTGCAATACACACCAGATGTGTTTGCCTCCAATGAGGCAAAACAAAAACAAAACCTTCAGGACTACACAAAATTTGGACAGCCAACCCCCATAAAATAAATCTATATTTCAGTAACTAAAAGCTTTTATCAGCAAAGGAGTTCAATTTTTTAGAATGTCTCTACGTATGATTGCTAATCCAGAGAAACAGGGAGAATGAGATGTCAGTAGAATAAATGCTTTTTCTAACAATTAAAAGCCCAAGATTTGGAAAGGCAGAGTGACTGGTTGAATAATAAACAAGATAACCACAGTATTCTCACATGGGAATTGTTTATTTAGTTCATGAATTAGATTTAAATTATTTTGAGAGTATTAGGACAGATCCCAGGTCTCAAAAACTAATTCCCCACCTTAATAATTCCACTTACCACTTTGCTTTTTATTGTTGTTTATCATATCAATATTAAAATTGTAGTAACCCATATGACCTTGATGTTTGTCATTTTCTTATGAAAACAGAGACAGTGGCTACCTGATTTGCTATGCTTTGCAAGACACCTAGGAATATGTCACATCTTTAAAACTGTGACAGTAAAATCCTGAATTTACTCTTCAGGCACATGCAGGGCTTTATAAATAATTCTTTCGAAATTCTATTTTGTCTTAAACACAAAGGTCTTGCCTCAAGGCAATGTTTCCTAAACGGCGTTCCATTAAATTACAATGCTATGAAATTCTGTTCGAAATGGCATCTATCATCAAGTAAAGTTTGGAAAATTTTGAACTAAGGCATTGCCTGAATAGAGTATAGATTAGAGGCTAGTGCCTGTCCAAAGCCAAGTAGAATTTTATGAGTATACTAATAATGATGGACGAGAAGGGTACAGACATTTAATAAGAAACAATTTTGCCTTTATAAATTTTATGAAAGTGCACTAATTTAAGTAATACATTCACATGACTAAAGACTTGCAGAAAAGAGCAACAATATGTGCAGATTAAATTTTTTGATTCCATACTTCATGGTGAAATGGGCCTAACAATAATGCTTACAAAATAAAAGTGATTTCCTCTTCACACTACATATTGACACAAAATATTATGGGTTAGAAAAAAATCTCGATTAATTATTTATAAAGTTAGATAGCCACCTCTCCAAAGAATGTATTTGTGCCAAACCATATACCATATTAAACCCTATGAAATCTCACTCATGGTAAGTAAATTCTCAGACAGAATATGACTTTTAACTGGGTAATGATGCTAGAAAATATACTATTAAGGGTGCCTGGGTGGCTCAGTGGGTTAAAGCCACTGCCTTCGGCTCAGGTCATGATCCCGAAGTCCTGGGATCGAGCCCCACATCAGGCTCTCTGCTCAGCAGGGAGCCTGCTTCCTCCTCTCTCTCTGCCCACCTCTCTGCTCACTTGTGATCTGTCTGTCAAATAAATAAATAAAATCTTTAAAAAAAGAAAAAGAAAATATACTATTAAGTGTAATAGTAGAGATGAGTTTTAGTTGCCTTTTAAATAATGAATGTCAGGGGAATGGTATAAATAAATAACATGCATCTAAGCTCTCCTCATATAGTGGCCTTATTCTGGAAATTCCTCTAGATCCATAGATGACACCTTCTTTCTAGAATAAAAGTGACTCAGTTCCCCTTGTTCATTTTACTGAATGTTCTTTATTTTTTTACCCTTACAAATAGTTGAGACAACTGAATTAAGAAATACAATCAAGCAGAGTCTTAAGAAGACAATGGAGTTATTTTTACACAATAAAACCCTAATAAAGTAACGTAAAAATCAATTTAGAATGTTTCTTTTTTGTATTTGTGCAAAATAACTGACTCAGTATTTTTCTCATTAAAAATTAAAGCAGCCACCAAAATTTAAAATAAATTCAAGAAAAACTATGAGGGGCGCCTGGGTGGCTCAGTCATTAAGTGTCTGCCTTCAGTTCAGGTCAGGATGCCAGGGTCCTGGGATCGAGCCCCACATCAGGCTCCCTGCTCAGCAGGGAGTCTGCTTCTCCCTCTCCTGCTCCCCCTGCTTATGTTCCCTCTCTCCCTGTGTCTATGTCAAATAAATGGGTAAAATCTTTAAAAAAAAAAAAGAAAAGAAAAGAAAAACCATGAGCTTCCTTATACAGATTTTAAGCACAAATTTAATTTTTTTAGTTTTGTTCACACTAAATGATAAAATGCTTTGGTCAGAAGCAAAACAGAGAATTCCCATAAAAATGATATTATTTAGGTACTATCAGGATGCTTCCTACCTTCAGAGAAGACTTTAGGAAGCACCTTGGTTATAGGACAGGTGGGATACTACACAATAAAATCCCCACTTTGTACTTACACTTAAAGGTCACAAGCACAGAGTCATAAAGAAAAAGCAAGTTTCTTTAGGCATCATGCTGCTGCTGGTCCATTAGGCTTTTCTTTCTCAGTCTGGCTTTTGGCAACTGTTAGGTTCCCATGACTATTATTTGTAGTTTCCCCTTCCAGTAAAACTGAAGGGCATTTCAGGGAACAGTCCCTAGGTTCTGGCCAAAGTTAATGCCAAGATCCAACAGAGTCAAGTCATAGAGCAGAAGCAGGCCAGGGTCCAAGATGAGGCAACAAGCAAGCTCCAACAGGTTCATCTTTTTAGCTCTGGCACTTTAGGATTCACAGGCTAAATCCACATCTTATGAGCAAGGTAAAATCCAGAAAATACAAGTGTGAGTTATATAAGTGTCTTTATGCTTATATATTTATGCTGTTACTTTCAACAACAGGCCAAAGGCAGATTTCTGGGGCAATGGCAACTACGACACTCCAGGAGCAGGAAGAGTCACCAAAGAGAAGAATGACTGGTAACTTTGCTGTATTATTACTGGAGCAATTGTGTGACTACACAGTGTGGTTGTTTCAGAGAGACAGCAAACTCAGCATCTGAATGTTTACCAATCTTGGCACACAATTGTCTCTCCATATACCTGTTTTCAACCCTATCAGGAAATTCTTCATATAAAAGATTATAAAGGGAAAAAAAGGTAAAAGTCATTGACAGGCAAAGGACATTTTTATTAGTGATCACTGGCATATTTAAAACAGAAATTAAACTGAAAACTGAGAAAATATGTTCTCATGTATGTTTCTATTTTCAGATTTCTAGGAATTGCAGACTTCCCAGGAATGTAGGAAGGAGATGGCTATATAGACAAAGAATATCTACTTTTTAAAGCAAAGTTTGATTCTCTAATGAAATAAAGAATCATAGCACTTTGATCATCATATACTATTCTAATGCCTTCTGGTAACATGGAGAATACATCAAAACCTCTTCTTTTGAAATCATTAATAATTTGGTTACAAAAGATGGTCCTTTTTAGAAGCCAAAACAGTCCACGCAGAAACTTTTCTTATCCCAACAGACTATGTCGTCATATTTGTTTAATTCAGGATTAATAATACTTAATAGGTCAACTTGAATCCACTTTTGTGGAAGAAGCCCTATGCATACCGAAATACCAGATTAACTTATTTTTGTTTGAATTACTGTCTTTAAACTCTTGGTTTTGGTAAACTATATATAAATACTATATATCATCTAAAAATAGATGGTCTCTGCTCTTAATCTATCCATAAAAATGTTCAATTAACAATGGAACATTCCCTAGTTTACCCATCAACACTCTCCCATAAAAATACTATTCAGCAAGTATTAATAATCCATGATAATTTTCCCATACCTCCTTGATTGGATATCTTTTTGGAGTCAGGAAGGGATATTATAATTACAATGCACATATTATATTCTCTTGTCATCTCTAAAGAAGAGACCCACACTAAACAAGCATTAGACACAATAAAACTGATAAAAAAGACAGTGTTCAACTCAACTGCCTCACATTTTGAAACATGTAGGACCTCAATCATGTATTTTGAAATTGTTTTACTACGAAAGAAACACATTTTTAATCATTTACACTGGAATTCATTATAGCACCACCTTCTAGGTACTACAGTTGAATGTACTTGGCATTTGATGCTATCACAAGAGTTAAATTGCATATAGTGAAAGTCTCCCTAAATAAACCCCTTTGAAACGGGTTTCAGATGGACTTGAATTCAGATGGACGTTGAATTCAAATCATGATGAAGTTCCAGGACTTACATGGAAAATACATACAATTATTAAGACTTTGGTTTTTTAGTATATGTGCTGCCGAAGCGAGCACATCAATGTACCTATTTAATAAAACACAATCAAATACTCAGAAAAAAAAGTAAAACAATATTCAAATCCCAGTTATGTAGACATAGTCCTAATTTCATAGTGTTATCCATGTCTACCTCAATTCTTGGTGCTAACCTCAGTCACAACATACACAGTTCACAGACTTGACATTTTTTTTGGAGGAAGGGTATGTACTGTGATCTAAATGTTTGTGGCCCCTCAGATTCAGATGTTGACATCATACTGTCTGGTGTGATGATATTAGCAGATGGGGCCTTTGCAGAGGGCTTAGGTCATGAGGGTGGAGCCCTTATGAATGGAATTTGCGCTCTTGTAAAGGAGACCCCAAAGAGCTCCTGCATCCCTCCCACCATGTGAGGATACAACCAGACCTCTGCAACCTGGAGGAAGAAGGCCACACTGGCACCCTGATCTCAGACTTGCAGTCTCCAGAACTGTGAGAAATAAATTTCTGTTGTTTATAAGCTACCTAGTCTGTGGTAGCAGCCCGAACATACTAAGACAATGTGGAAAAGAGGCAAAATAAAATTTTGTCAACATTGTACTTGTCCTTTTAATCCACCCTTTGTTTTTTTGAGGAAGACTTCCATGTGTGATTTTGATATTTAAAAAAAATTTTTTTTTAATTAGTACAACCTTAAAGGACAGAATCCTAAATATTTCTCTTTTATCTTCCCTATTTTTCCTTTTCTAGAAAATGTGTGTTCAGGGAGGGAAGATTCTACTCTACCTTGGAAGACTACATGGACTAGGACAAACGATTTTGAAAACAGAGCTTTGTTACCTAACCCACCTGCTTCATTTCCATCCTAAATTAGTGAGAATGATGTCCACATTACAGGGCTATTGAGGCTGTCAGATAATGACTTCCAGGATTATGTGAGTTAATGCATATAAAGCCCCACGCCTTCTCTCTGGCACACAACCAGCACCAAGTATGCTATTTGCCTTTCTGTCTTCTTTTCTAATTCCGAAATCTGAGTGAGTAAATCTTTTTGAAAATCCTTAGAGAATAACTTAAAAATTACACTTCTAAATTTAGATTTTATAGACCACAACTCAGTATCTTAAAAGCTAGTAAAATATGAGGCCTGATCAAATGTGAAATAATTTAAACAGCTTATAGACTAAAAAAGTTGGATGGAACATTCACTCATATGAAAGTTATAGACCAAATTGTACATAATAATTTTTATCATAAACAGTGACATATCCCAATGAACAATAATTAAGTTTCTAAGCATTTAAAATAAATTTTATTTTGGGGGCACCTGGGTGGCTCAGTCAGTTAAGCATCTACCTTTGGAACAGGTCATGAAGGGTTCTAAGATCTAGCCTCACATTGGGCATCAGGCTCCCTACTCAGTGGGAAGTCTGTTTCTCCCTCTCCCTCTGCCACAGCCCTCCACATCCCCAGCTTGTTCTCTCTCTCTCTCGCTCGCTCGCTCGTTCGCTTTCAAATAAATAAATTAAAATCTCTTAATAAAGGGGCACCTGGGTGGCTCAGATGGTTAAGCATCTGCCTTGGGCTCAGGTCATGACCCCGGGGGTTGTGGGATCAAGCCCCACATTGGGCTCTCTGCTCATTGGGGAGCCTGCTTCTTCCTCTCCTGTTCCCCCTGCTTGTGCTCCTGGTCTCGCTCTCTGTCAAATAAATAAATAAAATCATTTTAAAAATCTTAAAAAACCATTTAAAAATTAATTTAAAAAGTACTTTATTTTTAATTGGTGATATGTCTACAGAAGTGTCTCTTCCCCCTTTTTATTGAACATTTGAAAACAAATTTTATTGAGATAAGAGTAACAAGTCTATGTTATTGATAAAAATAAAGTAACAATAAAAATTCGCATGTCTCCTCCATGAAGCAGCTTTTTTCTTAAATCCACAGCATTTATTACTTAGAAAATTAATGATAAAAAAGGAAACAGTTTTTAGTGAACTTCAGAACTGGTATCTGTGAATCCTGTAGCAGGCCATTACTGTGTATAATTAATGTTCTTTCCAAGGCACAAGTGGCCAGATTACTCTCCACAGAGATGTTAATGTGGCCCATGAGGGATGGATTTACATTTTCATATACTCCCAGAAGCTTCTTCTGATCACTCACCTTTTCCTATCTATTTATTATTTTGTCATATCCATTAGTGATATGCAAATATTTCTGCAGTATCTGCTGTTTTCTAAGTTCAGGGAGGGAAAAAAAAAAAAAAAGACACCTGGTATTAAGTTGCACTGATTCTTTGTTTTTCCTTTCAAAGAGGCCACTGCTTTACGAAAATGCACTGAAGCACTTTATTGCTACACTAAAGACACTGTAGAATAAGCAAGTGGGGCCTAGATAAATATTAGGAAGGAATACTACAGAAAAAGGAAGGAAAAAAAAAGAAGACATTATAATGAATCAAACATTAAGAAAGAAAAGAGAGAAAGAAACAAAAGAAACAGAGAGGATATAGAAAGTTCTGGGTCAATAAAACAGTATTTTCAATAAAAACTTGCGGATGCATTTGTAGTGAAAGCAGACTCAACTTTTACAAAAATATGACACAATGCTTTTAACAGGATTCAGTCACATGATAGAAGAAAGTGGCTAATTCACTTTTTTTTAAATTATTGAAGTCCATTCTTATCTATGTCCCAGCTCCAAAAATTTCCTTTTAAAAAAGTCAATTTCTTGATGATAATGAATAATGGTGATCTATTTACTAGTATCACAGTTTTAAGCCAAGTATCTGTTCTATCTGATCCTCAGTATTCTCTTTTGTAGAATGGGAACATCATCATCTACCTCACTGGGCTACTGTAAGTTTTTAATGAGATAAGTACGAAATGCTCTTGACACAGTGCTGGCGCTTAGTTGTGTTCTCAATATCTAGTATTTTTTTTTTTTTTTTTACTAAAACTAGTGACTAGTAAAAATAATTAACACATGTCTAGCATGCATGTGCTTTTTGAAGATTGAGATAAGTTTTGAGAAAAAAATTCTCTGTCTTCTACAGGAAATAATCAATTTTATCAGGTGAGTAATACTCTGGATCAGGGATTTTCCACATAGACTATGCTTTAGTATCACAAATTACTGAGTAAAACAAAAACTTATCTTTAAATAATTCACCAGTGGGCATTTGCGTGACTCAGTCAGTTAAGCACCTGACTCCTTGTTTCAGATCAGGTCATGATCTAGGAGTCCTAGGACAGAGCTTTGCATTGGGCTCCCTGCTCAGTGAGGAGTCTGCTTGTCCTCTCTCTCTCGCCCTCTGTTCCCTTCCTCTCTACTCCTTTCCCTCTGCTTCTCCCCCACTCTGCCTCTGTTTCTCAAATAAATGGATAATCTAAATAAATAAATAAATAAATATCCACCGATTGGTTCAATGTCTCATCAAGTTTAAGAATTATTGTTCTAGGGGCACCTGGGTAGCTGAGTGGGTTAAGCCTCTGCCTTGGGCTTAGGTCATGATCTCAGGGTCCTAGGATCAAGCCCCACATTAGGCTCTCTACTTAGCGGGGAGCCTGCTTCCCCCAATCTCTCTCTGCCTGCCTCTGCCTACTTGTGATCTCTCCGTCAAATAAATAAATAAAATATTTTAAAAAAAGAATCATTGTTCTAGATGAATACTTACAAAATGTATACTCACAGACAAATGATTATATTATATGAATTATATACATTTTTAAAATTTTTTTATTTATCCATGTGTTTGCTTTTGCTTTTGAGTTTTGTGGTTAAACTGATCATCTCCTCATTTCACTTAACAACTATCTCCTCGGGGTGCCTGGGTGGCTCAGTGGGTTAAAAAGCTTCTGCCTTGGGTTTAGATCATGATCTCAGCGTCCTGGGATTGAGACCCACATCAGGCTCCGCAGGGAGCCTGCTTCCCCACCCCCTCTCTCTCTCTGACTGCCTCTCTGCCTACTTGTGATCTTTGTCTGTCAAATAAATAAAATCTTAAAAAAAGACTATCTTCTCCGCTCTAAAACATTTCCGCTTCTTTCATTAAAGTCTTTTTTGATTCTTCCATCACATAGTGAAGTCTCCCGCTTCTAAAATCCTAGAGCAGGGATCAACAAATATATTTTCCTTAAAGTGCTAAATATTAAATATTTTAGGTTTGATAGGCGAAGTTACAACTACTCAGCTCTATCCAGCAGCAGGAAATTAACTGGCCACCGAGAATGTTAAAACAAATAGGTGTAGCTGTATTCCAGGAAAACTTGATTTACAAAAACAGGCAGCAGGCTAGATCCAGCCCAAGAGCTATAGTTTGTCAACCTCTGTTGCAGACTACCACTGCTCTCTTCCATTTATTTTGACAATTCTACTCTGGACTGTAACCATAACTGATACACACATTGAGAATGTCTCTGAAATTACAGTCTCCTCAGGGTGTCAGGAAGGATATCTTACGCATATTTTCAGCTCTCTATGTAGAGTACTTCATATAGCAATGCTAATTATTTACTGATTTGAAATGATTTAAGATACGGAAGCAAGATTTAGTTGCCATTAACATCTTACCTGCATTCAAACATCTACTGAGACAGTGACTCTTGGGGTTCCCTAATGGGCACTCTTATCTTGCTGAGTCCTTAGTTTATCTATAAATAAATACAATCTATCTCACATTGGTAATAATGAGAATTAGAAATACTATATATAAAAAATCAGACACACAGAAGGCACTTAAATTGTATTATTAAACAAAAAACAAACAGAGAAATGAAACAAGATGGGATCAGGAGGGAGACAAACCATAAGAGACTCTTAATGTCAAAACAAACTCAGGGTGGTGGGGCGGGTGGGGGGGGGGATAGGTAGAGGGTTGTGGGGTTATGGACATTGGGGAGGGTATGTGCTATGGTGAGTGCTGTGAAGTGTGTGAACCTGGCAATTCACAGACCTGTACCCCTGGGGCTACTAATACATTATATGTTTTTTAAAAATAAAAAATATTATTAACAAACAAACAAACAAACAGAGAACAGCTCTGAAAATTCCTGAGTGGACAAAACCAGTTTAGTCACACAGACAAAGCTTAATTTATTTAGCAAGACTAAATAAATTCTTGCTTATGCCTCTGAAAATCATAAGCACAACTTAAGCTGGTTCCTAAGGTTGATTTGAGGTAACCACTCACCAATTTCTTATCTAGACTTTTCTAAACCTGAATGCCTCCAAAAACACAGTGGCCCTAACCAGGTTACAAAAACAACAGGTAAAAAGGTTGAATATGCTAAGTTGATAGAAAAAATATGATACATGCAAACTGTCCCCAAATATGTACAGGCTATCAATAAAAATGAGAAGGGATTTATTTTGTGTGCCCTCTGAAAGCTGAGTAAGGACTCTAGGTAGAAGCAAGAACTTTGTCACAACTGGAAATGCCTTAAAAAGAACAGACTGCCTCAGTGTATATACTTAATAAATGGTAGTTTATTAAAGATGCTGAAGAAACAGTACATAAGAATGGAAAGAGGCAGGAAGAAAGATTTCCTCTAAATTCCTTACAATCCTGTAATCCACCAAAGTGTTAAAAGATATGTCAATACAGATAATTATACCTGGCCTCCAGAAATTTGTATTACAAAGAGAAACTAAAGACTTATACAAATGCAACTATAATAAAATGTTTAAAACAAATTAGACTGATTACAAATGCAACATTACTAAAATTTTTTAAAAGTTTCTTCTACTTATCTAGAGCCTTCAAAGGAAATTTGAACATAGTATTTAAACTCAGTTATGAAGGTGAGGTTAAAGCTAGAAATGGAAAAGCAGGAAGTCAGAGCATTTTAAGATGAAAGGACAACATGGCCAAAGGTATGGTGGCAGGAAATAAATGCAGATGAATGAGACAGAGGGGCCAGTTCAGCTGGACTCAAGTATGATGATGGTGGGAGATGAGCCTGGAAATTTTTTTTGGAATTACAGGGAATGAAATGCTAGCGCTTAGACCCAGGAATAGGAATCACCAAAGTGGCAGGAACATATCAGAGATGGAGGTGTACTTCAATAAGACTATCTGATGGCAAATACAGAATTAAGCGGTAGAGTGAGAAGGTAGCGGTGAGAAGAGCCGTTAAGAGACTGACATGGTTCTAGGTAGTATGTCAAAAGTGCCCAAACTCTGTGTCAGGCAACATCAGAAAAGAACAAAGTACAAAAGAAGTATTTTGGTTGTACAGTAGTCAGATCTCAGCAATTGACTTGGAGATGCAAGACCGGGAGGAGGGAGGTCTCAAATCTTCTAGACTAGAATGCTAATACCAATAACAGCAATAAGAGCAAAGCAAAGAAGGAAGACAGAGTACAGAGGATACTGTTCAAGGTGTCAGCAGCACAGGGAAGAGGAGCTGTCCAGCAGGCACTTGGAAAGGTCCGCCTGAAGCTTATGTGAAAGCCAAGGCTGAAGATAATGACGTGGGAGTTATTCCTACAGAGGAGAAAGCAGAGGTCACAAGAGGATGAGCTCTGTCAATCAACAGAACATACACAAAAGAAAAACTGAGCAGGAGTTGAAAGAAGGAAAGAAGGAGCTGCAAATAAGTAGTCAGAGAAGTAAGAGGAAAAGAAGGAGTACCTGGAAGCCAAAAGCTTAGGAAGCAACAGGTGCCAATATTGCCAGAGGCTGATGACAGGTTAAAACAAATGCAAGTCTGGAACTTAGGATAACATGATTATTACATGATTATACTTAATACATCTTACAAGAAAGAACTTATTCCCTCAAATCAAGGTATTTTCACAGGAGATTATCTTTTGAAGAAAAAACAGAAGACACCTGGAGCTACTCTGATCTCAAGGATAATTTCCTTAAACATTCTCAATTTGATCCTATTGGCTAATAATTTTCAACCACATCTAGTACCATTCTTCTAGGAGGTATATTTAAACATCAGGGGAATTTTTGGTAGTTACCATGACGGAGGGGAAGCTATCAGCATATGGAGGACAGGAGTCAAAGGAACTTAATGTCCTGCAATGAAAGAGGCATTCCCACATCAAGAAGAGGTGTCCCGCCAAAACGCCAACAGTAGCAGCTGTTAGGAAACACTGTCACGTGATGCTGTTTATCACTGAACACACCTTTGGCATACTTGAGAAGAACTGATAGAACTTTGGATTCTTACATTTTGGAGAATCAGATTTAAAATAAGGCAAATATCATTAATGCAGTTCATCCCTTAGAAACTGTTCAAGTAAATCCATGCCTTTTACTTTTGCTTTGTATTCATAGCTAATCTAATTCCAAAAGAAACTGTCTTCAAGTAAATAACTTAGCAGGGCACCTTTTTCTTACAAATTATAATTCATCTGCGTATTAACTCTAATCAGAATCTGTTTAGAGGTATAGACTTCTAATAAGAACACTTTTATTGTGTTATTAGGTGAGAAAAGAGCCAAAGTTTGACATAAAAAACTTTCTAAATATACCAACATTTTATGCAGATCTTTATTTTTCTAAGCAAATATTTTTCTTGTGTTCACCACATGTACTAAATATTTTTAATTGAAAAATTGCTGCTTTAATGCCAAATACTACCAAAAATTAATTACCAGTTTAGATAATTGAACCACATATGTCAATTTTTACAGGGCTATCTAATGGCATAAAACCTTTAACAAAAGTATCTTTATACCAGCATTGCATAGCTGTCACTCAAATCCCTGTAAGATTTTCATGAACTCATTTGGGATTTAAATGAATATTAATGAAAACATTCACAGGAGGTTTTTGTAGCAGGACAGGAAAGTGTTTTCGAAAATATTGGCATTACTTGTTAACACTGATATTTATGAATATGTTGAAAACGTCTCTGGTGTACCCAAGCACCAATTAGTCCAGTGCTAACTGGACTAGTTTTATTATAGTCAAGTTCAGTTTGTTTAACTTGTGGTTAATTTTTTCCCAGTGCTCGATTATTACTGTTCATACATAAATGCGCATACCCCCTTCTTGTTTACTAACAACCATGTATATGGGATAAATGTGGCTTTTTGTTTTTTCCCCTCTAGACAATGGTCCATATTAGGCTATTCTCTCACATTATGATTGTAAACTACTGGATCTCACAGGTAGGCAGACCAGGTGAACCTCAGTTCACCATTTGAGGGGCCAACTGAGAAAACGAAGTTTTCTCTTTAAAAAAATCTTTTAAGCTCTGTTTCTCGCTAAGACTTGGTGTACAGTTGTTTCTCAATACGTTTCCTAATCACTTTGATCCAGTTTTGAGAAAGGCTGTGACACACCAAAATGACCTCTTAGATAATGAGAGTCCATGTAACGGTTCATGAGGCAATCCAACACTGTTAGGCCATCTAATGGGAAACATGGCATTTATAAGAGTTCCTAAATATCTGTCAAGAATAAGGCAGTGATCTTTACAACAACCTAACAGTCTCAAGGCCACATAATTAATATGTACACTAGCTGCCATTCATTATACATGTGCTTGGCACAGTGCTAAGAATTTCACAGGTATTATCTCATTTGACCTTTACTCCCATTATATGAAATTGAATATTATCCTCTTTTTGTGCATGAAAAAATGAAGAAACAGTTTTTGAGAAGTTTTTGCACATGAAGAAACCAAGATTTCGAGAGGTTTGGCAATCTGTCCTAGCTGGTAAAAGGCAGAGCCAGGATAAAAACCCAGAGAGACCAGACTACAGAGGTCCTGCTTTTACCCTCTTCCCTCCTTTGCCCGAGACCCGGGCCTTTAGCTGTGGAATCTGAGCAAGTTAACTCTTGGTGCCTAAATTCCTCTTCTACAAATGTAGATATTGATAGACTCACAGAGAGTAGTAGCATAGTGCCTAGAACTTGGTAAACATTACAGAGATGTTGCTACAGTCATATACTCTTGGGCTTCTCAAAGTAGGTGGATTGTAGTCCGCCCCAAGTGTAGAATAAATTGCAGCTCAGTCTCCTCTTCCAAAAAAATGGAACTCGATCATGGGCAGAGATAATTTCTAGGGAGAGTGTCCTTCCCTCATAGCAAGAAGAAAAGTCTCCATTTCCTGCCTATACACAGTCACTCAATAGGCAAAAGAATGGGGCTGGATACACCAGTTTCTGAGGTGAGGTGCCTTTCTCAAATTGCCTTTTATCAGTTCTTAAAAACATTTCTTACAACTGCTAAATCCCTTTCAAGTTATTTAGGATATATGTCTCTTACATTGAGAAGGAAATTGATTGAAAGCTAACGGGATATTGTGATGAGCACCAGGTGTCAGAAGTGTCAAATCACTATGTTGTACAGCTGAAACTAATATTATTACGCTGTATGTTAACTAACTAGAATTTAAATGAAAACTTAAAAAATTAGAAATAAATAAATAAAACATATCTAACAACAACAACAAAGCACTAATAGTATAGGAGGAAGATTAACCTGGATAACGAGATGTGAATTTTGAGAACAGAATTCCACCCCCATCCATCTTGGAAACCATAGTGCAGTGTCTGGAATGATTCCAGAGGTTCAAAAATAGCTAGTCTATGTTTTAGGTGTTTTCCATAAACGTTATTCCTCATGATAGCACTTCAGGGTAGATACTACCAACCACATTTTAGAGATAAGAAAAACTGAGGAAATTGTTAAATAATTGCTCAACCTTACGAAAGTACAAAACTGACCTTGAAATCTAACTCTGAAGTTAATTACCTTTTTCCATGTGAATATCTTAAAAAAAAAAAAGTTTACTGAATATAAATATAGAAATAAAAGTAAATGCAGGAGACCTCCTTTTATTTCAGATTCATGATCCAGGAATATGACTCTGGATGAGGGATATTTCTATAGGTCACTCTGCCCTTCTTCCCTTCAGGAGGGCTCAAGGCTGAAAATATAAGCTACGTATTATAAAAGAGTAAATGCATACCCAGAAATAAACTGAGCATTTATAGGAGGATTCAAGAACTTGGACATTGGGAAATGGTGTTAAAAATTTCACATCACTTACCATTATTAAAACACTCCCTGGGGGGAAAAAGCAGTATGTAATTGCAAACTGCTGATGTGAGTTTTGAAAAAAACAAAAAACAAAAAACGATTTCTGACTTCATGAGTTGTTACACAACACACTGAGTTGCTTAAGGTAATAATCTTTCCCTTTCACTGAATCATTCAGTTGCCCGGTCACTTAGATTGCTTTAAATGTAATGTGTTCAGAAGCAGAAAGTGGAGTTAAGATTGCTTCACCAGGGCTAAACAAGGGTCACCTTGTTCAACCCTCACCTACTCTCTGCAGCCACCACCCAGCTTTGATACTCAGCCACACTTCCCTGAAATGCACACTTAGTACTTGTGGTTCCAAGGACGACAGCACATTCAAATCAATGCGTCTTTCGAAAGTTTGCAGCCCTCCTGAGCTCTGAACTTGTGCTCAGTCATAAGCACGCAGTGCCAGGAAAGGGCATCTAGCGCCCACTGTTTCCTCCTGACCAGTCTTTTCCCCATCGCCCTCGTGATGCCTCACTATTTTAATTCTCCACTGTGTCTTTTTTGGACCAGGAAAGGGAGGAGGACATGAAATATTAGCTTTCCTACAAACACCAGCCAGCTCTCAGTCAACCCAACCCACTGAGTACTTCTCCAGGAAGAGATGGTAGTCACTTGAAGAGAAACCGCTCGTTTCGTGTGTGTGTGTGTGTGTGTGTGTGTGTGTGTGTGTATTTTAATATCCCTGGAGTAAACCACAAAATCCCCTCGCCAGACCTACCAGGAAAGTGGCCTTGGTCTTGACCACCCTCACCAAGGCAGTCTGCAATCCCTTGAGCGGGAAGTAAGGGAGAAAAGGGGCTGCAAAGGGCAAGAGCTGGGGAGCAGCCGCTGAGGGGAGGCGGTTCACACGTGAGCCACGTCTCTAGCCTCCAGCAATACCTGCCCAGGCCTGGCGCCCCCAGCGTGGCGCAGCGGCCCAGGAAAGCCGCGTGATACTGGGAGACGCAGGCCCTCCTCGACCCCGGTCCAATCACGCTCCTTTCTGCCCGAGCGCAGGCCTCTCCCCGACGCATCTTTCCATCCGCCTCCGCCCCACTATACAACCTGGGGGCCAAAAAATTAGGAAGACGACACCTCCTCCCTGTTGGTCCCCTCCTCTCAGCCTCTCCGAGCCCCGATCACCAGCTGCAAGACAAGACCCTCCCTTCACACACTTCCCCCACCACTCGTCCGCAATTGCTCGGCAACCAGACCACCCCGGGCTCTTCGCGGGTCTGGGAAGGGATGCCGGCGACAGGCGCGCTGGCGACACGCCTGTTGGGGACCAGCCCTGGGAGACTCATGGGCCAAGGAGAGGGGGAGCAGTGCGTGGGCAGTCTGCGCAAGAGCCCAGAGGGTCCGCACTTCCTCCCCAAAAGTACGCGGGCGCGCAGGCGCTTCCAGCCCAGGACCCCTCGGGCCCACCTCCCCGACGCGCGCGCAGGAGAGCGCGCGCCCGAGACCGCGCCTACTGCTGCCCCCTCAGCTCCAGCTCAGCTGTCCGTGCGTCTCATTGACGCGAGCTCTCCTCCCGCCGCGGCTCAGGGGGTTTTTGTCTATATAAGGGCTCCCTGGCCCGCTCTGCGTCGGCGCCTTTGTCGCCGACTATCCATTATTTTTACACACGCGTGCGGCTCTGCCGGCAGCTGGTTTCGCAGGGGCACGCTCGCCTTCCTCTCGCCCGTGCCGCCGCCTCCCCCCTCCCTCCCGGGGTGTACTTACTTCACCCGGTGTCTGGCACGGGGTGGGCGCTGCAGCAGTCCGTTCCGCCCCCGCCGCCGGTTCGCTTCGCTGTCCCCGGATGAATGGAATTATTTATTTATTTATGTCCCTAGTCTTGTCCTCGCCCGCCGCAGCCGGCGGAGGAGGGGTGAAGGGTGGAGGGGAGGCGCGGCGGCTGAGCGCCCTAGTTGGTGCCCGGGAGCGCGCGCCGCTGGGTGGCGGGAGTGGAGGAGGAGGGCGGGGGCGAGCGCTCTGGGCTGTCCGCGAGCGGGCCGGCCGCGGGTGGGGGCGAACCCCGCCCTGTGACTCAGGGCCGACTGAGCATGCTCCCAGCGACTGTCACCGCTGTAGACACTCTCTGGGGCTCCCGGCCCTTCACTTCAGAGTTTAGTTTGGGCCAAGAAAGAAAATCAAGAGTCGGATAGGAAGACCTTTTGTTCCGGATCGGTCGTGACACGTTTTACCGAAGTACGTTGGCGGCGAGCCTAGGGGCCAGGTATACGGTAGCTCTACTTCGGTACCCTCGGGAAGTTGTGCAATCTCTATGAGAGGGAAAGTGTGCACGGGTGAGGAGCCTGCACAGTGCAGGGAGATTTGAAGATTCTCATTGTGACTGTGGCAGGAAAGTGTTGGGCCGTTTTTCAATTAAGATCTTTTTTTGGAGCGAAGGGAGGAATGGCAGGGATGTAGATGAGGCGCACCAATCAGTGCACGGGAAAGATAAAATTTACACCGTGGAACAAGGAGTACAGAAAATAGTACAAAAAGAGCTTGAAAGCAGGAAAGAAATGAAGTAAAGTCACTGTAAATAATTTCTCCCATTTTTAGTTTCTCAGATTTTTTAATTCTTCAAAGTAGGATTTAATAGTTGTCAATGAATAGTGCTGGGGATAATGGTAATTCCACAATCATTAGTTTGGTTTGTTCTGCCTTTATTTATTTTTTTTCTTCACTGTCTAGAACATGTGTTTTGGGGAAGCTAGAAAGAGGAAGGGCTGGCAGTGAACATTTAGTAACACCAAAGATTGGTTTCCTTAAATGTCTTCAGAGTTGAACTGCTTCTTAGAAGAAAAGGAACAGAAAAAGAAATGTGGGGTTGAATTTGAGAATTGGGATTGTCGTTTTTCTGTCAATTTAACAGAACTTCACCTCCAATACACAAACCTCTCTGCTCCTGAAAATGGGGAAAAGACACAAAGTTACTGTAAGGACCTATTTTATATTTTTATTTTAGCCAGAGGCTTCCACTGATGTTAAACAATAACTGTTTAACCCTTAAACGGTCCCTGCTCCTCTTCCCCCAGGCGCTTAAAAACAAGTCCCAGAAATCAGCTCCAGGTGTGGAGGCCAAGAAAAACAAGGCTGTACCCACCTCGGGTCTGGCCCTGACATAAGTACAGCCATCTTGGCAAAGCAGAAGCAGGCACCTTGCACTGTAAGAGTGGGTTAGCATAAGAATGGCCATCCTGAAGGCCTGGAAGCCATTTTACTGAGTGTCCCTAACAGGCTGACACTGCATATACCACCAGGGCGGTTAGGTGATGGCACCACAGGGACCAAATGTTGGAGAAAAACAAATAGTTAACTTGCCGAGATCACAATCCTGCTAGACGGGAGTCTCCCTTGGTTTGCAAATGTCCTGGTGATTTACAACAAAAAGGCCATCTTTTCAATGGCTAAGTACCTCGAGGCCAAAGGTCGCACTCCCCACCATAAAACTGTAGGAGGCTGAAGCAGAAGGAAATGTAATTAAGGTGAAAATTCTTCTAAACTCACTTAACCGCCAGGGTGACACTGGGGTAGCAAAAAGTTAAACTGTCAAAGTGGGGCACAAGAGATGTATGTAGCTATGAAAAAGTGCCTTGAAAATGGTATATAAACCCTTGGCTTTGAGTGCTCGGGGTCCTTGTTGAAACCCGCTGTGCTGGGCGGATACTTGGACCCCAGCTAGCTGGAAATAAACCTCACTGTGTGACTTGCATTATCGAGAGTGTTCTCTGTCTAATTGAGGGGTCTTCGACTCCGTACCCTAACAGTTATGTCAATCTTAGATATTAATATAACTTCCTGGAAGCTTTTCTTACTTATTCTAGAACTGAAATCATTTATAAGAAGTCAAGATAACTTAGTTGAAATAATTGAAGCTTTGAAGCTGCAGGGACAGGAATCAAAATAGTAATAACAGTAACTAATAATAATAATAATTGCTTATTTATAAGTGTTTATCACCGTCAGGAACTGCCCTAAGCACTTTAATGGGTTATTTCAATTAATAAAATACTATGATTTTTCATATTTTACAAATTTGGAAATAGACAAGCATATGGGGAGGAAAACTTTTTCCCTTCTTCCCTTCTATGTTCTTTAATTGGTCTAATAAGTAAATTGACATAAGACACATTAACAGGAGAAACACAAATTCATATGTCAGAGTCCATAAAAAGATGAGACTCAAAGAAGTGACCAAAGCAGACAAGGTTGGTTTCTACCTCCTTGTAGGCCCTGAATTCTCTATCTCCAGTGATAGGGATGTCTCTCTACCTCTGGTACTGAGAGGGTAACTTAACATGGGAGATTTACTTCCTGTTCACAGGGACAAAAGGTGGTCAGAGTGTCCTTCTTGGACTGGCTGTTTCCCAAGTAACTTTAATTCAAAATAATCAATATGCCACAGTGGCATATTTGGGGATAGCATTTTCTGCTCCCCCCTTCACAAGTTAAAGTTGTTTAGCTAAATTCATATTGTCCTGCTTCTGCCACAGCCAGTTTGTAGGCTTGTACAAAACTTGAATCTTAGTTTCTACAGCTACAAAGTAGAAATAATATCAACTTGTTATTTCTGTCATAAGATTTAGGTGAGAGGATATATGTATAGTAAATGGTAGATAATACAAGTGAATAAATGTTGCCTATTAGTAATTTCAAGAAGTTTGGAAGACAGTTTTACAGAGGAAGGATGTTGGAAATGAAGGAACTAAAGCAAAAAATTCCAGAAAAAACTAGTGTGAAGTGACATTTATATAAAATATAATAGGCATCTGATAGTGATAACATGTCTAGCAGTGACTATAAACATTTCATTTTCCTCACAAAAAATAATGTTAAATTTTGAAAAGAAACAACACCAAGACATACATCTCTAGGTCATGTTCTTCAATGTTTCCTATTGCCATTTTTCCTGCTCGTTCATCACTCATTTCCTTTCAAAGATGAGAAAGAAGAAAGACCATATATTTTCTGAATTTTGACCCCATTCTACATTTTCCTTCTTTTTGACTTTTTTTCTTTTTTTCTGTTTTTGTTTGTTGTTTATTTTTACAGCCCCACATTCTTGGTTTACCTAACTCGTTGTCAAATTTCTAAACATTACTGCCCATAGCATGAATCATAACTGTAGCAAGTTTTGTTTTGTTTTGTTTTGTTTTAATTCTTGTTTTCCCAACAATTAAAACTCTGGATCTAATTTACCTACTGCCCCAGTGTTAGTATTTGGGGATTCATCTTTAAGTTGCCTTATTGCTATGGTTAGGCATGCTATGTAAATATTTGTTTTGATTAGAAAGGAATCTGAAAGGGAATTAGGTGGGAACAAATCTAGTCAGTTTTTCCTATGACATGGTGTTAATATTACTCAGAAGTTGAGAAAAGAATACAATTAAGGGAAAGGACAAACTGTATGATCAGAACCTAAAATGTTTTTGGTAAAATGTTTTGCCTGGATTTCTATTCATAAAGTGAAATAACAGTGGAAGAAACAAAGAATAACAATATATTCAATATCCTAGCAACCCCTTTTCCACAAATAACTATACTAGTAAATGCATTAATCGCATATAAACTAATTAAGCTCAAATGTCTTGTACTGTCTACCCACAGCCCTACCCTCAGCTATGAGGTTCTGTACCCTCATCTATGAACTGTCAGGTTCTTCACTTCTCAATCATGCCATATCTTCTCACATTTTGCTGACTTTTTGCATTCCCCATTTTCTCTTTTTCATGTCAAACTTGTCTGAGCCTTGTTTTTTCTTCAGGTCCCGCAAATGTGTCATCACCTCTCTAGCATTTCAAGGATTCCTTCAATAAGAATTAATTCCATCTTCCTCTGTGTTCTTTTTCATAGAACATGGTGTATGCCTCTATTGGGGGCACCTCTTTCTGCTTTACATTATGGCTATATTATAATTTTTTTTCTGTCTCCCCAAACTATTAGGTTGTTGGAGGACAGAGATGACATTTACAAATCTCTGTAGTCTTCCAGTATCTGGCACAAATTCTTGAAGATAGAAGGTAATCAATGTTTGCCAGTTGGAAGAAAGAAATGATACTGTGACTTGAAGGAACAGATATCTTGTAGAGGTTGTTGGTGCTCGCAGTTTCCATGATCTGCATTTCCCAGCTTCTCTTACAGTTATATTGGAGCCAAGTGACTAGTTCTAACTAGTAGAGTATGAATGAAAATAACATATATCATTTCTAGGCAAAAGGAGTTAAGAGACAGTATGCTTCCTTCATTTTTGCTTTTCTCAGTCTCATGTTTTAGATAGAATAGCTATAAAACAGAGTCAGTAAAAGATAAAGAAGGACTGCTTGGTTTACACAAGACTGTGTGTGAACAAGAAACCATTACTGTGTTAAGTCACTGATATTTGGGGCATTATTTGTTATGAGAACATGGCTTAGCTTTTCTGACCAATACACGGTGTTACCTAAGAATACTATAAATCATAATGGAATAAAGACCCAATGAAACACTGAGCTTAAGAGAAAGCTTTAATGTGTTCTTAAGTCAAGGCTAAAAAATAGGTATTTAACAACCCAAAATAGATATTTAATAGTTTTTTCATAGCAAGGCGTGTGTGTGTGTGTGTGTGTGTGTGTGTGTATGTAAACTATACACCATAGATTGGTTTTAACTAAGAGCAAAAGGCCAAATGTCCAAATATTTCCCCTTAGCCTGGATGAAAAGAAATGTACCTGCCATCCTGTGGCAGCATACAATGACAGATTGTAGTGGGCTAGCAGCTGTCAATATGATGGCTCTGACCTGGTTTCATAGAATGTATAAAATATGAAAGACCGGTGTCCATTGCTTGTACATTTATATCTTGAGTACATCCACATAGTCTACTCTGGAAATATCTTCTAAGGAAGCTTTCCATTGAATTGTGGAGAATGCAAATCTAGTCCCCTTTTATAAAGAATTAAAAAAAAAAAAAAAAAAAGAGGGACATCTAGGTGGCTCAGTTGGCTAAGCATCTGCCTTAGGCTCAGGTCATGGTCCCAGGGCCATGGGATTGAGCCCTGCATCTGGCTCCCTGTTCGGTGGGGACCCTGCTTCTCCCTCTGCCCCTCTCCCTGCTTGTGCTCCTTTTCTCTCTCTCAAATAAATAAAATCTTTAAAAAGAGAAAAAGAGAATAATTGTGTTGGACATTGCTGTATGGTGTGACTTTCCATAATTATGCAATAGCCCAGAGAGGTCTTTTGTCAAAATAAATGAGCTTTGGAGCTCTAAAAATCTCTTGATGGGTTCTGCATTTAAACTCTTATCCATTGGTATTTTTCTAATTTTATGTTTTATTTAATGCTATCTGTAAATTGAGCTTAATGGATTCTAATTGTAAGTGTCTTATAGATGCCATCATCTAAATATATATATATGTGTATATATAATATTTTTTTTAAGATTTTATTTTTAAGTAATCTCTACACTAAACTAGGAGCTTGAAATTACAATCTGGAGATCAAGAGTCACGTGCTCTACTAACTGAGCCAGCTAAGTGCCCCTGAATATTTTAATTATTCTGAAGCATATAGAAGTTCTCATTATAAACTATAAACCTTTCTGGGCAGAGTTCTTGTAAATAGTGACTTATGATTATTTGATACTTAATGAATTTTATGAAATAAATCAATGAGGACTGAACATAGTACCAAGAAACCCAAGTTTCAGTGCCTTTTCCTGTGCATATAGTCTTAGCTGGGTCACTTAATCTTTTAGCTTCACTATCTTAATCTCTACAGTACTTTCAAGCACTTCAAGTGTGCAGAGATCCACAGAGATTATGCATAATTTTAACAAGTGAAAATATATGCATGGTAGAGGATTTTTTCCTAATTAACCAAAAATAGGTATTTCCTTATATTTTGGACAGCAGTATTGACCAGGATACGTTTTATAAAACGCAACCATAAAGTTATCTGCTTAAATTGTACCATTGTGTAACTTGCTCTGTG
Organism: Lontra canadensis; assembly: GCF_010015895.1. NCBI lineage: Eukaryota > Metazoa > Chordata > Mammalia > Carnivora > Mustelidae > Lontra > Lontra canadensis. Next base: position 3,915,769 of record NW_022631047.1, on the reverse strand, counting down.
CCTGGAATGTCCTTGAAGGTTGAGTCACTGTTTACATTTACATAATGCTTCCCAGGTCACAAGAGAGTTTCATGCTAAAATACTCTGGGCTACCTGCCTTTCAGTAAGCTAAGTTTTCAACTGCCCTTACTTTGTTTCTTTGGCTAAATTTCAGGCCAAATACCATTTCATTTTTCATTCAGAAGCTCTTTTTCTGCTTTCTCTCTGCCAGGAATTGACCCAAACTTCATATTTGCTTTGCCATTTTGCTGTGTAAAGGTAAATGATTTCTTAATGTTGGCTAATTTTTCTGGGATTATGTTGATAGTGACCTTGAACAATCACTTGTTACAAATTTTTTTTCCCAAGAAATAATCTGTATGAGATTAGTTACATAAACTGTGGTATTAGTTTCAAATCCACAAAGTGCGATTCTGCCTTTAGCCCTGTGATTTGGGCTGGAGCCTAGCAATGCAGGTGGTCGCCTGAGGTTTATTGATCTGGTTTTTTTGTTTTTGTTTTTGTTTTTATCTTGGTCCAACAAAATTTCATTTCTCAATACAGGTCCACAGTCAAGAAATCCAGTAATGACTTTGAAATGTTTATCTTCAATGAGTTTCATTCATTTGGCATATTTGTTAAGCAATCTGCCAGGCACTATGATAAACTTTTTAGTTGTAAGTAGTGCTTCTCTCAAGAAGCCTATACACTATTTATTTAATTTTCAGACGGATTGTGATACTAATGCTGTGATTACATCCACCACATAATTATGTTTGTTCATAGATACACACCAGAGTATAAGTACTGGGCTATCAGGTTTTTTGAATGATGCTCTTTGCAAGTTTTTTTTTTTTTTTTTTTTAATCTGAACTGGAATAGACCACCCTAGTTATTGAGTTGAAGAGTTATTTACAGACTCAGAAATATGTTTCAAAAAAAGACATGTAGAGTTCCTCCTCAGTAGCTTTTACGGAAGAGAATAAGCTTTCTTTCATGACACCAAAGACCAGAACAGAAATTGTGGATTTCCTTATCAATATGCCACATTTATTTCATTTTAAATACCTTTGCATTGAAGTATAACTTATATATCTTAAAATGCTTACGTTTTAAGTGTATAGTTAGATGAATCTTAATTACCACTCCAATCAAGATTTAGAGAACTTCCGTCATTTCAGAAATTCCCCCTTGCTATTTTTTAGTCGATCTTCTGTGTAACCCAGGCAATCACTGATCTGGTTTTTATCACCATAGACTAGCCAGTTTTCCCTATTCTAACTGTTATATAAATGGAATGATGTAATCTGTCTGCTTTTGTAACTGACTTCTTTCATTCGGCATATTTATCTTTAATTCATTCATTCAGTTATGTGTATGCTTTAGTAGTCTGTTCTTTTCGTTGCTGAGTAGTGTTCTATTGTGTGGAATGCTACAAGTCCTTTATCAGTTCACATGTTGATGGATATTTGGATGATTTTTATTATTTGCTTCTATAAATATTTAAACACAAGTATTTCTGCAGACATATGTTATCATATCAAGTTTGATTTTTAATACATACAATAAAAACTTTTTAAAAATAGCAATATAATGTCTAAAATTAGTATTTCAGGTACTGAGCATCTGAATAACTGGATATCGGCCTAGTTGGGCACTTCATTAATGCACTAATTTGGCAGACACAGATCTGTTTAAACTTTACTTTCTTCATAAGTAGTAAAAAATTGATTTGGTTATTAAGAAAGATCAACCAGAAATGTAGATAGAATTGCTTTCTAAATTATAAAGCTTAACAAATAAAAGGTGGTATTATCTTATGTAAAATATGTACATATTTATGAAATAATCCCTCAGAAATAAAACAACTAAGTAAAACAAACTGATTTGACATAATTTGAATTATGATAACAAAGACAATGTAAAATTAAGATTTGATATTTAAATTTATCTCCTTAATATTTTTTTAAAATATTTTATTTATTTATTTGACAGAGATCACAAGCAGGCAGAGAGGTAGGTAGAGAGAGAGGAGGAAGCAGGCTCCCTGCTGAGCAGAGAACCCGATGCGGGGTTCGATCCCAGGACCCTGATATCATGACCTGAGCTGAAGGCAGAGGCTTTAACCCACTGAGCCACCCAGGTGCCCCATTGGCTTTATACTTTAAAAAAGTTTCTATTCAGTTAAGATTACACATATATATTTGAGTAACTATAAGAAAAATCATTTATTATATAGGAATACAGACCCACTTGTAGAGTAGTACATAAAATGATATTCTTTCCCTCTGTCTTTCAACCCAACTGTAACTTGAAGATAAAATTCTTCCTCATAACTATTCTGGAAAATTTTATCTCTTTCCCTAAGTATGGATCTGGGTATGAGATCTTTAAAGATTATCCCTCTTTTTATTTGAGAGTTTTTTCTTCCTTCCTTTCTGCTCTGGTTACTATTTTTATATAAAAAGTTTAAAACTGCACTATAAATCACCAACAGTTTCATTACATTTATGGATTCTGTTTGCAGAACCAGGATGGCTTGTCTCTGCTCCATAACATCTAGAACCTCAACTAGAAAGAATGGAACCCAGGGTCCTAATATCATTTAGGGGCTTCTTCAATCACATGTCTGGTTCCTGGGCTGGAATGAGTCAAAGACTATGCTTGCCTGTGTCTCCTTAATGTGGCATTGAAATATGGCTTCTCCTTGGGATTTTTTACAGTATGATGGGTGTCCAAAAGGCAGCCTTGTGAGAGCTAGCCTTTTGCAACCCAGGTAGAAATTGACCTAAACTCAGAAGTTACTCAGTGTCTCCTTCACTTCATTCTTCTTCATTGTTAACTAGTGAGTCACAGTCAGTTTTCTATGGTTGTTGTACCAAATTTTCACAAAATTTGTGGTTTAAAACAAAACAAGTTTATAAACCCTTGATTCTGTGAGTTGGAAGTCTGAGTGAGCTTGACTAGTTCCTCTGCCCTGGGTCTCACAATCTGGGGGATATTTTGTTTCCAAGGCACAATTCAGGTCCTTGAAGTTGGAGGGCTGAAGTCCCCAATTCTTGGGTGTCTGTTAGTTCCTTAAGGTTACCTCTATTCCTTGTCACATATACCCTCTATCTTCAAAAAGTTACAGTCCCTGGAATCTATCTCATGCTTCAAATCTCTCTGACTTTCCCTTTGTTTCATCTCTTCTGCCTCCAGCTGGTGAAACATCTCTGCTTTTCAGGTTTCATGTGATAACATTGGGTTCACTGGATAATCTCCCTATTTTAAGGCTCATAACTTACCTACATCGCAAAGTCCTGTAACAACATCTTCACAGGATCCAAGAATTGGAGTATGGATATATATGGGAAGGCATTCTATCTCCCACATAAGAGAAGAGGAATTAGACTCTACTTTTAGACAGGGAGCAGCAAGGATATATTTTAGGAAAGCATGTGGGATGGGAGACTTTGTTGCATTTTGGCAAACACAACCCACCACACTTTGCTCCTTTGCTTTTTCTCTGTCACCTCTATTTGGGAAACCAGTAGAAGAATATTAGCAGAAAATTGCTAAATAGTAAATGGGTAAGTGAACCTGCTTATAGTTTTTCTTGGGAAAATTGAGCCTGAGATGCAGGGAAAGAACCAAGTCCTTTGTTGTTTATTTCTTGATCTGGTTTTGCTTTATCTGCTGTTTTTTAAAACTTTTGACTGTGTGGTAGACACCTTTGTGTTCCCAAGATCCCACAGGCAGCCCGGATGCCCAATGTGGTTAGCAGGCAGCCCTCACATGTCAACAACTTCATGTTCTGCCTTAGCTGCAGGAAGTCACATCTTCTTATGCTACCTCTGCATCTGTTGACTGAGTGTGCCAGGTGTATAAAAACCCAGTAGTTTTGGACCAATGTGAAACAGGCTTATGGGTAGTACTTGCTCCAGAGATCCTTGCTGAGTTTTGCCACAGTTTGATTTCCTCTTCTGCCCAATCTTGCTAACTCTTCTTTCCCTTCTTAGGTGTCAATTCTTAATAAATATGTTGCACCCTTCTCAGAATCCACTCCTAGGTAATCCAACCTTTGAAAGTTGGTGTCAGGAGGGGGTCTGTGAACGCGACTGTAACTATAGGTTTATAGAGCTGCAGGATTCATCACCTCACTGGCAGTGAGGACCCCATCACAAATACCTTCTGGAACAAGGTGGTGGTCCACTTGCTAAAACTTTTCAACAGTCTTGGGGGACATGCCAGGGGAAGGTATACACGAGGGAGAGCTAAGTATCAGACTGTATAGATATATGGGGAAAACAGTATCTATTAGAATAACAGGACCCGACTCCAAAGCAGTTATGGGACTTGGCCAGTGAAACTGGAGGTGTGCTTATGTAACTGGGTTCTAAGGACACTTAATCAAGGGGGTCAAGCCATAAAAGTAAACAGCAAAGAGGTGATTGATTTGGCAGTTGCGATAACTGTGATTTGTAAGAGATAATATGTATTTGGTCCTTCATTTAACCATGTATACATGGTCTTCATTCATAGTTCCTGGCTCACAGCTCCCCAGACCCTTGGAATTTCCTGAGCAATAAAAGTGATGAGAGTATCTTTTGTTATACTATTTGGTCTCCTGTTCTCAGCTCTTGAAAATGCCTCAGAGTCATAAAGGTGAAATGGATGCCTTGTTATAACATGCCCCTTTCTACCATAACAAAGTTTATGTTAATGATATGGGTTTTGGAAAACACCTAGGAGTGGGGGCTGGTTGCTAGGGGGACCAACCCTGAATAGAGGGTTGGAAATTTCAGTCCTAACCCTGATTTCTGGGAAGAGAGAGAGAGATTGGAGGTTAAAGCAATCACCAATGTTCATTGAGTTAATCATTCACACCTATGTAATAAAGCCTCCCAAAAACCCAAAAAGAAGGGGGTCAGAGAGCTTCCAGGTTGAGGAAACCAAACACTTCCAGTTTCCATGTGCTGCCATGCTGAGTCCCAAGCTCTCTAAGGACAGAAGCTTCTTTGTTCAGGACCTCACCCTGTGAGTATCTATTCTATGTATCTATTCATCTGGCTGTTGATTTGCTACTTTAATATCCATTGCAATAAATTGGTGATCTGGTGAGCTAACAGGTTTTGTGAGTTCTGTGAGCTGTACTAGCAAATTAATCAAACCCAAGGAGGGGTCAGAGGAGCCTCTGATTAACAGGCAGTTGTTCAGAAGCATGGATAACAACCTGGACTTGATATTGTCATCTGAAGTGGAAGGTAGTCATGTAGAACCAATCCCTTTACCTGTGTAATCTCATTCTATCTCTAGGTAGATAGTTTCAGAATTGAGCTGAATTCTCTGATACTCTGCTAGTATCTGAGAGTTGCTTCGGTGTAGGGAAGCCTACACACACCACACACACACACACACACACACACACACACACACACGAATTATGTCCAGGAACCCAAAACTGCATTCTCATGATACAGGATTTACCATAGTGGCACTCACATCAGGAGTTGGTATGAACTCTCTACTAAAAAGACTCTTAGAAAAACTGAAAAAGCAATAGCCCATGATGAGTGTTTAGCAATTTCCAGAGAAGCTCAGGAGAATGTAATCTCCAAGAAGGTCCCTACAGCACAGTGTTGACCAAGGACATGAGGACCATGCTGGTGAGAGGGGTACAAGCATCAATAAAATGTTCAGTGGTCACTCTCCTCTGTAGTTCAGGCAAGGCTGTTCCAGAATAGGCTAACTGTGAACAGTGGGGCTGATATGATCCCCAAATAATATAATCTAGATAACAATGCTTAACTTCCAGAACTTAGGATATGCTGATAATTTTTAATGACTAATAAGTTTGGTCTGGCATCCTGGTAGGGCTCATTCATATCAAGTTATTAAGACAATTAACAAAACATGATATATTGATGGGCATAATAGATGGACTGCTGACAAGAGCACTACTCATCTTGAACCAGAAGAAGACATCAAAGTTGGATCACTGGGAGGGGAAGTGGAGGGCAATCACCTCAAAATAAAAACAAAAACAAAAAAACAAAAAACCACAAATCCTTTCCCTATTTCCAGACCTCAAATTGGAACACTGGTCATAGAGGTAGCTGATTCCTAGGAGAAACAATCCCGCAACACTGTAACAATTATACTTGGGTGATTTCCCCTAGTCTTTCCCCAAAGGAGCCATAGCTTCTTCAATGGGAAAGTGGGACGCTCAGATATCATGAGGACTGAAGGAAAAAGTTAAGGAGTAGATACTTACACCTAAAAACCAAATGTATCATCACACTCCTTCTTAGATTTTGGACATATGGACTCCAGATAATAAATTAACTATTGCTAATATCCAGTTTACAGTAAAATCACTCAGTCATGTATCCAAAAATTTCCCATCTAGGGTTTAAACACTGGATAATTGGGGAATAACTCCCACGCTGAAACCTTGGTCTTTGAGGTGGAAATTCTTAAGGAAAAGCCGAGTAAAGGCCCTAGAAACTAACCTACCCCCTCCAACCAAAATAGGAAACAAAAAACATTAGTCCATGGTAAGGAGCAGGGGGAAGAACTAAGGAGATCAGTGCTACCCTTAAAGGCCTAAAGGATGAAGGGATGGTGATGCTGTAATGTTTTTTATTTAATTAGTTGAATTAGCTCCTACAGAAAATAAATAATTTCTGAAGGATGATCATAATCTACCACAAGGTCAACCATGGAGTAGCCCTAACTGTTGTCATCATGCCAGAAATGTTATCTGTAATAGAGCCGATGAGTCCAGCTTCAAATACATGGCATGGGGTCACAGGTTATGATACATACATTTTTTTCTATAAGAAGATGAGAAACAGTTCACATTCATATGGAATGACCAATAATACACATTTAGAGTTTTGTTTCAACCCTGCTACTCTCTTGTCCTGTCTCATAATATAGTTTGAAGAGATCTGACCATCTGGATATCCTGCAGAACAGCATATTTATCTATCACATTGATAACATTAGATTTTTCAAGCTGAATGACCAAGAAATGACAAGCACACTAGAGCTCTTGGCAAGACACATGGGTGGGAGATACATGCATCTACGAATCTTCCACTCTGTAAAATTTATAAGGCTCTAGTGTATCACAGTGCGACTGGATATGCCCTCCAAAACAAGTCAAATTATTACATTTTGCACCTCCCACCACGAAAAGGGAAGAATGCCATCTATTTGCCTCTGAGTTTTGGAGGCAGTTTATTTTACACCTAGAGATACTGCTCTGGCCCATAGACTAAGGGATGCCAAAAGCTGCTGTCTTTGACTGGGGCCCAGAGAAGAAAGGTCCCTGCTTCTTGAGAAACACAATTCAACATTCTCTTTGTGTTGGTGGTATCAGTGGTGGGGGAAAAAAAGATCATACAGTGTTTGTGGCAATCCCCAGCGGGAGCAACATACTGAAGGTTGTTGGGGTTCTGAAGCAAGATTATGTCATCTGTGGTGGAATATTTTACACATTTTACACCTGTTGATAAACAAGTTGTGACTACTCAGGCCCTGTTAAGGAGAGAATGCCTCTTCGTGGGACATCCAGTGGCTCTGCAGATGGTATTGCCAGGAGTCGGCTTAGTCCTAAAAGCCCTACCAAGTTATAAGGTCAGGCAAACCCAGCAACAATCTACTATAAAATGGAAATGGTGCATCTGAAACCAAGCATAAGTAGCACCAGAGGGTACAAGGAAGTGATAGGAGCAGTCAGCCCAGACTCTCATGGCACTCACAACTGATACTTCCCTCCACCCACACTTTGGCTGTACGAGCCCATACTGCTCTATGAAGGAGGAAATAAAAGGTAAAACTTGGTTTATGGATAGATCCATGGGGGAGGCTGCAATAAGGCTTGAGACGAGGACCAAGCCAGGCCCTGACTTGTGCCTCCTTTAAAGTCAGAATAACCTAACCAAAGGTTTAGGACGGGAAAAGTTGAGTAGCACTGAGAAAGGGTCTGTGCTATGTGTTGTGCGCTCGCCTACGTGACTTCCCACATGCTTGCTAAACAAATGAGAACAATTCGGTTGGGGTCAAAAGTTCGTTGCTGGTCCTTGCTGCCCTAGTACAGCCCATAAATTACTTTCAGGTTTGCTGTATCAATACAGAACACCTGTACTGGCTTCAGCCATTTGGCGTCACGAGGTCTGCTTATAGTCAAATGTGAAACTTATTATGGGAACTCGTGGTTGTTTAACTAGACACAGGTGTATTGCTTCTCCTATTGTAGTATCACTATATACATGGCTTTAATGCTTTGAATAAACTTAGCACTGTTGGACATCTTCCTCAGTGCTCCTCCTGCCCCCATCTCTTTGTCTCTTAATTTCTTTTCATCATCCTCTTACCCTCACGTTCCTGGTCGATTTGTCGCGCCGGCTGTGACAGATCCACTCAATATGGACAGCTGTATCACAGATGTATTTAGGGACAGCCTTGAAAGATAGTGATGAGGGGAAATGCTGCTAATAGGAAAAGTTTCAGGTGGGACACTGGTCATCCACATTATGTAGACAAAGTTGTGGCTCACAACTAGAATATATGCAGATCCAAGGGCAGTTGCAAATGACTTGGCAGTAGCTGGTCAGAGGCCTAGAAAGAAAAAGATGAGAAGACTGGGGACGAAAATGTCTGGAGTATAGGCATATGGATGAACATAGAAGAGTAATCATAAAGTGTAAAAATGTTCACTCCACAGAAGAGTGTTCACCGCAGAATAGTTACTGAACAATCAAGTACTCAAAGTGACCAGCAGGTTAATGACAGCCGGGGTCTTTCACTGGCCCATATTTTCTGCATTCAGGGCCTCAGCCACCACTATTATCTGAAGACTTATGGAGTGTTTGATCTCTAAGCATGGGATCCCATATAACAGATCCATCAGGAAATGCCCTTTTAAGCAAAGGAAATGCTGGAGAGAACCCTTGACTATGTTACCTGTTGGTTATGACACTTACTGCACTGAAAGGTTTCTGGCCTAATGAAGCATTACAATGGACTGTGGAGGACACAGCTGGAGTGGCCGCTAGAAGCAGCAGTCTACACCAGGAAGTGCCATCCTCCAGAGTGTTGCATATGCATTAAATCAAATATTCTTCAATGATGCTCTATTCCCCAAATAAAGAACAAATGGGACTCAGAGAGTAGAAGGAAACTGGCCCCACTTATGATCATTCCCGATGAGTTTGTGTTTTTGTCCTCACAACTCTGAGCCCTAAAATGCTCAATGTCCTGGTTCCCAAGGAGGACACATGTTCTCAAAGGGCCACTGCCAGCATCTCATTGAATGATAACCTATAGCTGCTACGTGGCCATTCTGGGTTCCTCATGTCCAGGAACAAACATGAAAGAAAAAATAACTTTCCTGTCAGGAATAATTGACTCTGATTATCAGGAGGCAATAGGGCTATTTTCAATGCACTAAGAGCAGGAAAAGAATACATGTACAACTCAGGTGATCCACACTGGCATCTGTTGATAACCCCTTACCCAAAGCGGACAATAGACAGGTACATCAACCGCAGGCCGAGAAGGGCATGGTGATCAGGGACTCAGGCCTGTTGCAGTGAGGATCTGGTTCACACCACTAGCTGAATCACTGATGTTAGCAGAAGGGTAGCTAAGGTTGAGGGAACCTTAAGAGTGTATAGTGGAGGAGGGAAAAGATCACAACGGAGTATCAGCTGTGGCTCCAAGCACAACTGCCATTTCAGGGCCATCATTTGTCTCACCAACCTTCTACTTTTAAAAGTCATCCAGGAGGAGAGGCCTGCCAGCTCCTGCTCCACCAGGAGCTGATTTTTGAATATATATGGAGAAGTGTATGCCAGTGTTGCAAAGGGTGAATGGTGATAAATATGAAGATGCACCACCCAGATGTCCTTTAAATCATGACTTGCTGCAAGGAGTGCAGTCAGCAGACAGCCTCAGGGTGAGCTGCTTCAGGGTGGGCCTCAGCTACACAACACACTGTCTCCCCTGCACCTTGTGCTGGAGTAAGGCAGGAGTGGGGCTGGCTGCCCCACCACTGGACACTTTAGGCAGCCTGGGGTTTACTATCACAACTGGGTAAGGGAAGACCAACAGATACCCACGAGTTCTCTCCAGAACTCCATGTCAAATTGGCCAAGTCTTTGTTGAGTTGGACTCAACAAAGAGAAGTTGGACTTCTTCATCAGCCCAGTCTTGCTTACCCCCTTCCCTTCTCTAAGAAATACCTTGTTGACTAAATGCAGTGTCACTCTTACCTTCTGGAGAACCACACCGATGACGTACCAGTTTAGAAAGGCAAACCCAGCACCATCTCTCCTTATGTCCACCTTCAGGATCCACAAAGACAGAGAACTATGAAAATCCTGCACAGTATCACTAACCAAGCCATAACAAAATCAAGTTACTAGGCAATTTCTCTTTCCCCTCCACCCCCTTTTTAAGATTTTAATTATTTATTTGACAGAGAGAGAGAGAGATCACAAGTAGTTAGATAGGCAGGAAGAGAGAGAGGGGGAAGCAGGCTCCCTGCTGAGCAGAGAGCCTGATGCAGGGCTTGATCCCAGGACTCTGAGACCGTGACCTGAGCTGAAGGCAGTGGCTTAACCCACTGGGCCACCCAGGCACCCCTCCCCTCCTCTTTTTAAACTCTGACGATCTCTTAATCCACATGCTGTAATTTTAAGTTGTCATGGATTAAATCTTTCACATACATTGTTTCTTTCTTTCTTTTTTATTTTTCTTTTTTATTTTTTGCTCCTATTAGCATGTCTATTTTTCTTTTCTTTTTTACAAAAGATTTATTTACTTGAGCGAGAGAGAGAAAGAAAGAGGGAGCGTGAGCGGGGGGAGGAGCAGAGGGAGAGAGAGAATCCCTAAGCCCAATTCAGGGCTTCATTCCAGAACCCTGAGCCAAAAATCAAGAGTTGCCACTTAACCAACTAAGCCACCCAGATGCCCCAACATGTTCACCTTCCTAAGCGAATCATGAATGTTTTTAATATTTTTTGTTCAGGTTTAATGAGAGTATAATTCACCTTCAGGAAAATTCACAATTTTTATGAAAATAGTCTTAATGAGTTTTGAGAAATATGTAGTCAATCCATGCTTCTAATCCCAGCCCTTGGCAATAACCAATTTGCACTTTTGTTTTATACTTTTTAACCCCACACCCCCCACACGCTGTAACTTTTTTTTTCTTTCTCCTAACATTCTATCTCCCTTCATGATCATGCCTGGTGTTTTAGGTTAATTCCAATGTGGAGACATCAGGGGAACCCCTCGGGAAATAGCTCCCTTGCATCTTCTGGAACAGCTCACATTTACCTCAAGAGAATTTCTGCTGTTGCAAGACATGATGTGTTAATCCAGCTTCCACATCACCTCCGTCAGGGCTCCACCTTCTGCCTTTTCCAATCAGTCCAGCTAGCTCCTTTCTCCGTCAGAGTTCACTGCTTTAAGGTTCTCAAAGATTCCCCACTTGAACTGAGTAATCACACAGACGCTCCAAGACTCATAAAATCAAATGAATTTATGTTTCAACTCTAGGAACTCTGAGTATATTACCCATTTTCTCCCTATAAGTTTCAGATTTGAATGGCTTACTGCTTCATTAAATGGCGAGTCCATTTGATGAGAAACACCTTTTACTACTAGAACTTGAACTAAAAAGTTACAAAGGCTAAAAAGCTTATTTTTAGAAAACAGAAATTCAAGACTTCATCAAGCTATACCTAGATGATTAATACACTCTTCTAAAAGATTTCCCTCCTCTAATCTTATTTCCCCTTCAGCATTTCATCCTTGGCAAGAGCATTGGTATGATCAGTATTATGTTAAGGTCTTCTAAGAGAGTGAAGGTTTAAGAAGGTGAAGGGTAAAGAGAAACCACGTAAGTCATGCGTGGCATTTTAAATGCAATGCAGATTCATTTAAAGTAATGCCGGCCCTCCCCACTTAGAGTAGTATAATAACTTTCTTTGGGGGAAAATTCCTTTCAAGAAAGAAATACACACATCTAATGTTTGCATTTCCACTATAGCAACAATTTGTATTTCATATAGCATTTCCCACCAGCCAAAATTATATATAACAGAAGAGGGTGATTTGGAGATTAGGGGAGTCATATGTTTTTATATCTTTCAGTAGTCTGAGGAAAGAAATTCAAGTATACGATATTACTCGCCTGATTAAGTCACAATTCATTTATTGTTTCAACATGAGAATCAAAGGAGGGGGATCAAGAAAGCCTACAACCCAGGGTTGTATGAAAATAATAATCTACCTATTTCTTAGAAAACATCTGGTTTCCTTGTTGCTATTTAGAACAATAAACAGCTCATAAACCCATTCATTCTCAGTCCCAATCGATTTAATGTGAATAATTATGTTTAATATTTCTTGTTTTCATTTTCTAAATTACTAACATAATTAGCCTTAATCTTGGTTTTGATTTATTATTCGCTTACAGATGGAAATACTGCAATATTCTGGTAAATGTTCAAATAAAGCTGCCCCTACATCTTCCCTGTCTGATATTATCTCATGAATATTATTTTTATATACATAAGAATAAATAAGCTACTGGGTAATAATTAACAGCTATTCCTTTTAAGTTAAAATCTGAATGGATCATTAGTCACTGTACCTTGAAGTAGAAATACTTGACTGCAATTGTATTTTAAGACACTTCTCCTGTGACTAGCTGGGTAAGGCCTCTTCTGTGCTTTTTACCAATCAGATCCATATATAATCTCAAAGACGGAATCAGTAATTCAACAAATATTTACTGAGGTTTTATTATGTCCTGGGAAAATGGAAATAATAGATATTTTATGAGTGCTTACTATGTATCAGGAGTTATATTTAAAATTTTATATACATTAACTCATTTCATCTTTAGAACAAACACAAAAGAAAGATTTTTACTCCATTTTGCAAGTAAGGAGGCAGGCATATAAATTTTATGGGCTGTGCTCAAGTCACACAGCAAATCAGTAACAGCTGGTCTATCCAAGACTATGTCATTTTAGGTTTTGTGCTAATACCCAATAAGCAATAGTGCTATGTGCTTTTTTAGGTTGTAGGAACAAAAATGAATGAGAAGCCTTGCCTCGGAAAACTTTATCACCTAGTAGATAACCTAATTAGAACATTTATACAAATAATTATAACTCATGGTGGCTAGAAATGACTGGCTAGAAGTCCAGATCAAGCAGTATAGCAATTCAGGCTAGGGTAGATGAAGCAATTTCTTATAGTTGAAGGAATCAAGGATGACTTCTTGTAGAGAAAAAGGTAAGAAAATATAGTAATTAAAAACATAAATCTCCTTATGGTTTACATTTCAGTTAGAATATAAAACTATTAATGTGTCTTTTGCAGGAATTGCTAATTCCTTACCTGACATCTGCACCCTCCATTTGCCTTAATAAGAGAAACCCTATTTTATTTGATGAGGTGGCAGTGTGCTCAGCTAAAAAACCATATTTTCTAAACTTCCTTGCAATGGAGCAACATCATGCTACTAAATTCCTGCCAATGAAACATAAATGGAAGTTTTTTAGGCTGTCTTTGATGAAAGCTCCTTAATAGGATATAGAAAGAAAACAAAATGCAAAGGACTATTACTTTGGAATACATTTACCAAATATTTGAAATTTTCATGCAGTAATATATGCATATGATTATTAAGATATTACATAGAATGGTATAGCAAGGATCTAATAATGACCATATTCCAAAGAAGTTGCAGGCTTAAAGATATATCAAATATCTATAATAATTCACATGTAATATGAATAAATCTATGATTTTATTAGTGTCAAAGTTATTGGTATAACTATAATTTATGGTTTGAAGACAATGCTAACTTTAGTCAGAGGTTAGTGAATATTAAGTAAATGTTTTTGAACCACATTTGCTGAACCACAATATCTATCCATGGACGCCATGGGGATCCAAGCATAATAAGTTGGTTAATAATTCCTACTTTATAACATGCTCAGTCTGTAGCAAAAAGCCATGCAAAGAATGCATCCATTCCATAAATATTTATTGTATTTGATAATGATTATTCTGAAGATTGAAGTCTATGAGTCGTTCTTGAGGAATTTATATTCTGGTAGAGAAAGACATGTAAACAAAGTACAAAATCAGATATAAAACTAGGTTTTATATGCTGGCTTAAAAATTCTCTGTCAAGTGGAAGGATTATGCAGCAGCAGAGAACATCATAGTCAGGAACTATATTATATATTCAGGCTTGATTTTTAAGAAGGGAATTTTGGTGGTATTATAGAGAACAAAATTATTTGGAGACTGTTGATAAGAATGGTAATGGGGCGCCTGGGTGGCTCAGTGGGCTAAAGCCTCTGCCTTCAGCTCAGGTCATGATCTCAAGTCCTGGGATCAAGCCCCGCATCAGGCTCTCTGCTCAACAGGGAGCCCGCTTCCTCCTCTCTGTCTGCCTCTCTGCCTGCTTGTTCTCTCTCTCTCTGTCAAATAAACAAAATCTTAAAAAAAAAAAAAAAGAATGGTAATGGTGATGATGATGATGATGATGATTTGTTATATAGAAGGAGAAGGTTGGAAGCGTTGCTGAAGGAGAAAATAGAGCTAACGAAATATATCAAGATTTCTAATTAAATCACTATGTGCATAATTATACTGTTTGCCCAAATCAGGTATGTATTGTAAGAAATTCTGATTCAGAATTTCTGATTTCAGAATTCTGATTCTGAACAGAAAATTCATGTATTCCTTTTTGGAAATGGAAAATTGAGGAATTGGATGGAAATATCCTGCATGCAATTAGAACAACAGAAATAAGTACAGTGTTTGGGGATCAGTGATATGTAGGTGATTTTAATCACTAGAAAGAATGGGATTACCAAGGAAAACAGAGGAAAAATAGGAGAGGCTCAAGGATCGAACCATGGAAAAGATGTACTTTGGAGGGATAGCAGAGGACCAGAAACCCTTCAGATAAGGAATTTTCATAGAAGTAGGAGCAGATGGACATTGATTCCTTAAAAGATATAGAAAAATGTTCCTTTGACCATTAAAAAAAATTCAACTGAATACATTTTAAAGATCTCATTGACTTTATTCAGTGATTCATGGTTCAGGCATCTAATCCTGCAGATCAAAAGGAAATCCAAGGAGCTGTCTAAAATGAAAAACTTTCACAGGCAGAGGGAAATAGGGATAAGGAAGTTATACCAGGTGAAATAGCAGTTGGTTAGGTCAAGGTTCCTGTCCTTTGGGGAGTGGCAGGGGTCTATGAGACTATTCCTGATTGTCTGGTTTAAAATTCCATTTCCGGGAAAACTGAAACCGTTATTAAGTCAAGTCTTAGTTTGACGATGACAGCTTTGCATAAGTGACTCCATTTTGGATCCGTTGTCTTATTTTTAATAGTTCTTTACTTTTCACTCTACTATATCACTCCTTTTTTCATCCTCATACAACTTTCAGACTTTTCATTATAAAGAAGAGTTAGTATTATGTATATTTACATTTTTTTCTCATTTTTGAAAAAATGGACAGAAATTCCACACACTATATTTTAATTCCATATGTCTATCTCTTAAAGATAGAATACACAGATTTTCATTGTTCTCTTACAACATTTTCTCTGCCCATTTTATTTGATGTATTCTACCTTCTTGGTCAGTTTTGAACAGCACATTTATAGACTGAGATTTTCCCTCTAGTCACTATTTAATCATAAAATAATGATTCTTTATTACTCCTCATTAGCATTTATCATTAAAAATAATATTAATGTCACAAACCCCTTTTATCTAGTTGTTGCTTCTTTACATTTTCCTTCTTATTTTGCAGGGTCTTTTTTCCAGATGCTCCTTATTACGGGAAAGTTAGTATTAGCATAAATCAGAAGACTGAGATTTCAAAAACAAAAATAAGGAAACTACTTCCCAGATGTGTCAAGTCCTTTAGGATTTCTCCTATGGTATCTTAAGTGTTTTAAAGGTTCTATTCAAATAAAGTATTAACTTATATTTTAAGACCTGTCAACATTCTTTGAAATATGTCATATAATTTTTTTTCTCTTATTTTCTTAATCTTTATACCTTTTCAGCTTTTTTGTCTAACCATTTGATTTCCAGAGTTTAGCTATTTCTATTAAAATGTTTATCTTTTTAGGGGCACCTGGGTGGCTCAGTGGGTTAAATCTTCTGCCTTCGGCTCGGGTCCTGGGATTGAGACCCATGTCAGGCTCTCTGCTCCACAAGGGAGCCTGCTTCCTCCTCTCTCTCTCTCTGCCTACTTGTGATCTCTGTCTGTCAAATAAATAAATAAATAAATAATCTTTTAAAAAATATGTTTATCTTTTTAAAAATGTGTTAAAGTTACACACAGAAAATTTATATAAAATATAAATATATACAGTTTCAAATTATTAAAAAGTCAACAGTAATTGAACTACCCAGGTCAAGAGAATACTGTGAGTTCCCAGAAGTTCCCCAATTGTCTTTTTCCATTTCACACCTCCCTTTGACTTTTATGGAATCACTTCCTTGTTTTGCTATATATTTCTATACCCCAAAAATACATTCCCAGGCACCGTAACTTACTTTTTGCTATTTTAAAACTTTATAGAAATTAAATCATACAGAAATATATGTATTTCTTCCATGTTTGACTTCCATTGCTGTATTGCTTTTACAATTTTGCCAATGATGTTTTAGTTCCATTTATCCCTTTTTTCTTTGACTCTATTGTATGAGTGAATCAAAACATATTTATCTATTTTGCTACTGATAGATTTTTAGTTCACTCTTATAATGCTGCTATCCACATACTTATGCTTATTTCCTAGTGTGCCATATGCCCACAATTTTCACAGCTCAGTATATAGGAATACATTTGCTTGCCTTCGGCTTTGCATATTTTCAACTTTAGACAACTTTGGGGTGCTTTTTACAAAGGAGTCATATTAGTTTGTATTCCTAGGAGCATTGTAGGAATTCCTGTTTCTCCACATACTTTGTAATGCTGGTGTCATCAGATATTTCTATTATATCCATTTTGGTGCCTGCATAGTGATAACTCATCATGAATTTAATTTTAATTTCCCTGACTTATAATGGGGTCATACATTTTCATGTGTAGGTCAGCCAATTACATATTCTCTTTGGTGAAGTGGCAGTTCCTCCTCTTTCCTGTTTCTCCACTGGGTTGCTTTTTTCTTGTCATTCTTTATATGTGCTGGATACATGCCCTTTGTCAATTATTATGCTGTTAAGAATATTCTCCTGTTATGTGATTTGCATTTTTACACCCCCAGTGGTGCCCTTAAGGTAACTGAATTTATAAATCTTCTCTTTATCATTATTTTTCTGTCCTGTTTTAGAAATATTTTCCTGTCCTCATATTATGAAGATATTCTTCTTTATTATCTTCTAAAGTCTCTATTATCATCTTCTAAAGTCTCTATTGTCTATTGTTTTCCCTTCTACATTTGGTTCCATAAATATTGGCAGTGTGGAGTAGGGTCCTATTGCATTTTTCCACTCAAATGTCTGAACACTATTTATTGTTGCACTGTTATGTAGAACCACCTTTGTCATATGCCAAGTGTCTATTCATCGCCAAGTCTGTTACTAGATCTCTATCTTACTGATCTATTTCTGTATCTCTAATACCACACTATATGTTTTAAATTCTATGAAACATTATTATTATTATTATATCTATTATTAGTTTACAAGCCAATGTTAATTTAGTTTTTCCACATATTCAGTAGTTTTTGTACTCTTTATTTTCCCTCATTATTAACTTGTCATCAGGTAGAATTTCTTTTAGCACCAGTCTGCTAGTACTGAATTCTTTCACTTTTGGTTTGAGATGACTTTATTTCAGGTCTCTTTCTAAAGGAGATTATTTTAGACAAAAATTCTTAGGTTCAATATATTATAAATTAGTCCAGGCTCTTGACTTCCTTTTGTCATTGAGGAGACAGTTGTCAGTCTATTGCTACCTGTCAGAGTACTGTTGTTAGCTCTTTAATATTCTAGAGAAGGTATTTGAAACATTTTATATAGTTTTAGAATTGCCTTATGTCTAAGTTGTAGTCTAAATTACACAGTCCACATTGCATAAAACCAAAAATCTATCCACTCTTTTCCAATGAAACATACACATTTAAAATATCCATATGCCGTTATTCTCCTTTTCTTTACCAAAAGTATGTAAAAACTGAACTTACATCCCAAAAATTGTTTTCTCCTTTTTTATCATTGAAACAAACAGCAAATTCTTTTTTTAGAAGGTTTTATTTATTTATTTGACAGAGAGACATAGTGAGAATGGGAACACAAGCAGGGGGAGTGGGAGATGGAGAAGCAGTCTTCCCACCAAGCAGGGAGCCCTAGGTGGGGCTCAATGCCAGGACCCTGGGATCATGACCCCAGCCAAGGCATATGCCTAACAACTGAGCTACCCAAGCGCCCCAAATAAAATTTTTTTTTTAAACACATAAAATATATATTTTTTAACTTTTTTTGTCTTTATTAATTTTTTTAATTTTTTATAAACATATAATGTATTTTTATCCCCAGGGGGTACAGGTCTGTGAATCGCCAGGTTTACACACTTCACAGCACTCACCATAGCACATACCCTCCCCAATGTCCATAACCCCAGCCCCCTCTCCCTCCCCCCTCCCCCCAGCAACCCTCAGTTTGTCTTGTGAGATTAAGAGTCACTTATGTTTTGTCTCCCTCCCGATCCCATCTTGTTTCATGTATTCTTTTCATACCCCCCAACCCCCCCAATTTGCATCTCCACTTCCTCATATCAGGGAGATCATATGATAGTTGTCTTTCTCTGATTGACTTATTTCACTACGTATGATACCCTCTAGTTCCATCCACGTAGTCACAAATGGCAAGATTTCATTTCTTTTGATGGCTGCATAGTATTCCATTGTGTATATATACCACATCTTCTTTATCCATTCATCTGTTGATGGACATCTAGGTTCTTTCCATAGTTTGGCTATTGTAGACATTGCTGCTATAAACATTCGGGTGCATGTGCCCCTTCAGATCACTCAAATAACAAATTCTTAATGGATTATGCCATGCTTTCTTTAATCATAGATAATGATTTGACTCTTAAAATAATGTTATCACCAAAAGACTATGTGTTAAGAAGGACAAATGTGGCTGTCACTTATAGATAAAAAGAGGAAAGCACAGAAAGTAAAAATTATTTTTCCAAAGTAACCTATTAAGATGATTCTGGGAATAGATTTCAAATTTTCCAATTCTAGTTCATGAGTTTTATCATTCTTCAAAGAGAAAAGACCTTACAAAACAAGCATTTTGTAAATTGTTTATTCAAAGTAAAATTTTGACACTTTCCTCTTAAATAACAGTTGGGAAGATGAGGACTGTTTTTAACCAATCCTGAAACAAACCAGAGACTGAGCTAATACATTGTCTATCAGTCTATAGTGATGTGTGTTTTATTGTTTGGTGGGGAATCAAAGGGATATCCCATAAGAATTTGAATTTATTAAAATAATTGTAGTTGCTATGGTATAATAATATTTACCAAAATTGACTTGATAATTATTAAACACATATAGCTATAACCTTTATTAACACATACCTCATTAGGATTGGATTTTTAAAAATGTATATATGAGAAATAGGGAATTAAGAATATCACTTTAAGAGAAGTTGATATAAATAGTAATGTTAAATTTGCTTTATTTGAAAATTTGTATCATCTTTCTCATGCAACTTGCTGACACAAATTGGCAAATTTTTGAGTATTTCTACTGGAAGGTGTTAGTTCAATTGGGATTTTTAAATTAGAGAAACTGAATCTTCAGAGTAACTCTTATATTGCATCAAATTTCCATGGAAAGTTGTATTTTTATTATTTAAAATAAATAAATCAGAACTCCCGAGTGTCAACATGAATCATTTTATAAATGTCTAATAACGTCTAGCATGATATTCAAAGTGATCTAAATGGATTTTTCATAGCCTGGACTCTGTTAATGTCTACTTATTTCCCAGTGAAAATTCTTCAATAAAAGTTCACATGAAGACAATAATAATGCCCTGCATTGAAAACCTATTGAATTGGATTCCTTTGAAATGATATTCCTATTCCTATAAGCCTAGGACAATTTTAAATCAGTAATATATATATAGTATCAATCATTTAATTAATTTGATCAATTATTAATATATATCAATACATTATTAATATATTAATATAATATAATATGATATATAATATATATGAGTTTATTTATTTATGATTCACATTTTCTAGTATACCTGTGTATATTCATTTTCAACATACAATATATGATAATGATTGGTTCTTGTTTGAGAAAACCTATTATATAAAACATAATTTTATAAAAATACTTGTGAAACATTCTAATATAGTTATCCTTACAGAGATATTACTGCTTATTTCACTTAAAAATACAAAAGCAAAGTATGTTAAAATAGAAGTACCAATTACACATTTAAGTATTGTCATATAATTAACTTCTTAATGTGATATGAAGAGAAAATCTTATCTGTTGGTAGCTAGAAATTACTATCAAAGGAACATTAATCATAAATTCAAACGCTCTTAATTTATAGAATATGTCAATGAGAAAATGAGTCACTATACAAACCATTTACATGAAATATTTTAATGTTACACTGTGTGAGACAGTATGTTGAAAAGGTGTTCCAGTAATGGATATTTTATCACAGAGTAAACAACTATAAGAAGTTGCCCATCACATTTAACACAGATCAGTATGTTTCTGACACTACAATGTTACAATTCCTAGCCCTTTTTTTTTAACCAAAAGCTACTAAGATTGTAATAAATCTTCATTAATGTTTAAATTTGATTTAGCCAAGCATTGTGCTACCTACTTTTTTTTTTTTTTACCTGCTTTACCCACTTTCACTTTTTCTAGTCTTTCTAAATGTCTGGTTGCTATTCAAAATAATATTTTGAAAAGAGAGTATCCAGCTTCTGTATTGAAAGGAAGGTTTTGCTTCTCAGCAAAACTTGGGAAAATTTAGCTAAATATAGAAATGGGGTTCAGAAGATGAATAGGTACAAAGATGAACAATGTCTACCACTCCACTTTATTTGTTTTGATTCATCAATCTTATATAATACCCAGTGTTTATTTCATCATGCTCTCTTTAATGTCCATAATCCACTTACACCATACCCCCACCCTCCCTTTCAGCAGCTCTTTGGAGAAATGTCTGTTCATGTTTTCTGCCCATTTCTTGATTGGATTATTTGTTCTTTGGGTGTTGAGTTTACTAAATTCTTTAGAGATTTTGAATAATAACCCTTTATCTGATCAAACATTTGCAAAATCTCCCATTCTTTAGGTTGTCTTTTGGTTTTGTCAACTGATTCCTTTGGTGTGCAAAAGCTTTTTATCTTGATGAACTCCCAATAGCTCATTTTTGCCTTTGTTTCTCTTGCCTTTGGAGACATGTCTAGCAAGAAGTTGCTATGGCCAAGGTGGAAGAGGTGGCTCCCTGTGTTCTTTCTAGGATTTTGATGGATGCCTGGCTTACCTTTAGGATTTTCATATATTTTGAGTTTATTTTTGTGTATGGTGTAAGGAAATGTTCCAGTTTCATCCTTCTGCATGAGGCTATACAATTTTCCCAACATCATTTGTTGAAGAGACTATCTTTTTCTATTGAATAGTCTTTCCTGTTTTGTCAAAGATTAGTTGATCATAGAGTTGAGGGTCCATTTCTTGATTCTCTATTCTGTTCCATTGATCCAGACATCTGCTTTTATTTCAGGACCAAATATCTTGATGATTATAGCTTTCTAATAGTGCATGAAGTCTGGAATTATGATGCCACCAGCTTTGCTTTTCTTTTTCAACATTCCTTTGGCTATTTGGGGTCTTTTCTGGTTCCATACAAGTTTTAGGATTATTTGTTCCAGCTCTGTAAAAAAAGTTGATGGCATTTTGATAGGAATGGCATCGAACATGTAGACTGCTCTGGGAGGCATTGACATTTTAACAATATTTGTTCTTCCAATCTCTGAGCATGGAACATTTTTCCATTTCTTTGTGTCTTCCTCAATTTCTTTCATGAGTACTTTATAGTTTCCTGAGTACAGATCCTTTGCCTCTTTGGTTAGATTTATTCTAGGTATCTTGTGGGTTTTGGTGCAATTGTAAATGGGATTGACTCCTTAATTTCTTTTTCTTCTGTCTTGTTGGTGTATGGAAATTCAACTGATTTTTGTGCATTGACTTTTTATCCTGCCACTTTACTAAATTCCTGTATGAGTTCCAGCAATTTTAGGGTGGAGGCTTTTGGGTTTCCCACATAGAGTATTGTGTCATCTATGAAGAGAGAGAGTTTAACTTCTTCTTTGCCAATTTGGATGCCTTTTATTTCTTTTTGTTGTCTGATTGCTGAGGCTAGGACTTCTAGTACTGTTTTGAATAGCAGTAGTGATAGTGGACATCCCTGCTAAGTTCCTGACCTTAGAGAAAAAGCTCTGTTTTTCCTTTTTGAGAATGATGTTTGCTGTGGGCTTTTCCTATATGGCTTTTATGATATTGAGGTATGTTCCCTGTATCTCTATATTGTGAAGAGTTTTAATCAAGAAAGGATGCTGTACTTTCTCAAATGTTTTTTCTGCATCTATTGAGAGGATCATATGATTCTTCTCCTTTCTTTTATTTATGTAGTGTATCATGTTGATTGATTTGCCCTTGCAGTGCAGGAATAAATCTGACTTGGTTGTGGTAAATAAACCTTTGATGTGCTGTTGGGTCCTATTGTCTAATATCTTTATAGAATTTTTGCATCCATGGTCATCAGGGATATTGGTCTACAATTCTCCCTTTGGTAGGCTCTTTGTCTAGTTTTGGGTTCATGGTAATGCTGGCCTCATAAAATGAGTTTGGAAGTTTTCCTCCCATTTCTAATTTTTGAAATAGCTTCAGAAGTATATATATTAATTCTTCTTTAAATGTTTGGTATTATTCTCCTGGGAAGCCCTCTGGTCCTGGATTCTTGTTTTTTTGGGATATTTTTGATTATTGCTTCAATTTCCCTGATGGATATGTGTCTGTTCAGGTTTTCTATTTCTTCCTGTTCCAGATTTGGTAGTTGATGTGTTTCTAGGAATGCATCCATTTCTTCCAGATCGCTTAATTTGTTGGCATACAGTTGCTCATAATATGTTCTTATAATGGTTTGTATTTCTTCAGTGTTGGTTGTGATCTCTCCTCTTTCATTCATTATTTTATTAATTATGGTCCTTTCTCTTTCTTTTTGATAAGGCTGGACAGGGGGTTATCAATCTTATTAATTCTTTCAAAGAACTATCTCCTAGTTTTATTGAGCTGCTCTACTGTTCTTTTGGTTTCTAGTTCATTGATATCTGCTCTAATCTTTATTAATTCTCTTCTCCTGCTTTGTTTAGGCTTTCTTTGCTGTTCTTTCTCCAGCTCCTTTAGGTGTAAGGTTAGGTTGTGTATTTGAGACTTTTCTTGTTTCGTGAGAAAGTATTGTACTGCTATGTACTTCCCTCTTAGAACTGCCTTTGCTGCATCCTAGGGTTTTGAATAGTTGTGTTTTCATTTTCCTTTGTTTCCACTTTTTCAATTCTTCTTTAATTTCCTGGTTTATGCATTCATTCTTTAGTAGAATGATCTTTAACCTTACTTTGCAAATTTCTTCTTGTGACTAAGTTCAAGTTTCAAAGCATTGTGGTCCTAATATATACAGGGAATGATCCCAATCTTCTAGTACTGGTTGAGACCTGATTTGTAACCCAGTATTTGACCTGCTCTGGAAAATGTCCTATGTGCACTGGATAAGAATGCATATTCTGTTGACTTAGAATGGAATGCTCTAAATATATCTGTGAAGTCCATCTGGTCCAGTGTGTCATTCAAAGCTCTTGTTTTCTTATTGATCTGCTTAATCTGTCCATTGAAGTGAATGGGTGCTAAAGTTCCCTACTATTATTGTACTGTTATCAATATGCTTCTGTAATTTTGTTATTAATCATTTATATAATTGGCTGTTCCTATGTTAGGGGCATAAATATTTACAATTGTTAGATCTTCTTGCTTGGTAGACCTCCTAATTATGACATAGTGTCCTTCTCATCTCTTATTACAGATTTTGGTTTAAAATCTAATATGCCTGACATAAGGATTGCTACCCCAGTTTTCTTTTGATGTCCATTTGCATGATAAATTGTTTTCCACATCCCCACTTCCAATTGGAGGTGTGTTTTGATCTAAAATGAGTCTCTTATAGATAGCATATCGTGGGTCTTGCTATTTTATCCAATCTGATACCCTGGGTCTTTTTATGGACACATTTAGCCCATTCACATTCAGAGAAACTATTGAAAGATATGAATTTAGTGCTATTGTATTACCTGTAAAGTCACTGTTTCTGTACGTTGTCTTTCTTCTTTTCTGGTGTATGTTGTTTTGGGGTTCTCTCTTTGCTTAAAGGGTCTCTTTTAGTATTTCTTGTAGGGCTGCTTTAGTGAACAGAAATTCTTTTAGTTTCTGTTTGTCCAGGAAGCTTTTTCTCTCTCCTATTTTAAATGACATCCTTGCTGGATAAAATACTCTTGGCTGCATATTTTTCTCATTTAGCACTCTGAATATATCATGCCAGTCCTTCCTGGCCTGCCAGGTCTCTGTGGATAGGTCTTCTTCTTGTCTAATATTTCTAATCTTGTAAGTTATGGACCTTTTGTCCAGAGCTACTTTCATGATTTTCTATTTGTCTCTGAGATCTGCAATTTCACTATTATATGTCAGGGTGTTGATGCATTTTATTGATTTTTGAGGGGGGCTTTTTCGTGCTTCTTGGATTTGAATACTTTTTTCCTGCCCCAGATTAGGGAAGTTCTCAGCTATAATTTGTTCCAATAAACCCTCTGCCCCTCTTTCTCCTTCCTCTTCTTCTGGGATCCCAATTATTCTAATATTGTTTTGCTTTATTTTATCACGTATCTCTCAAATTCTCCCCTCATGATCCAGTAGTTGTTTATCTCTCTTTTTCTCAGCTTCTTTATTATCCATCATTTTGTTTTCTATATCACTAATTCTCTCTTCTGCCTCATTTATCTTAGCAGTTAGAGCCTCCATTTTTTATTGCATCTCATTAATAACTTTCTTATTTCAACTGGATTAAATTTTAGTTCTTTTATTTCTCCAGAAAGGGATTCTTTAATATCTCCTCTGCGTTTGCAAGCCCAGCTAGTAAATTTATAATTGTTATTCTGAACTGTATTTCCAAAATCTTACTTTTATCCATGCTGATTAGGTCTCTGGCAGTCAGTACACCTCTTGTTCTCTTTTTTAAGGTGAGTTTTTCCATATTGTCATTCTTGTAGAATGTAGTCACTTTTCTACTAATAGAGTTGCAGCTATTCTTTTTTTAGATCTCAGGTTGAGTTCACAGGTGCTCAGAATGATCTGATAGCCATCTAGCTGAATTTCTACAACCAGACAAAACTAAGATCTACTACTCTACTTTAAAAGTTTGAATTTTAGGGGCACCTGGGTGGCTCAGTGGGGTAAATCCTCTGCCTTTAGCTCAGGTCGTGATCTCAGGGTCCTGGAATTGAGCCCCACATCAGCTTTCTGCTCAGGGAGGCTGCTTCTCCCCCACCCCCCACCTGTCTCTCTGCCTACTTGTGATCTCTGTCAAATAAATAAATAAAATCTTTAAAAAAAAGTTTGAATTTTATTCTGTAATTGTTATAGGGCCTTTTAAAAAAAATTTGAATGATAAACCTACAATATTCTTTACTGTCTTCTTATGGCTTAGATAACCTTACCAGTTAATGTTATATATAAAGAAACATTTGGGCTTCTATATATTAACTTTTAAAATTATTTAATGGATATAATTAAATCATATCAAATTTGAAAAAAAAAAAAAAGAATTCCTGTTAGGAAATTATTATTTTCAGTCATTAAAGCAATGATTTATTCACTATATTTGAGAAACTGCTAATGTTGTAATAGAATAAAAATGTAAAGATATAAGACACCCTAATTTAAAACAATATTATTCAAAGTAGAGTCAATAATTTTTTGCATGATAATTACCTAAGGTTTATTAAAATGCTTATTCTTAAACTCCACTTCAAACCTATTAATTTATAATCTGGGTTAGGCCCCAATAATATGGATTTTTAACAAAGCATCTGGGAGATTTTATATACAATAAAATTTGAGAAGTACTGTACTAAATGTTAGGTATTTTTTACACAACATTTTTGAGAATTTCTTTCCTACATTGCTGTTATAGACATACCTAGTGATCTCCGTAACAGCCTGTACTGTTATAGTGAAAGCAATAAATGGCAAATTGGTACCTTTTTAGACTTTTTTTTCTTTTTGTTTCTTTTTAAATTTCTTTTAAGACTTTATTTATTTATTTATTTATTTATTTACTTTATCTGACAGACAGAGATCACAAGTAGGCAGAGAGGCAGGCAGAGGATGGGAGGGAAGTGGGCTCCCTGCTGAGCAGAGAGCCCAATGTGGGCACTCCATCCCAGGACCCAGAGATCATGACCTGGGCCGAAGGCAGAGGCTTAACCCACTGAGCCACCCAGGTGCCCCTTTTTTTCTTTTCTTTTATAGTAGGCTCCACACCCAGTGTGACGCCCAACATGAGGTTTGTACTCATAACCTTGAGATTAGGGTCATTCAACCGATTGAGACACCTAGGTGCCCCTATACATTTTTAATATTTAATTTACAAAGAGATATATGTTATTATTCTTGCTTCCACCCTGTTTTCATCCTCTTCATCACTTTTACTAGTATATTGTATATGCTGCTAGTGTTTTTATAGAGATATGTTTATTTCCCCTTCTTTCTTTCACAAAAGATAGAAATCATATACAATTCTGTGCCTTGCTTTTGTCACTTTAATATGTCCTGAAGATCCTTCCATATTCGTGCACATTTCCACTCATTAAATATTCTTAATTCTAGTTCTTGGCCTGAAAGATTTTCTCTGTGTTATTAAATTAAATCACCTTACTGATACTTGGTAATACTTTATATTATATTACAGTATTAAAAAAGAAATCATTAAGGAGTAGATGATCCAATTAAGAAAGCTGAAGTTCAAAAGAGACTAGTAGTCAATTTTGTTTATTATAAAATCAAAGTCTTTATTTTGTGACGGAGGGAGTGCTAGAAGACACACAGATGAAAGCAAGACTTAGATAAGAAATTGAAAACATGTCTGAATATTTTCTATTTTTAATGATAAAGACTGGCAAATGGAAACAATTTAAATTTTCTGTAATATAAAAATAAAATGAACTGCTTTTATTTCAATCTATTTCAAACAATAATGTATGAATTAATTTTGTTTTTATACTTATTATTTTTAAAATCAAGAGTCTTTAAATTGCACCTACTATTATAAGTTGAAGATTTGAAATTGCCATTTTTGGAGATGCCTGGGTGGCTCAGTTAGGTGTGTGACTTTTGATTCCAGCTTAGGTCATGATCTCAGGGTTATGAGATCCAGCTCCAATTGGGCTCCATGCTGGATGTGGAGCTTGCTTAAGATTCTCTTTCTCCCTCTTCCTCTGTTCCTCCCTGCTCTCCCTCTCTTAAAAAAAAAAAAAAAAAAAAAAAAAAGTCATTTTGTAGGTAAAAAAAATGATTTGATATTAGTAATTTTGTATGGTTCGACCTGATAATAACATAGGCCATTCAGACCTGAGACAAGTTTCATTGACAATCAGGTAGAGTCCTCACATGCATTAGTCACAACATAACCTTAGCTACCAGTACTAAATGAAAATGGGAAAACAAAACAAGGAACAAGGGCAAGCTATCCTTTTTCTCACTTCAGTTCTTATCAACTCTAATCTGGTTTCACTACTTCAGGCTTAGGTAAAGGCAGATTATAGAAGGGTAAATAATAGATGGACTGTTCACAGGCATTTGTACTCCTACAGAAGTACTCCTACTTCAGGCTTAGTTAAAGGCAGATTATAGAAAGGTAAATAATAGATGGACTGTTCACAGGCATTTGTACTCCTACAGAAGTATACATGCATTTGAAGCTTCAGAAGACCCAGGGTTCTCTGTCACATGCCCGTTTCTTATTTTTCAAGCACTCAGCAGAGTCTCTTACTGCTTAGAGTGCAGAAATCCTCCCAGGTACTCTGCATATCACTTTTTTAAGTTTTTGATGCCATTTGGTAGGAGTTCATCAAACATTTGATACATGCATATTTTGTCTTTTGACTTAGTTTTGTTTTCCAATTCTTACCATTGCCTGGTACAAAGTTCTGCATAGAGTCAAAAATTAGGAGCTGTTGCTTGAATAAATGTATCAATTTCTGGTAAGATTAAAATAACAATTCTTGTACACCTTGAGGGACCTGAGGAACAGAGAAGACTTCAAGGTTTTATTTATTTATTTTTTAAATATTTTATTTATTTATTTGACAGACAGAGATCACAAGTAGGCAGAGGCAGGCAGAGAGAGAGGAAGGGAAGCAGGCTCCCAGCTGAGCAGAGAGCCCGATGCAGGGCTCTATTCCAGGACCCCAGGACCACGACCCGAGCCGAAGGCAGAGGCCTTAACCCACTGAGTCACCCAGGCGCCCCAAGACTTCAAGGTTTTAAATGGGCAACTTATACATTTGGGAACATTTAAATCATTATATAGCCGTATTTCCCTAAAAGCTTCAAAATAAAACAAGAATCAGCAGGTTGTGGTTCACAAATCTATTTACTTTTCCCCCAAATAAATGCAATTATGTTAATATTAATATCTCATATTTTCTAAATTTGTATATTCTCTTTTCTCTTAGACCAATAGCTCTTCTGTAAAATGTTCCTATAATCCCATATATATGAGAATAAATAACAAAATACTCATGTCTGTTTGACTTAAACTACCATTTCTACCAATATGTTTCAGTTTTGAACATGTTATAAGGTGCTTTAAAAAATTTTCCCTCAACTCTTAAATGAAGTTCAGCATGAAGAAAACATGTTTCTTCTCTTCCCTTAGATATCAATTTTTACTTTCTCTAGAGCTATGCTATCCAATATGTAGATATTGAAGTTAAAACCAAATACATTCTAATTCAGTTCCTCAGTTACTGGCCACCACTCAAGCACCATGCTAGATAGAGCACCCTGTATATGCCTTTAACAGAGCAGTATACTGTACTTGATGAACTGCCAGATATATTTCAGACACTTTCATTTAAGTAACATTTTCTTCATGGCTTCATTTCAGATTATTTTAACACACCATCTTCTCTTTCTCCATAACAAAAGTACAAGATGGTAAACATAGCTCTTCTGTTCATTTGGCTTTTTTGGCTCTTTGTTAGTTTTTGGTTTTGGGTTTTTTTTTTTTTTTTTGGCGCTTTTTGATAGTTTGGTGTTGCAATTTCAGGCTTGGCACATACTTAAAATTGCATTAAGATTGGGGAATATTTTGAAAATGGTTGTAAACCGTCCTTAACAAGTTGATATTACTGCAGGGTAAAAAGGCAATTAAAATAGGCACAAACCCTCCACCCCCACCCCCATCTTAAAATCTGGATGTAGCCCTTATTTTTTCATACTATGGTAGATCATCAAGAACACTTTCATGCTGGATCTTGTGGCAAATGTTATTTCCTAAATGACTATGCTATTTAGAAATTATGCAAGCATACACATTGAAGACATTCATCTTTAAGAAATTCCTCTCAATTTACAAAATAAGGGTTGACTGCACAATTTGGGAAATGAGTACTCCAAAATTTCTCCATCTTAAAAGGAATTCCCCTTGTTTTAAAACATCCACTTAAAAACAGAAATGATTTGTCATAGTCATCAGGTGGGGTTTAATGAGTACTTTTACTTATCCCTGCTTAATATAAGTACTTAGAGAGGCAAAAAGAAAAAAGAGAGAAAAAAAATCTTTTAATTGCTTAATATAAAAATGTTTCATTCTATTCTCTAGTTCCAGTAACTAGATCTGTAGATCTCTGCCATAATTGACTCTACATTAGCTTTCCAGTTTCTCTGGAACATCAGTCTTGCCCTCTTCTCTGTCTCTCTCTCTCTCTTTCTGTCTCTCCCTCTTTCTCTCCTTTCTTTTTCAGGTGAGTCCACAGCTACTTTATAGTCCAAGGTACTCAACAAAGGCCCCCTCACTCCCAGCTTGTTTTTTCCACTGTTAAACTGTGGCTATATTTTCTAAAACCTTGCTCTATCTTATCTGGTTGTACTGTAGACCCTTCAGTTGGGATCTAGGCTTTGTTCTCTAACCACCTTATCACTTTCAATATATAGCCCCATCTCTGTTGACCTTCTGAGCTGTGCAGGATGATGACTTCATTTCATCTTTCCTCCAACTTACTGTGAAAACCTGCCACACCCACTACCTCACTCAGTGTTTGTTCCAGACAACCAAGGCCAAATTGAAAAGTTTGGTTCCTGCTTATTTGGGAAAGGAGGTCAATATTTCCCCCAAAGTCTCCAAAAATTTGAGAGATTATTACTTATTCCTCATGCTCCAGTCTCTATGACTGAAGAGTCACTCTTTACTAATAGATATCCCTCATATCCATTACCTGGATGATTTTCTACCCTTTCTCCTACTTTCTACTATTTGGATCTCAACTGAATTTCCTTTGCAGAGATCTGAATCCTCCTTACAAAGAGTTTGGTCTATCCTATTAGTCTCCCAGTGAAAGTCAGTTATAACAACATACTGAAACCTCTAATTTCTTATTGCCCATTTGGGGACCACCAAGAAATCACTTGTGGGAAACAGAGTGGGTTAACTAGGATAGACAGATGTTCTACAATTCCTGACTCTTGCATCCTTCCTCTTAAATATTTATTTGGCTTCAGATATGAAACAGTTACAGTGAAATGAATTAACATTGCTATTTTTATTGATTTTTAAATCCTTATATTTTAAAATTTTATCTGAATGTACACATGCCAGGTTCTGGATTAAAGGTATATATATATATATATATATATATATATATATATATATACACACACACATATACATATATACATATATATATATACACACACACATCTATCTCACAGAAAATAATGAGATTATGTCTCATGATTAGTCCTCATATCTAGGGCAACAGGATGAAAGCCAAATCAATTGTTCTATGAAAATAGCTAAACACCCCATAGATGAGAAATAATGGAAAAAGAATTTTTCTCTGCTTATAAATATGAAGGAAACAGTCAACCCCTTCTCTTGTAAAAAGGTCTCCTTCCTTTTCCAGTCATTTAATGTGTAAATAAAATCTCAAGGAGTCAGATAACTCCATGCATTCTTGCCTTTTAAGACACTTGTCTACAAGTTCTAAGATTCATTCCATGATGAACTATAATAAATACCTGGGGAGATTATGCTCTAGTCTTCCTGGCACACTGGAGGCTTAATCTGAATATCTAGACTGGCTGCAACCATTTGGCCCACTTAGAGAGAAAAGAGAATTTTACTATCTCTTTTGTGTCAGAGCAGTTAAAGAAAGAAACAGATCAGGTTTTCAAGGTATATGAAGAGTAAAATATTTCTGGAGGAAATGAAAGCAAACATTCCCTATCTTCATATCATATACACTTCCTGTCATAGGAGACTAGAGCTTTTTGAAGGAGCACTGATAAATCGAGTGATATTTTATTTCCCTGAAATTCAGAACATATAAATAACTTGTACAAATCAATAAGAAAAATGTTATTCAGAAGAAAAAAATGGCTAAGGGATATTACCAGGCAAATCATAGAAGCATAAAAGCCAATGCCCAATATACCTAAGAAAAAAATCGCTTAATTTCAATGAAATTTAATGAAAATTAAAACCAGAATGAGATCCCATTTCACATATATCATATTTGCAAGTAATAATTCTAATAATGTTGGTAAGGAAATGAAGAAATATTGATAACTCAAGACTGATGTAGCAATGGCTATCATCATTGTTTCTTTCCTAAGCAGTCATAATCCTAGAAAACTCTCCTGTGTGTGCATGTAGTAGTCAGAATAATGCCCCTCTCAATGTTGTAATCCTTGGGCCATGTGAATATGTTAGGTTACATGGAAAAGCAGAATTGCAGTTGTAGATGGAATTAAGATTGTTAAAATGTTAACCTTAAAATAGAGAAATAATTCTGGATTATCCACTTGGGTCCAGTGTAATCACACATCTTTAAACATGGAAGAGAATATTTACAGACCTGAAAGGGAAAAATAGCCACAAATGTAATAAAAGTGGGGCCTTTAATGCCTACTTTCAAAAATGAATAGATTATCCAGACAGAAAATCAATATGGAAACTTTGGAATTTAGATCAGATGGACTTAACATTTATAGACCATTCCATCCAACAGCAGCAGAAAACACATTCTCCTCAAGAAGAAAGCACACATGATACATTCTCCAGGGTAGATTATATGTTAGGCCACAAACAAGACTTTGTATATGTAGAAAGGCTGAAATCCTGTCAAGCGTCTTTTCTGACTACAATGGTAGGATACTAGAAATCAATTACAAGAAGAGAACTGAAAAATCCACAAAATGTGGAGATTAAACAACATGCTACCAAACAATCAATGAGTCAAAGAAGAAATCAAAAGATAAATAAAAATATACCTTGGGACAAATGAAAATGAAAATGCCCCATGGCTACAGGGCCCTATAAAACTACAAAATTTTTTCTCCAAAATTTTCTCTTACTAACAAGCTTTATGCTCACTTTCCTCTGGTTACATTGACCTTTTATTATTATAAAATTTGCCAATCTTATTTAGATCCCAAGGCCTTTAACTTGTGTTACCACTGTATACAGTACTTCTTTCACTGGAATATTATAGTATTATTTTGCTTAAATTATTATCTGAGTATTTGAGGACAGCGGTGGACATGGGAAGAAAGGAAAGCACCACTCCTTAGAAGGACCCTCATTCCCAGGTAACTTAGACTTCCCATATGTTGAAGTCTCCATCTTCCTTACAATTGAGAATAGCTAGGAGCTTCTGTGAGTGATTTATTGAAAGAAAGCAGGCCCTTGGGTGGTATCCTTGGGTAAGAAAAACAGTGGTTGAAGGTTTTTTAGGCCCAACTTTTTCTAGGCAGAGACTCTCTTGGGCAGTGAGAATTCTAAATTTCTAATTTAGAAATTGATTTCTAAAAAGAATGAGCACTAAGGGTCAGGGTAGACATCAGCAGCCAAGGTTGAAGAGATTACAAAAGGAAAAATATTCTACAGAGAAGAACCCCTTAGAAGGAAACTGAGGCAAGTAAGACTTTATTGCAATGCACACAGCATTTTTGGAAAGATGACAGAGGACCCATTTTCTACAATAGAGTGTGTGGCAGCAAGGAGCAAAGGCAGTGATAACAGATGTGGTCTGACCAACTCAAATATTCCTTATTGCTTGAGAACAGAAGCTTACTACTGAGAATCCATTTTGTGTTCTATAGGTCCCTGAATTATTCAGATGATCAAGGGGAAAATGCTACCTCCCAGCATCTGGTGCCAGCTTTTCTACCAGAAAGGAATGTGGTATTCAAGCTGGTTTTAATAAAAGTATGAAAGTCCTTGCACCACATGTGAGGAGCAAAAACAAATAATCAATTGACCGAAACACCTGTAGTCCAACAAGCCCAAAGATACAATTGTTGTTAGCATATACTGTAGTCAGATTTTTCTTTGCCTCTGTTATCATTTACATGTCCTGCAACTAAATTTGCCCTAAGTAAAGAAAGCATTTCCTAAATAAGGGAATGATCTTTAATCACAGCTATGAATTTCTGCTGTCATGAGCATGGAGGTCACACAATGTCTTGATCTCCTTTAATGAGAACATGAATATCTACTATGTTCATAGTGCCAGTTGTCAGCAAATGAATAGCTTTTGCTGATGAACCACTAATATCTTTTTATAGGACAAATGATATCTTATCAAAAGTCAAAGACTCATAAGTGAACCAATAAAGTACTAAATGCATTGCTATACAATTTGGTAAACTTGATAATCCTTACTAAAAGATAAGAATTTGGTGATGTAGTCTTCTGTTAATAAGCATTATTAAATTAGATTAAAATATATGTATAAGACTTTTGAAACTATTTGCGTGTGAATTGAAATATGCACACTCCAACAGCAGGAACAATGGACAAAAGTCAGTTTCCTCTAGAGGAAAAAATGGAAAATTGCTTACCAAGATGATATTAGCATGAACAGATGACAGTTAAAGATCTAGCTCACTGATTATAAGCCCTACTTTAGAAGTCTCATTTCTGCACATTCCCTGTAGCATTATCAGTATTCAAGCTTTTTCATAAACTACACATGTGTGGCTATGGGAAGGCAAAAGTAATTTGATATCCTGCTGTTTCACATTCAGGTTTGATATAAATGGGGATATGAAAATTTTATGGCACTAAAGACAATTTGCTGATTGTATCCTACCTGGGTCAGTATGAGTCTTGATATTAACACTTTCAGCTTACTTTAAGATACATAACAAATTCATTAGACAATAAGACACAAAAGGTACAAATCTTGTATTATAAGCAACAGTAAAAAGGACAATTTGACTCCACAGTTCACTGTTTTTAAAGGATCATATGGCTCCATTTTTGTTTCTCCACACATACTGTCTACATTTTTCCACCACTTCCATCCATCCCCCCCTATATCACCTATAGGTTTGAACACCTATATAGTCACCCAGCATCAAAGATAAAAAGAAAACCCTCAATGTCTTTGGATTTCACTTTGTAACATTTATTTAAAGATAACAACGTTATATTTACCAGATGCATAATAATTTACCATAGCAGCAACAAATAAGTAGAAGTTACTTTGTAACATATAATCAACATCATGATGTAGGGACTGTGGTGATTGGGACATGATTTATATATACAGTGCAGGAAAAAATTGCAGCCTTCTGACTTGCAGCTCCTCTTCTGCATCCAAGAAAAATTATGCTTCTGAGCTGCAATTTGTAATTCAGGTTGTCACCAATCAAATTGGAAACACATGAATTTTGCATTACCATTTCTGAGCAATAGGTGAATATTTAGCCTCCAGCCTGCTCAAATGAACTGGCTAATTCTTTGTCCCTTCCTATTAATATCCCCATCTCCTCGTTTTGTGTTTGCATCTGCTAAAGAAAGGAAGAAAAGAGGGCACAAAAAGAGGGCACTAAAATCATATCTCCCAGCCCCAGAATAGGATATGCTCATCCATGTTCTCACTTCTTTCTTCTTTGTCATGATTTAACTTTGTCATTTATTTTCTAGAATACTGGGTGTTTCCCCTCCCTTAATTCTATAGTAAACATCAACTTAATTTTGCCACCACCCCTTGTAGAGCAGACTGGTACCACATTTATTACAGGATATGGGACCAACAGAGAGAAGTATCAAGTTTTAGCTGAGTGTCCAGAGAGTCCACCAGTACATACTGAGTACCTGCTCAATAAATTGCCTCATTCAATAATGAGCAGTGTGTAAGACAGGTTTATTTTATAGCTAGATTAGGAAAGCTCTATGCTTATGTCTGTGGATGCCTGAAATCTAGAGCTGATCTTTGGCCACAGTAAGGATGAGATGCATTAGTCATTTGTAATTTGATGTTGAAAGCTCAAACTTCCCTAGAGGCACCTGGTGCAAGCTTGTCTAGCTGTTTAGAAATGTTTCCATTGATGTTTTATATCTCTTTTGTCTGGTTACACAGTAGTTTTACTTATGTGAGTAGTAGCGTATAAAGGGCCCTGCTGTAAACTTTTCTTGGGTTCCTTTGAAATCAAAATACTCTGTGCATATCTTATTGGTTCATAATCTGAAAATAAAGCATACTCGGTGTGGCTGAGAAAGAATCCCGTGGCCTGGAACTGTTTAATGATTGCCTATAGTCTTCCTCATATTATACTGTAACTTTTATATTTAGCAAAGCTTACGCGAGTACACCTTAACGAGTCTTGTGCATCTTTCAATTATCTGACCCCGTGTAACCCATGCAAGCACATACTCTATAAAGTTCTTTTAAGGAAAGGAAAAAAAAAAAAAACAAAAAACAGTAGCCACAGAATTACTTTTCTAATCACCATTTTTTGAAATAGTCACTTGAATATAAACACTGGCATCAAAAGATTTTATTCACTAAAAAAAAGTGATATTATTTGAAGAATATATTTGTCTCTCACTTTGCTTTTTCACTATTTGCAATATGACAATGGCATCATTTCAAATTAAACACACACACATACATATGAAGCACAGACATTAAAATAGTGCGTCTATATATGGTATATGTGGCATATTAGTTTCTGGGGTAAGAATCCCAGAAATTTTAAGTTATAAAATCTTAGTCACTTCATGTTGGCTCTCTGCCTCAGTTTCCTTATCTGTAAAATGAGAATAGGAGTGGTAGATTAAATCAGTCCATGAATGTCTCATAAGTGGTCAGTTAGTGTCAGCTGCTGTTATCACTGTTATTATAATTATGTGTTTTTTAAAGATTTATGTATTTATTTGTGAGAAAGAGAGAGCATGTATGTGTGGGGGGAGGGCACGGGAAGGGGTAGAGGGAGAAAGAGTCTCAAGCAGACTCCCTGCTGAGCACAGAGCCCAATGCGGGGCTCAATCCCACCACCCTGAGATCATGACCCGAGAAGAAATCAAGAGTCAAATGGTAAATAGACTGAGCCAGCAAGGTGCCCCATTTATATTATGTTTAAAGTATGGTATCAAATGAACAAAATCATATTGAAAATAAATTAGAACTAGTCTCCATAAATTAGAGATCTTGTAAATCAGGAGTAAGTTTTAGAACCACATAGCTCTCACTCTTTAATATTTGTCTTCAACATTTTTAAGTGCATGATTAGGATAATAGTAGCACAAAAGCAAGAAAGTGAATATGTTCTTTCGACTGTGAATCTCCTTGTTCCTTGATCACAGACAATTCCATTTAAAAAAGAATGCTGTGAACTCTAAAGTGTTGTACAAAGATTAGTGTTACTATTAATTTGAGTCTAGTTATTGGTTTCAGTGTAAGATGACAGTCTTGTTAAGAACTAGTTCTCTTCTTCCGCAGATCATTTGAGTAGAGCAAAGGCGTGTGAATGGTACTCAACTCAGTGATAATCACTGACACTGGACTGGCTCACCATCTGATGTTTCGATTTCTTGATAAATCAATCTCCAAGGTTCAGTTCATTCACAGTATGAGGCTACTTACCTTTTCAAAGTACATCAGTTTGGTCCTCCAGTTTTCATATTGGCTTCCTGTCAGGGTTTGCATTGATTTTAAAGTTTTATTGTTGACGTTTAAAGCACTTAATGGCCTGATACCTTCTTATATTAATGATTTGCTTATCCCCACAGGACAAGAATAAATTTTGAGATCTTCTGCTACTGGATGTCAGTCTTAAATGTCACCTTGAGATTCAGAGTGCATAGGCCTTTTGTCTTTTGTTCATGTTCTTTTTGAGATAAGACATTAGAAAGAAAATATCATATCTTTTCTAAAGGTCAGTGGGCATGATGGAAAAGTATAATATCAAGACCTTTGACTTATTAAATTAATGTATGTTTTCAAATTCTCAAGATCTGTAACAGACCAAATCCCCTACAAATGTTATACTAAAAAAATTTAATCTATAAAATGTGGAAATCATTAAAATAATATTCTTACATATGTTTTTTAAAGTTGGAAGATAAATGCTATATTTCTGAGTGAAAGAATTTTTACTTGTTCTCATCTGGGACATAAAAATAGTCATTTACCTTCAAAGTCAATCTCTCAGATATAATTTTTTCATATTCTAAGATATTTATGATAAACTTCATGAATGGAAAAGTGCTTTAAAATATTTTACAATCAATCATAAATAGTGTTTTTGGATTTAATGTTTAATTATGAAGACTGGGTTATGCTATGTGTTTGTGACAGATAGCTTTGATTAATAATATGATTAATGCAAGGAGCAATCTATATTTTGGGGAAGGAAATAACTCTTTTACATGAGTATAACTGTTGAAAGATAATGTAGAACATTAACTGTTTATGACTGCACCCAGCCTGTAAAAGGAGTGTTAATTCATGATATAGGCAAACCAGTTTTTATGTACTAGTATACTCTATAACAGAAATTTTCTTTATCTATCACCTACCTACCCACTTATCTACCTATTAATTTGCTTTTTATCTCATTCAATCTAGTACCTTGTCTGTCATTTGCCATACTATCATCTGATGCTTGATTATTTAGTAATATATCAAATCCTTGGCACATAAGATAAAAGTACAAGGAGGTATTTTGAAAACACTGAATGCTAAATAAATGTGACACAGCACCATAATTTTACTATTATTATTTTCTATGAAGGAATGCTTTCCCTATGAAAGTGACCTGACTTCTGAAGTTCTCCTTCCTACTATGCCGTTTCCCCTCACATCCTTTTACTCTGCAACTAAGTAATGGAATTCTCTTACATGGATATGGCAAAGGAAAAATGTTAAATGTCTATAATATGGTGAAAATAAAACAAAATATCTTTCCTAGGGCATTTTAGGTGAGGTCCTTTGCTGATAGTTCAAATAAAAACATGAAAGTGTAAAGATGAGCTGTTTATTTGTAGTTAAAAGAAATTTTAAACAATATAGCCATTAATTCTCAAATGTGAATTTTTTTTGCTATTTGGAGTTAAGTTTCTATTTCTTCACAATATGAATGACTTGATTTGTATAATAGGTTAAAAAATGGACAACCCATTGTTTTAACCCAGTTCATGGTACAATTTTCTTGCTAATGTTTACAAATAAGTTCTATAGTATATGAGGAAAAATGTGGCTAATATAGCTGATATTTTGGAATTCATTATCACTGAGAAATTTATAACAAATCTACTTTGTGACATTATAAAGTACAAATATATCATGTTGATGCTGATTTAATGATTATATTGACAGTTTTATAGCTAAATCCCTAAGCAGAGGAAATATGAAAATTACATTTTTAGCAGATTCTTCCTTACTTTAAAATGTAACCCATCAGCTCAGCAATACAATTAACTTTTTAAAAGTATTTTAACTGTAAGGCTTCAATAATCAGGATATTACAAATATTAAGCAATTTATTTTGGACTTTGGGTTTCTGAAATTATTTAGGTTAGCTGCCTCAATATTCTTCTTTGGTCTGTTCTCCTTGGAGGGCATCTTCTTTTTATATATCTTAAAACAGCTTTTATTGTGTTTATAATTTGATTCATTCATATATCTAGTTTGCAATTCTACTCATTAAATTATTGTTATTAGGTCAAATCATACAAAACTATAGATATTTGATAGTTTTTGACCTACAAATGTGTTAGCTTGAGATTAAAAAACAATAGCAACCAGGCAGCAGAAGGGAAAATAAAAAGAAAGGCTTTAATCCTTGATGGGTAACCAATCTTTAAAAAATCACTTGTCTTCCTGTGTTAAAATGATGCATTATATAATAAAAAATATAATGCAAAATAAAGAAAACTTTTACTTATCCAGAAATGTACTAAAAACTTTATAATATCAGATTAATTTATGCTACGTAATTATTTATAACTTATAGCAAAACATTTATTCTCCATAAATGTGCTAAGATTTTGCTCAAAGGCTTTTCATAACAGCATACTCAATGTTGTTCGACTCAATACTTTTTAGAACACAAATATGGAATTTAAATCTCCGACATGAGGTTTTATCTAGTAAATTTGTATAGTACACTGTGAGATCCTGCAGTAGAAATGGATATCACATTTTCTATCTTAATTTCTGATCTATAAATAGAATTTATGTGTTTGCTGTTAATATGATAGAATGCATCATTTTAGCCCATACCATTTGTGACCAAAACTCTTCAGTAGTAATTTCTTTCTTATGAAATTCAAGTTTCTTGGGAATTATCTAGGTAGATGGCTTCTCCTGGGAAATGTTTCAGGCTTTCCTAATTGCACCTAATCAATGTTTAGGTCTTCCACCACTATTGACATTAAGAGCAATTGGCTTTTTCTGAGGTATCATTGTGATCAGATAGGGACTTCTACATTTAGGTATTAAGAACCTTACAAACATTAAGAACCTACTTGGTTCTTAAATAGGAACTCTGAACAGAAGGAAATACTAAGTTTATTACAAACATAAATGCATAACTTGTTTTACAAAAGATACGGGTTAAACTGCACACCCATTTATTGTTATTTCTAAAGCAAAGTATCTAACTTTGGGAACAATGTATCTGCCCAGAAACTGGCAAGATGAGGTGATCTTGTCATTTAACAGTAGGAGGGGCTACTTCTGTTAATTTCACATATTGATTTATCTTTGTTTTAATTTCTAATTTTGGCTTCATTGATGCCTGTGCTAATTGAAATAATTGTTTTTCTCTTGTTCTAATAATCATACTAAGTATCTCTTAACACTCTAAAGTCCAGTTATTACTCTCATAGGCTTTGTTTTTGATTCACACATTCTCCTGGAATATCAAATAAGGCAAGCTCACCTGTGATCTTCAGCCAGTTTCTGCTCCCATACTCTGTCCCCCACCATCAGCCTCACTTTCATCCCCAGGTATCTCTACTACTTGTTTCAATGGTAGAAGAAAGTTTCTTGTAAGTGTTCTAGCTCATTTGGTCAACACTGATGAAAAAGCTCTGAATTGACTAAGGCTTTTTTTAAGGATCCAAAAAGGTAGATTGTTATGTTGAAAAACAAATAAAAATAAGATTAGTTTGGAGGAAACGTGAATAACTGCATCCTGTAGGATACTCAAACACAAATCCTTTCTGTGCCTATCTCATCTCTTCCCTCCTTTGTTTTGTTTTATTTTGTTTGGGCTAATATAACAAAAAATGCCATAGATTGGGTAGTTTAAATAAAAACATTTCCTTCTTGGAAAAGGCAGAAGAAAAATTACTAAACTTCCTTACTACCTATAGTGTGCTGACAAGTCCTTGAAATAGGCAGAGTAACATTGCTCCAGGAACTCAACTACCTCAATGTTAATACTTTGCTAAGGGCAAAAGGCAATCCTAGCTCAAACCACCCCTTCTCTAGAATCCTATAAATCTGCTTTAACATATGAAAATTCCTTTGGGAACTCCCTTTATTTCCAAACTCCCCAAGATTCATATTATCATCCCCCAAGCATATGGCCCACCCCCAATATACATCTGAAGGGTCTCATGACTAAGGTTTTATTAGATGGTAATAGATAACTTTTTCCCAACAATAGCTAGCCCCCTCAAGGTCCTGGAAACCTTGCTTCCAAAATTCATTAGAGACTTAGGCTATCCCTAACTCCCTCCTAGCTTGAAAGTATATAATGGGCTACTCTCCATGACCCCATTGCAGCTCTTTCTGCCCACAGGCCCTGTCCCCATGGTTTAATAAAATCACCTTTTTGCACCAAAGATGTCTCGAGAATTCTTTCTTGGCATTTGGCTTCAAACCCTAATGTCTTTCCTACATCACTTCTCACAACTCTGGAGGTGGAAAGTCCAAGATCAAAGAGCCAGCAGGTTCAGTGTTGGGTGAGAGACCTCTTCCTGAATCAGAGACAGCAATCTTCTCACTGTGTAACTTCACATGAAGGAAACGGGATAAAAGCTCTCTGGGATTCTTTTATAAGGATGCTAATCTTACTCATGAGAAGTCCATGCTCATGACCTAATCATCTCCCAAAAGTTCTACTTTACAATACCATGATGGGGGGGGGGGTTAAGATTTCAGCATATGAATTTTGAGGGAGATAGGATTCAGTTCATTATGATGAAGTTTTAGAATATAGGTGAGGTGAGGAGAGGTGAGGTCTGGATCCAATGACCAAGAAAGAATTCTTGAGACATCTTTGGTGCAAAATGGTGGTTTATTAAAGCACAGGGACAGGACCCATGGGCAGGAAGAGCTACTGCCCTGGGGTTGTGAGGGGTGGCAGGTTATGTACCATGGGGGTGGAGGAAGTAAGGAAAAGGGAGGTTTCAATAGAACTTTCATATGCTAAAG
Organism: Lontra canadensis; assembly: GCF_010015895.1. Classification (NCBI taxonomy): domain Eukaryota; kingdom Metazoa; phylum Chordata; class Mammalia; order Carnivora; family Mustelidae; genus Lontra; species Lontra canadensis. The sequence continues at coordinate 3,873,664 of NW_022631047.1, read as the reverse complement.
AGGACATACAAGATACCGGACACCAGAGGCCTTGCCATTGCCAAGATGGTTTTGTCCTTTTTAGCAAGCTATTAAGATAGTTGGGAGCTTCCAAAAGAATGTCACATATGTCCCACCCAGGAGTGGGGGTGGTGGGGGTAGGTTGCAAGGTGTCAGCCTTTTGCTTTGTCCTCAGCCAGGCTTCTGTTCCCTCATCAATTACACCAACTGAATTCAATTTAAACTCACTGAATTTTACTGGGCTCCAAGCACTAGTCTCTGAACTGGATATATGATGATTGGCAGAATCTTGTCCTAGGTCTTATTAAGCATATAGTGCTATAACACTGAGGGGTAAAAATTGCCCAAGGAAAATAAAGCAACTAAGTCAGTTTGGAGAACTGAGAAGTAATTAAAGTGGTACATTTCAGCAGAACTTGAAAAATAAGTATCTTGCCACATGCAGTGGGGGAGCAGGGAAGTGGTATCTAGGAAAGGGGACACCACATGTGCAAAGGCACAGAAGCACATGTTTATGGCCCAGTAAGGGACAAAAGGCATGGTGTTGAAGAGGTAAATGATGAATGAATCATCATTCATGATGATGAATGAATGAAGGTGGAGCCACCTTGGGTCATATGTGCTTTGTTTAATCTCTTTCTAGAGCTTTGGGATTTCTGATTGACCATGAGTCTTACTATTATGCCAATGGAATCTGTGGCATATCTTGATATATGAATTCTACCAACATAAGGCTATTGTGGTGTATAGATTACTATAGAAACTAGTAATGGTATTGATGAAGGAACAGAAGGCTGGCTGAGGACAAAGCCGAAGCTGACACCCTGCAACCTTCCCCCACCCCCACTCCTGGGTGGGACGTATATGACATTCTTTAGGAATCTCCCACCTATCTTAATGTTAATACCTTGCTAGAGGGAAAAACCTTGACATTGACAAGGCCTCAAGGCCTCAAGGCCTTGCATATTGTGTAGGTCCTCTTTAGCATAGGAAAGTTCTTTTTGAAACCTCCCTTTTTCCTTAACTCCCCCAACTGCTTCGCATATAACTTGCCATCCCTCACAACACCAGGGCAGCAAATCTTTATGCCCACGGGTTCTATCCCTGTGCTTTAATAAATTACCACTTTGCACCAAAGATGTCTCAAGAATTCTTTCTCGGTCATTGGCTCCAGACTCCATCCCACTGAACCTCACCTATATTCTAAAACTTCATCAGTATTACTACTTGTTAACTCTATTAATGGGGGATAATGCTTAGATATCACTTAAATGCTCAAAATTAAGGAAACCGAAGTTAATCATGGTACATGCATAAAACAATACTATGAAATAATTGTTAAATAATGATTGTGATATTGAAGAAAATGCATTGCTTGATCATGTAGTTTCCAAGGGCAGCTTGCCCCAAGACAGGCTACTTTGGTATGAATATTACTTTGGGTTAAAAGTAACCAAAATCCAGATGGAGGAGGAAAAGCTCTCTTCAGGTTTCTCAACTGCCCAAATTTACATTGGAAAGGAGAACCTATACTAGGAAGCGAACTATCAACAAATATTTCCCTTTACCTGAGGGACATATCTGCATAATGGGGCAACCTTTGTTTTCCAAACACCTCCTTCCATCTTCCTGATAAGGGCCTTCCTTGCCTTTGTATCCTCAGACCCTGCCCCTCTCCTTAGTTTGTAAAAGCTTCGTGTTGCCTCATTGTCTTTGGAATTTCATCTGTGTGAATTCCCTGCAAGTACACCTGTTGAATTTTATTTTTTTCCTGTTAATCTGTCTTATGTTAATTTGATTATAAATCCAGGTAGAAGGATCATAGGGAAGAAGATCTTCCTGGCCATCACTCATAAATGGTGAATCATGGTTTAAAATTTAGAACTTTAAACTCTTAGTCCAATTCTCCCCTATCACTAAACCATAAATGTGGATTTTCCCTATTATGAGAAAATACACTTTAGTACAATGTTTTCACTCATTTATTCCACAAAATGAATAAATTCTTATTTCATTAGATCACTATTATGTACTCAACATTATTTCTTATCAAATGTGATGTCTTTACATATAGGATATAGATCTCAAGATATAGTGGCAAACATTTTGCCTAAGATTGGTAGAATGGCATTTTAAACCTGTCTTAATTGTTAGTGTCATCAAGATATGTTTATTTCTAAAAAAAAAAAAAAAAAACCCTACTAAATAAACTAATTTCTGACTTTAAAAAAAAGATATCTTTATTTTTTCTGATTATCTTCCCAGTAGAGAATTTAGCATTTGGCACCATGAGTGCTAAACATGGAAAAACTTTTCTGGAAGAGTTACCAAGCTTATTAAAATAAAAGGTTCAAAAGTTCAAGCTTATTAAAATAAAAGGTCCATAACCTAAGGAAAGAAAACTAGTTTAATTACTTATAAGAAATACAAAATTTATATCCGTCCCCCAAACAAATGTAATTTGCATGAAAAGAAAACCAAGCACTATTAATCTGCATGTAATTCATGTGAATCTGAGGTACACTAGAGTGAGGTGTACTAGTTTAGGTAATTTTGTGGGGGTGAATGAAAATAAAAAAGAAAAGATTTTTATCAATCAGTTTCCTTCTTCTGGCATAAGACTTGGTTAGAAACCTTGAAAGATGTGTTCATTCTTTTAGTTCACTGAGGAATCATTAAATGAATTACTTTGAGCATTTAATGGCACTAGAGGTTTAAATCATGAAACCTATGTTCCTATAAGTCTAAATTATTCCCAGAGAGTATTTTTATAGGTATCATGATAAAATCCTGCTGTTAGTTTTGTTTTGTCTAAAAAAGTTAATGAAAGAGCAACTTTAGAAAATAAGTAAGCCTGTGTTCCATTGCCTATTTTTTTTAACCACAGCATTTAGGTTTTTGCATTGTGTGTAAATTTCAAATAACTCCATGGTAATTTTGGGCAAGTCAGACACAGCTGACCCTTGAAAAGGCAAGTTTAAGTGTATGGGTCCACATCTATGTGAATTGTTCTTGATAAATACAGTGTGGTGCTGTAAATGTATTCTCTCCTCATTATGATTTTTCTCAAAATTTTTTTTTCATTTATTTTACTGTAAGAATACAGTATATAATAACTTAAAATATGTGTTAGTCAACTGTTCATGTTACTGGTAGGCTACTAGTAGGTAAGTTTTGGAGGCTCAAAAGTTATGCACAGATTCAGGACAATGCAGGGAGTCAGCACCCTTAACTTCTATGTTGCTCAAGGGTTAACTGTATGTGACTATTTTATTAAAACAGTTATATTGAGGTTATAACTGACATGCAGTAAACTACACTGCTTAGAGTATATAGGTCAATGTTTTGATGTATGTATTCAAACATTAAACAAATACCACAATCAGGAAAATGAAGTTTTCTCAGGCCTCTTCACAATTTCTCTATCCTGCCCCTCTCCCCTTCCACCAAACAACCATTGACTTGCTTTCTGTTACCATAAGTTGTTTGCATTTTCTAGTAATTAATATAACTGTAATCACACCATATGTACTTTTAAAAATCTGGTATCTTTCCCTCAGCATAATTATTTTGAGATTTATCTATGTTTCTGCTTTTTATTGCTGAAAAATATTTTACTGCGTAGATATACTTCAATTTATCTATTCACCTGTTGGTAACATTGGGGTTGGTTCCAGAATGGGGCTGATATCAAGTAAATAGCTATGGATATTTACATATATATATATCTTTGTATGGGAATACACTTCCATATCCCTTGGGTAAATATGTAGGACTGTAATGACTGTGTCATATGGTAGATATAACTTTGAATGTTTTATGAAAGGTTTTATATTTATTTAGTCTTTTTATGGCACATGTGATCTTATTTGGTAAATGTTCTCAATGTGCTTCTAACAAATATTTTTTTCCACTTTTTCATAGATGTAGCATTCAAGAAATGTGAAGTAGGTTAAAATGATGGAATTGCTTTTCAAATCCCCTATAACCTTACTGATTTTTGTGACTAATCTATCAATTATTGAGAGAAGAGTATTGAAAATTTATACCATAGTTATAGATTCATCTATTTTTCTTTTCAGTTCCACAAGTTTTTGTCCCATGTATTTTACTAGATACATAAATTTTTAGAATAGCTGTATTCTTCGGATGAATTGACTTATATATCATTTTGAAATACACTTTGTCTAATATTAATAAAGAAACTCCAGATTTCTTTTGATTGATGTTTACATGGTATAAATTTTCTTATTCTTTTGCATTTTTTAAAAGTTGAAGTGTTGTTGACATATGATGTTATATTAGTTTCAGGTGTATGACATAGTAATTTGACAATTCTATACATTAAATTACGCTCCCCACCATAAGCAAACAATATTACAATGTTCTTATAGGATTTGCACTTTTAAAAGACTTTATTTATTTATTTGGGGGAGGAAAGGCAGAGGGAGGACAGTCTTAAGCAGATGTCACACTAAGTACAGAGCCTCATGTGGGGCTCAATTTCATAGCTGAAAGATCAAGACCTAAGCGGAAACCAAGAGTCAGATGCTTGAACAACTATGCCACCCCGGTGCCCCTATAATAGTATTGATTATGTTCTGCATGCTGTCCTTTTTGTTCTTGTGATTTATTTATTTACAGCTAGACGTTTGTACCTCTAGATAATCTTCATCTATTTCACCTCTGCCTTCAATCCTTTCCTCTCTGGGAATCACCAATTTGTTCTCTGTATTAGTGGTTCTTTTTCTGTTTAATTTGTTTTTTTTACATTCCACATATAAGTGAAATTATATGATATCTGTCTTTCCTTGTTTGATTTATTTCACTTAGCATAATATCCTCCAGGTCCATCCATGATATCACAAATGTCAAGATCTCAATCTTTTTCGTGACTGAGTAATATTCCAATGTGTCCTTGCATATGTGTATATGTATATATTGTGTATATACATACCAGATTTTTCTTATCCATTCATCTATAGATGGGTACTTATGTTGTTTTCATATCTTGGTTATTGTAATAATGCTGCAGTAAAATAAGGGTAAATACATCTTTTCAAATTAGTGTTTTTGTATTCTTTGGGGAAAATACCCTGTAGTGGAATTACTGGATCATATGGTAGCCCTGTTTTTAATTTTTTGAGGAACTTCCATACTGTTTCCACTGTGGTTATACCAATTTCCTTCCCATCAGCAGTGCATGAAGGATCTCTTTTCTGCACATCTTCACCAACACTTATTTCTTGTGTTTTTGATACTAGCCATTTCAACAGTACAAGGTGAAATATTCTTCTCTCAACTATAATCTTGGTTTGCATTTCCTTGAGGATAAGTGATGCTGAGCATCTTTTCAAGTGTCTATTGGTCATCTATATGTGTTCTTTAAAAAAATGTCTATTGTGGTCCTCTATCATTTTTAATCAGATTGTGGTTTTTTTTTTTTTTTCCCAGTGTTGAGTTGTGTAAGTTTTCAATAGTGTTTTTCACAGACAAGAAGAAATAATCCCAAAATTTGTATGGAACCACAGAAGACCCAAAATAGTGAAAGCAATCTCAAGAAAGAAGAACAAAGTTAGAATATCACCATCCCAGATTTCAAGATATACTAAGCTATATTATTCAAAATAGGATGGTGCTAGCACATAAATAGACACAGAGATCAATGGAACAGGATAGAGAGCTCAGAAATAAACCCATACCTAAATGGTCAATTAATCTATGACAAGGGAGGGAAAACTGTATGGTGGAGAAAAGATGATTTGTTCAATAAATGGTGTTGGGAAAACTGGACAGCTACATGCAGAAGAATGAAACTGGACGACTTTCTTACACCATACACAAAAGTAAATTCAAAATGGATTAAAGGCCAAAATATGAGGCCTGAAACCATAAAACTCCTTAAAGAACATAAGCAGTAATCTCTTGGACATTGGCCTTTGCAGCGTTTCTAAAATACTTTTTAATGAAGGAAAACAAAAGAAAACAAAAACAAAAACAAAACATAAAAACTACACACACACACACACACACATACAAAACAAAACTATTGGGACTATACCAAAACAAAAACAAAATAAAACAAAACACATCTGCACAGTGATAAAATCCATCAACAATATGTAAAAGCAACCTACTGGTGGGAGAAGATATTTGGAAATGTACTATCTAAGGAGTTAATACCCATTCTTCTACTTTTAAACTAGTTGTGTCTTTATATTTAAAGTAGATTTCTTATAAGTAGTACATAATGGTGTCTTCATTTTTAATCCATTCTGACAATCTCTATTAATGAGTGTGTTTAGGCCATTTTTACTTAATGTGATTAATAAGGCTGATTTTAAGTCTAATATATTGTTACTTTTCATATTTACCTCTTCTTATTTCCCTTCTTCTTCTTCTTCTCCTTCTTTCTCTCCTCCTCCTCCTCCTTCTTCTTCGCTTTATTTTGAATTGAGTATTGTTTAAAAGTTCATTTTATCTCCTTTGTTGGATTATTATCTCTCTCAGTGGTTGTTTCAGCGTTATTGTAGATAGCTTTACCTTTTCACAGCCTACATTCAAGTTGTATTCTTCACCTTTAATATAATAGCTTTCAAAATTATACTTCCTTTTCTTCTTCTTTTGGCCTTTGTGTTAAAAGTGTTATACATTTCACTTCTGACATATGCTAGATTACTTTTGTTTTCTTTTAGTATATATAAATATTAAGAAAACCATCTTTTATATTTACCCATGTAGTTACCATTTCTAGTGCAGGTGGAGATTTTTGACTGTTTTCATTTTATTTGTGTCTGAAGGATTTTTAAAAAGCACATTTTGTAGTACAGTTCTGCTGGAGATGAAGTTTGACTTCTACCCTCTACTTAAGTGTTCATTTATGGATTCCAATTATAATAGCTGATTTATTTTTCTCCTCTATTAATTTGATCATCTGAGATATTTCTGGGTCCTTTTTTTTTTTTTTTAAGATTTTATTTATTTATTTGACAGAGATCACAAGTAGGCAGAGAGGCAGTCAGAGAAAGAGGAGGAAGCAGGCTCCCCGCTGAGCAGAGAGCCGGATGCGGGGCTCCATCCCAGGACTCTGGGATCATGACCCGAGCTGAAGGCAGAGGCTTTAACCCACTGAGCCACCCAGGCACCCCTCTGGGTCTATTCTTAAGGACTATGTTTCTCCTTATTTAAGCCGTATTTTCTTGCTTTTTGCATGCCTGATTTTTTACTGGAGGCCAGACATTGTGAATGTTACTTTATTATGTAATTTTACCTCATTATGTAAAGGTATTTCATATTAATGACTCGAGCATTTTTTCTGGGATTCAGCTATATATAAGAAATTCACTCTTTCAGGGCTTAATTTTAAACTCTGTTAGGCAGGGCCAGCATAACATTTCATATAGCCCTAATCTTTTTCTTCTATTGAGGCAACACCCTTCTGAGTACTGCTCTCCAACACCCTATAATTGTGAGGGTTTCCACTCTGGTTAATGGGAGCAGAAATTCTCAGTCCTGCAAGATAGCCAGAGATTGTTCTTTCAAATATTTTCAGGTCATTCTTTAACCAGCCTCAGTAGATTCTTCATACAAATACAATGACAATAGATTCTTCATACAAATGCAATGACAATGGATGCCTGGGTGGCTCAGTCAGTTAAGCATCTGCCTTCAGCTCATGTCATGATCCCAGAGTCCTGGGACTGAATCCCAAGTCAGGCTCCCTGCTCAGTGAGAAGTCTGGTTCTCCCTCTGCCTCTGCACTTTCCCTGTGCTTGTACTCTCTCTCTCAAATGAATAAATAAAATAAAATAAAAACAAATGTAATGATAATATTTAGCTAAAGCCTCAAAGGGGCCTTCTGAAGATGTCTGGAGTTCTCTCTGTCTCTCTCAAGAATTATTCTTGAGTCCTTAAGAACTTTTAAGAGAATGGATTTTAAGACATAGAAGTAGTGTAAAATAAAAAATTCTAATATAATAGTAATTTCTTTTTATAGAAAAGAACCAAGAAAATAATTCACTCGTTTCTTTTAATCAACATGTACTACTAACTATAAATAATGTGATGTGTTTTAGGGTCCAGGAGCGTATGGCCAAGAAATTCTTGAGATGTCTTTGGTGCAAAACAGGTAGGTTTATTAAAGCACAGGGACAGGGTGAAAGAGCTACACTGAATTGAAAGGAGTGACTACATAACTTTTAAGTTGGAAGGGTTTAGGGATAGGGTCAGTCTCTAAGGAATTTGGAAGCAAGGTTTTCAGGACCTTGAGGAACTAGCTGTTGCTGTTTAAGATAAGGTCATTTACTACTATCTAGTAAAACCTTAGTCATGAGACCTTTCAGATGTATATCAGTGGGCCAAATGTTTGGAAGGTAATTGCTAATATATATCTTGGGGGGGGCGGTTAGAGATAAAGGAAGCTTCCAAAGAGATTTTTATATGTTAAAGAATACTTCCAGGTTCCTGGAGGTCCGACTAATGTCAAGGTGAGGTTGTCTTTTGCCTCTAACAAAGTATTAACATTGAGGCAGCTGAGCTCCTTGAGGAGGTCACTCTGGTGTCTTAAGGACTTCTCAGTGGGCTTCAAATTACAAGGAAATTTAATTTTTTCTACATATCTTTTGACTTTGTTCTCCACATCAGTAAGCAATTATCTGATACTCTTCTAAGTATTGAGTAGATATATAAGAGGTACTTTTGTTTTGTTTTACCTCAAACAGCTATAATGTTAGGTACACAGAAACACTGGAAATGATCCATTTTAGGAAATTGTGGTGTTGGGGAGGAAAAAATATCCTTTATCCTTCAAAATTCTCTAGTTTGTCTAAAAATCAAATTTACATGAGACAGAGTAACACCAAATTAAAAAAAAAAAAAGTTTAATAGCATGTATTCCTCTTGTATGCATGGGAGAAACCCAGGGAAAATGACTGACTCTGCCAAAGTTATCACCTTCAATACTGTCTCCAGGGAAAGACAAAAGATAATGTTGGGGATAGGGATTTTTTATGGGAGGTTATCAGGAAAAGCACAGTAAATAAGGGTCAGGTTGTAAGGCAGATTTACACCTGAGCTTTCTTCACTGGTAAAGTTTCTAAAGATTTAAAGCCACCAGTGTCTTCCTGGTACTGAGGGCAATACATGTACAAATGGAGATTTCCCCTATACAGTAGAGATCTCTTGCAAAAGGGTAACTTCCACTTGGTTTTCATGGCTTCTCTTCTGTCTGCAGTTTCTTAAGAATAACCAGCTTAAAATAATCAACATGCCAAAGAGGCATATCTTGGGTGGCAAAATTTGTTTCTCTACAATGAGAAACAGTATTACACCATTAAACACACACACCCACATACTTTGAAATCAGACTTGCATTTAAATCCTGGTTTGGGGGCGCCTGGGTGGCTCAGTGGGTTGAGCCTCTGCCTTCGGCTCAGGTCATGATCTCAGGGTTCTGGGATTGAGGCCCGCATCGGGCTCTCTGCTCGGCGGGGAGCCTGCTTTCTCCCTTCTCTCTCTCTATGCCTGCCTCTCTGCATACTTGTGATCTCTCTCTCTCTGTTTCAAGTAAATAAATAAAATCTTAAAAAAAAAAATCATTAAAAAAAAAATCCTGGTTTTGCCACTTACTAGCAATATTAAGACAACTCAGTTAACAAATATTTTGCCTTGTGAATCTTTCTCTTAATGGTAAACAACGAATACATGAACTAGTACATACATAATATGCCATATGTTAAAAGCTGTACGAAAAAATAAAGCTGGGTAAGAGAAATCAGGAGTAAGGATGGTTAAAGTATATTGTGGTTGCCTTTTTTTTTTTTTTTAACAATTTTTGAAGGAGACCTTGTGATAATTGCATCATTTAAGTAGTGTCTAAAGGAAGTAAGTCAATTAGATATTTGGGTGAAGGGATTTCCAGGAGAGAAGAAAATAGCAAATACAAAGATTTTGAGACAGTAGCAAGTTTGGTGTAATTGAAATAAAAAAGGAGTCCCATGAAGTTGAAGTAAGGGAGGGAGAGAATACAAGAAAAGGTCAGAATGATCATTTAGGACCTTATAGACCATTTTAAGGTCTTTGTCTCTGTGTTGAATATTGGGAAGACATTTTGGTAAGTAGGAAACATAGCAATGAATAAAACTTTCATTGTTCCTAATGTCAGAAAACTTAGAGTCAATCAAAGAAAATAGAAAATCCCCTGTTCACAGATGTTACTTAAAAGATTCAGAGATTTTCAAATAAATTCAGAGTAAATTATTATCAAGTAAATTTTAAGTAAATGTATTAATGCCATATGCCTACTAAGAACAAAACTTGTATCTGAGCTCATCATCTTATTCAAGTATCCGTGTTACCTTGGGTTACTTCTCTCCAAACACTGAGAGTACAAGTGAAGGGCAGGTTGCCCCAAGATAGGCCACTTTGGCATGAAGATGATTTTGAAAATTAAAAAGCAATAAAAACCCAGCAGACTTAGGAAAAGTCCTTTAATTTCCCTTTAAAAGCCTAAAAAGAATTTAGAAAAACAAAGAGAAGGTGCTCCAGGAAAAGAGATATCACCATCAATAACTCCATTATATTATAAACTAGGTATGGTAGACAGGAAGGAACCTACCAAGACATATTTGATCAAAGTCCTCTATGCCCCCACTGTTTCTGAGTGACCCCCTGTTTACTAAACATTAACTTTTTTCCCATCATCCTGTGAATTACACTCTCTTTGAAGCTCCAGACCCCCACTCTCTTCTCCTTAGTTCAGAATGATATATAAACCTTATTATGCCTGACTTGTATTTGAAATTTCAAAATGTGTGTGGATAGGGCAGTGATATACATTCCCTATAATGCATACACTTAAATTTGATTTTCTCCTATTAATCTGTCTCATGTCAATTTAGTCCTTAGTCAGCCTAGAAGGGTACAGGAAATTCTTCCTTCCTATGTTGGTCATATTCATAGAAGATTTCTTATTGTCTATCATTCTTCAATTTTTTTTGGCCACAGTTGGCTTCCTTCATTATCTAAGGTAAGATTTAGTCTTTCAAAACCTGCCTAACCCAAAGTGATGTGTAGATGTGGTGATATAGATTAGACCCTAATAATTGTGGAATATGGAATAGAGTTACAAAACAATCTGAAGAAGATTCAGGCATATGTGCCTTAGTGTGTGGGGAAGCACACAAACCACTAGATCATGTATATTTCAGAATCTTTCCTATAATAAATCTGAATGGCTTTCAACATAAAGCCAAGAATATTTTTGCATTTTATCTCTAACTTATTACTAGATTAAAAGGATCCTGGAAAAAATTATTTTGATCATCAAATTCTCTTGCCATTGATAACAGATAATTGGGGATTGGTGTTGGGAAGTGTTTCTGGAAGAAATATGTGTCTCAATTATAGTCTCTTTCTTTCCATTGGAGATGTCGCTTATATTCGGGAGCTTTTGCACATCTTAGGAGGATAGACACAATAGAATGAAAACATATTCTATTGGGCACCTTGATTGAGAGAATTATACTTGCAGGGATTCTTCATCTGTTTGCCAAGGAATAATGAATAGTTAACATTGTATCTGTTACTGTCTTTACTTTTTAAATTAAAAAAAAAAAAGAATTATTTATTTATTTTAGAGAAACAGAGAACATGAGTGGGAGGGTGGGCAGGGGAGAGGTGAGAATATCTGAAGCAGACTCTGTATTGAGTGAAGAGCCTGATGGTGGGCTCGACTCACAACCCTGAGTTCATGACCTGAGCCAAAACCAAGTCTGCCATTCAACTGACTGCACCACCCTGGCACTCCTGTTACTGTCTTTAGAAAGTGACATATAGTCCTATTGGATCACATAGCCTCTTTAAGTCTGAGAATGAGTTTCACCTCAGAGTTACCAGGAAAAGACAAGAAATCTTCCAACTTTTGGGTCCTCTGTTCTTGGCTGTGCACTGCACTGTTAAACCTCTTCTGGACTTAGCCATTCAAATTGTTGCTGGGTGAACCAGGGAGACCCTAGGCCCTGAGACCTCTACCCAGCCTATCCCAAAGATGTCACCAAAGGTTCTAGGTCCTCTCAAGAGAAAGAACTCAAAGACACACACAATATAGTAGACAAGCAATGCAAACAGGAAAATTTGTGAAAGCAAAAACTTACTTTTGAGATGTAAGAGCATGTGGGCTCAAAGGGGAGAGCTGGGTGACCTGGGGTCTGGGTTTCTATCTTTTATAAGCAGTTGTTAACTAGGGGGTACAACATTCTTTGCTTTTGATACCAATTTCTTGGAAGCAAGGTTTCAAGCCTTTTCTTCCTTATTTGGTCAGTTTGTTTCCGGCCTACTTTCTCTGCTTTCTTGGGCCTGTCTTGTTTGATCTGGCTTCTTGTGTCTTTGTTTTGGAGGACTGCCTTGTCTGACTTTCCTGATAGTGGGCCATGACTTCCTCTTTGTTGGCCTCCAGGCATCCTGCTAGAACCTAACTAACTGCCTCTTAACAAAATCTTCCTCTGTTATTCCACAAATTATTTCTGTCATACCTTCTTCTAGCTGCATTCTTCTTAGGTAATCAATGAAGCTAAAGTTCCCCTTAAGTCAAATCTTTCCCATTCCTTTTCAGGGTTACAAATATGGACAGGTTCATTTTCTTTAGTGGTCCATACACTTTCAGCTTCAATCTACAATTGTTTGTCTCCAATCCTGTCATCACTGCCCTATCTGCAGTCCAGGTGAAAACATGGCTGTCAGGGCATGGAGAGTGTGTGCCCAGAGCCTGTGCCCCCAAGCACAGTGCATGGGGTAGAGTTAGAGACAGGCTAATGGAACAATGCACTCTTTCCATCATTTTTAGTTAATTTCTCTCAAAGATTACAACTATAAAGACCAAACTGTTTCTTGGTCTTAAAAAATAGGCATTTATTTATGGATATAACTTTTATTAAAAAATTATCAGTTACTATGATAAAATCATCTCTTTTCTCTTCCAGAAAGGACAACTCTTCTAACATATAAATTAATACACAAAATCTAACTACTATAATAAAGTTTACATTTCTAAAACATGTTTTTATTTCAAGTACACTTTTACCAATAAGAGGAAATGGTATCTTTCTGGAGTATTCCTGGTTATGTTTTATATGAATAATTATGTATTTTTCTGGACAAGTTCTACTACTGAGCTGTATTAAAATAAAATAAAATAACATTTGTGGTGGTTACAAAGTATTATTCATTTTTTTTTCCCCAATTGCCCCAATTCTACCAAATCAGAAAAGAATCTTATGGTAAAATAGAAATCTAGTGGAAAGTAAGTGTGTCAAATTCAATCCTATTTGCAGATATAAAACAGAAGAATATCTTTCTTTTGTTTTAGTGTGTCATAATTATTTTAAAAATTACTAAATCTGTAATGAAAATAAAATGAACATCAAGTCACATTTTTCAACTGTGTCTATAAAACTAAGGAGATTAAATGTACCCTAACTGTTAAGAGCTGTAATGATTTCATTGAGTTTGTTACACCTTGAAGGGTTCCTAAAAATTGAGAAAATGTCCAGCTACCACTGATTTAGTGTATTGGTAGTACTAGTACTAGTAATATTACTACTAGAACTAGCAAATCAATTACTATGTGCCAGGCAATGTGCTACATTTGTTCATTTAATCCTTATCAAGTCTCCATCTACTTTGTAGATGGTGACATTCAGGTTTTCATAGATTATATAATTTTCTCAGGATCACAAAGCTTTCAAGTGATAGAGCCAGGAGTTGAACCCCATACTCTGATTTCAGTATAAATGCTCTTTCCTCAAGTACAGAATCAAATGCATTGCAGGCTTTTGATAATGTTGTGTTGAGTAACTGACTGACTCCTGTCTGCAGATGTCCTTCTGCAGTGTGATACTGATGAAGAACAAAAATATAGTTTTTGCTGATTTCTCCCTTTTCCACACTGACAGTTCCCTGTTTCCTACAATCTATTCTTCATGTAGCATTTAAGTGATTTTTAAATGTATAAGTTAAATGTATAAGTTTAAATGTATCACTTCCCTGCTTTAAACCCTCCAACTCCTTCTTGCTTCTAGAATAATAATAACATTTTGCACATTATAGAAAAATAAAATGATGATTTCCAAAACTCTATATCTTCAGATCTGTTACTCCTTCAAATATCATTTGACCTCCACACTTCCTTTTCTTCTCATCCAATAAGCACTATCCCTCGGCCTCACCAACTTTCTTTTTGTACTTCTGAAGGGACAAAATTTGTTGTTTTAAAGGTCTTTTTCTGCTATCCCTTATGCTGGAACATTCTTTTTTATCTTCCCCAAGTCTGGCTCTTTCTCATTATTTATATTTATACAAAAACCTGCCCTATCTTCAAAGTATATTTAAAGTGTATCCCTAGAGTAATTTTCTATCACATAACCCTGTTTCCATCCCCTTCATTATTAGATAACACTTTTATCTGAAAAATTTTTTAGATTTATTTATTTATTTATTTGACAGAGAAAGGGAGATCACAAGTAGGCAGAGCAGCAGGCAGAGAGAGAGGAGGAAGCAGGCTCCCTGCTGAGCAGAGAACCCAATGTGGGGCTTGATCCCAGGACCCTGGGATCATGACCTGAGCCGAAGGCAGAAGCTTAACCCATTGAGCCACCCAGGCACCCCTTTTAACTGAATTTTTATGTTAGCTTACATATAGACTTATTTGTTTCATATTAGTTTATTTGTGGCTGGGTTTTCTAGTAGATTGAACATCTACTAAAAATTAAGCTCCTGATATTAGAAATAAATTTTTCCATGTTGGAGGAAGATGGTATAGTAGGAGACCCTAGTTTCTCTGGTCCCAGGTATTCAGCTAGATACCTATCAAATCATTCTGAACACATGTGAACTCAACCTGAGATCTAAGAAAAGAATTGCTGCAATTCTACAAGAAGAAAGGAACCACTTTTTGCAAGGTAGGGATTGTGTAGAAGTGAATCTGAAGCTGTATATGGGAAGATAAACTGTGAGAGGAGGGAGCCTCCATAAGCCTGTTACCAGAATGTGATATAATAGTGCAGCACAAAATCAGAACTTTAAGAAGTCTGCTCCAGTAAGAGACATCCCTCCCTGAAAGGTACTCAGGTGGTTAAGTGGGGCAGACTCCTAGGTGGGACAGTGTCAGGATTCCCAGGGTCATAGAAAGAACAGGGTGCCTGAATACAGCAGAGATACCAAGCATTGGAGCCAGGAAGCTTGCTACAACTAACAAGTCTGGGAGAGGCCTTTCAGCTCAGGGTTGCCATAGACCATGAACCCCAGCAAGGTTGGGTGACCGCTCTCCAAGCAGGGGCCCAGCAAGGGACAGAACTTGCATGAGACTCCCCCCTCCCTCCTCTGGGGGAAGAGGTTCAGGCACATACCATAGGAATTTGTGGAGTTCGTAGGCTTGGGCAGTGTGGGTGCGCACCATAGGAGTCTGCAATGTTTAGAGACTTGAAAGGGGTCACGTGTCTGAGACAAAAATGCTTGGTCACACCTTGGGTGAACAGAGACCAAGGAAACAAAAGTGATTGATTGCTTTCCCCTGATGGTGCACTGAAGAGTGGACACTACAATCTTTCCATTCTAGGGCTGCATATCTGGGCATCACATTTTTATTTTCATACTCTAAAGCAGTGTTAAAAGGTTTCAAGGAACAAAAGCCACATAGAGCAATTAAGAGCTTCTTACTTAGCCTTGTACCATAGGAAACTGGTGCAACTCCACCAAGACAAAGACACCTGAGAATCAGTGCAATAGGCCCCTCCCCTAGAAGACCGGCTGGAACATCTAGCTAATACCAGGTTCACTGATCACACAGCACTGAAAAACTCCAGTACTAACCAGAAAACACCCCAAATAGCTAAAGGGAATGTTGAAAAAGAAAGCCAAAGGTGGTAGCATCACAATTCTGGACTTCAAACTCTACTACAAAGCTGTACTCATCAAGACATATGGTTCTGGCACAAAAACAGACACATAGATCAATGGAACAGAATAGAGAGCCCAAATGGACCCTCAACTCTCTGATCAACTAATCTTTGACAAAGTGGGAAAGAATGTCCAGTGGAAAAAAAGACAGTGTCTTCAACAAATGGTATTAGGAAAATTGGACCGCCACATGCAGAAGAATGAAAATGGACCATTTTCTTATACCAGACACAAAAATAGACTGAAAAGGGATGAAAGACCTAAATCTAAGTCAGGAATCCATCAAAATCTTAGACATGAACACAGGCAGTAATATCGTTGACCTTGGCCCCAGCAACTTCTGGCTAGATATGTCTCCAAAGGGAAAGGAAACAAAGGCAAAAATGAACTACTTTATCATAAAGATAAATGGCTTTTGCACAGGAAAGGAAACAGTTGCCCAAACAAAAGACAACCTACAGAATGGGAGAAGATTTTTGAAAATGTTTGATCAGATAAAGGGTTAGTATCCAAAATCTCTAAGGAACTTATCAAACTGAACATCCAAAGAACAAATAATCCAGTCAAGAAATGGGCAGAACACATCAACAGATATTTCTCCAAAGAAGACATACAAGTGGCCAAGAGACACATGAAAAAGTGCTCCATATCATTCAGCATCAGGAAAATACAAATCAAAACCACAATAAGAGAGTGCCTCACACCAATCAGAATGGTTAAAATTAAGAAGTCAGGAATCAACAGATGTGGCGAGGATGTGGAGAAAGGGGAACACTCTTACACTCCTGGTGGGGATGAAAGCTGGTATAGCCACTCTGGCAAATAGTATTGAAGTTCCTCAAAAAGTAGAAAATAGAGCTACCCTATGACCCAGCAATTGCACTTCTGGGTATATACCCCAAAGATCCAAATGTAGTGATCTGAAGGGACACCTGCACTCCAATGTTTATAGAATAATGTCCACAATAGCCAAACTATGGGAAGAGCCCAGATGTCTATTGACAGATGAATGGATAAAGAAGATGTGGTATATATATATACAATGGAATATTACCCAGCCATTAAAAAAATGAAATCTTGACATTTGCAATGATGTGGATGAACCTAGAGGGTATTATGCTAAGCAAAATAAGTCAATCAAAGAAAGATATTTATCATATGATTTCACTCATATGTGGAATATGAAAAAACAAAACAGACGAGCATTGAGAAAGGAAGGTAAAAGTAAAACAAGATGAAATCAGAGAAGGAGAGGAACCATAAAAGTCTTTTAAGCATAGAAAACAAACTGAGGGTTGCTGGGGTGGGGGGATGGGGTAATTGGGTGATGGGCATTAAAGTGGGCATGTGATGTAATGAGCACTGGGTATTATATACAACCGCTGAATCACTGAACTCTACTTCTGAAACTAATAATACACTCTATATTAATTTGTTAATTAATTGAATTTAAATAAATAAATAAGACATTAAGTTCCTTCAAGGCAGGGATCTGTCTTATTTATAGAAGAGCTTTGAACACATTTAATAGGCTTGTACCAAATAATCATTTAGTGGCTGTATTAATAAACAAAGTATTTTGCATGATAGGAACCAAAAGCACTAAAACCTCCCATGGGAAAATAGAGATTAGAATTTAAACTTGATATCAGAATGAATGGACTTGCTATTTTCTTTTAAGTTAAAGATATGAATCTCTTTTAATAAAAGGTCTAATCAATTTAAATATTTTTTCCTCAGAAATAAATAGGAATAATTTAAAAATATAAAGTATGTATTTAAAAATGTAGCTTAAAATGAGGCACCTGGATGGCTCGGTTGGTTAAGCATCTGACTCTTAATTTTGGCTCAGGTCATGATCTCAGAGTTGTGAGATCATGTCCCACATTGGGCTCTACCCTCATCACAGAGTCTGCTTATCCCTTCTCCCCCTCCTCTCTCTCTCAAATAAATAAACAAATAAAATCTTTTTAAAAAATCTATCTTGAATTGAGACATACTGTACATAAATAAAACATAAATTTTAGAATTATTATTTGATGAATTTTATGTATGCATACATCTGCATAAAAACCACATAGATCAAAACAGAGAACATTTCTATCCCTCCTCCAGAGTTTCCTCATGACCCTTGATTCACAATACAAGCCCTTCATAACGACCATTCTAACTTCTAGCCCACTAATTAGGTTTGTCTGTTTTTGAACCTGAAATCAATTGGACTGTTTGTATCCATTTATGTCATTTCTTCTGCTTAACATAGAGCTTCTGATATTCACCCATTTTGTTGAATATATAAGCCGTTTGTTTTTCTTCTTCTTTTTGCTGTACAACATTCTACTTTATAGATATATCACAATTTTTTTTAATTGATTGTCCTGGATGAACATTTGGGGTTAACAGTTCTGTCCATTATGACCAAATTATACTGCTATTAAATTAAACTGCTATGCATCTATCATTAGAAGGCTTTTTATGAAAATAGGAATATGTTTCTCATGGACACATAACTAAAAGTTGTATTCCTGATTAAGTGGATGCTTGACTTTATTAGAAACTGCAAGAGGGTTTTCCAAGGGGTTGTACTGCTTTTCATGTCCATAACATAATATGAAAGCCCCAGTTGCTCTATAACCTCAGCAATACTTGATATTGCTAGTCTCTCATATCTCATGATTTTAATTTGCATTTCTGTTGAATAATTATTTTGAGTACTTCTTGATACATTTATTGGCCATTTAGCAGTCTTCTCTTGATATATGCTTCGTCAAGGATTTTGCTCATTTTTTATTGAGCTCTGAAACTCTCCATAAATTCTTAATTTGAATATTGTATTTTTCGGTTCTATCATGTCCATTTTTTGGTTAGAAATTTCATTTCTCTATTTAAATTCTTTTTCTTTCCATCCATTTCATGCAGATTTTTTTGTAATTTCTTTAACATATTTATAGTGTTTATATATATGTTTGTTAAAATCTTATATATCTATGATTTTTAATTTATTAAGATTTTCTAAAGGTTACAGTGCAAACACAAAAAAATGTAATGGCTATTTAATCATAACTAGAAATAAAACTACTCGTATATTTTCAATAGTTTTTTCTGTTTACAGAGAGTAACATTATTTAGGATAATAATGTTAGTTTCTTCCACATTGGTTTTCATGGGTACACCCGTAGTACT
This sequence comes from Lontra canadensis, assembly GCF_010015895.1. Taxonomy (NCBI): domain Eukaryota; kingdom Metazoa; phylum Chordata; class Mammalia; order Carnivora; family Mustelidae; genus Lontra; species Lontra canadensis. Next base: position 3,854,530 of record NW_022631047.1, on the reverse strand, counting down.
TATCTAAAGCCTTGTTCTAGAAATGATGAAGGATCCTGAATGAGCATGCTACTCAGAAGATTGCATGTTATACTTATGAGTGACTATGTGCTTACATTCTTCTGCTATGATTCCTTTTCCGTGATTATCTTGGTGCAAACACATTTTCTCATGTGTTTAAATTTCATAGACACAATTTTTCTGGTTTTTTATTTCATGAGAGTATGTGCTGTTAATATTTTTGATGACTCATTAATCCAAAACTTATCAGCGTTATCTCTTCTGTGACCTTTCTATTATATATTCAAATAAGTATCTTTCCAATTTATTTTGTTTCATCAGTAACTTCAAATATTTTGTGCCTCTCATTATAAGAATTTATCTTTGAGGTTCACTCTAGAAAGACTAGAGTCTGATTTTACCATAACCAGAGGACTGGAGGATGAGAAAGATTAAAAAAAAAAATAGTTCTATTGAGCAAGTCAGCATATTTTACTCATCTAGAGCACAAGAATATGAACTGTGGAGTCAGACTACCTGAATCCAAACATGGGCTCTCCACAGCTAGTAGCTGTGTGACTTTAGAGAAGTTACTTAACCACCTTGCCTCAGTTTACCCTCTATAAAATTGGCATAATAAAATTATCTACACCACAGGGGTGTTGTAATTCTAATTATCTCTCTATAGATTAAGTGGAACAGTGCCTCACATAGTATTATAAAAGTGTCATTATTACTATTATGGTTATTAATATTGGGTCCCTCCTACCTATGTAGGATATAAAGATATAAACATGAATCAAATATTTCCCTATTTTGGGAGAGTATATGGTCTTTTTTTCAGGAAATAGGCAAACTCCAACATAATTTCATAAATGTATATACTATTGGTTTATAAGCCTCACTGATCAAAGTCCCTTGGCTTCTCTCAGAAGGCAAGTGATTAATTCTGAAGTTGGTCTTGAAATATTAGTTGAAAATTCCCAAGGAAATTTAGGGACACATGATGAAGTAAATAAGGACATTCTCAGAAGAGAAAATATAATATGCAAGGTCATTCATAAAAAATAAGAATAAACAAAAAATCTTGGGTGTCCTGGGGGGAAGAAATTTTTGAGTTGAGAAAGCAGATTAGTGTATATGAGCACATTAAAACAAGGATGACTTATGGGTTGGATCATTAGGATCACATTGTGCAATTATATTTCAGTAGGGTGTTAAGATGACTCTGAAGTATGAATAGACAATATGAGAGGCCCAAACCTAGGGATCATGTAATAGACTGATGTCAAATTTCAGAAGGTCAATGGAGAGTGTTGGTGCAAAGGTCACACAAGTAAGAATGGTAGGTGGAGAATGGATAAATAAGATGTTTTTAAGATTTGGAACTTAAGGGGCGCCTAGGTGGCTCAGTGGGTTAAAGCCTCTGCTTTTGGCTCGGGTCATGGTCCCAGGGTCCTGGGATAGAGCCCCACATTGGGCTCTCTGCTTAGCTCTCTGCTCTCTCTACCTGCTTGTGATCTCTCTCTGTCAAATAAATAAATAAAATATTAAAAAAAAAAGACTTGGAACTTAATGAACAATTAGATACAGTACATGATGGGGACAGGGTGATATAGGATATTCAAAACCATGTATTGACATTTGTGTTAAAAAAAATTGTCAAATGTGTTTGGAGATACTTTGACTGGTTTGATATCATAGAAGAGGGGCCTTTACATTGGATCCTAAAAGACAAGTGGATTACTTTTTCTGTTTTGTTTTGTTTGTTTGTTTGTTTTTAATTACAGAAGAAGAGATGGATTTCTAAAGTCAAAAGTCATGGAACGGAGCAGGCACTTCAAGGACTGAGGTTCTTTTCATACCAATTATTCAATTCCTCTAAAAGAGAAAATCTGTCCCAGTGTCAGGTCAAGAAGTAAAAATCCAAGATAGCCTCCCAAAGTTCAAATATTTATTCTGACACTTAACCAAAAATGTGTCTTTGAGTCATCTTAATTAGAAATGCAAAATTCAGAAAACTATTTTCACCTATCTGGAGGAAAACATACCGATATGGTAAAGGGGAAGAATATAAATATCATCATTCACATCTTATGAACTGAATTTATACTTATCAGTATAAGTATTATACATTTATGCATTCTAATCATCTTTTTAAAATATTTTATAGAGCAAGCAAAAATCAATCATATATTTATACAAAAGCTAAAAGAACTCTGGGATGTTTGTGCATGCATATGGCACCTGTGGGATATTTCTTACAGTTTTTATAGGCTTTTATACCTTGAGTGTCTTAGTAACTTGACATTCAATTTTCTTTTTTTCTTTTAGTTTTGAGAAGAGACAACTAAATAGCTTTTACATATGAAGCCACTGAGATTTAAGATATTTAATATAAATCATTTTAAAAGAAAAATAAGGTGGTGTATTTGGTACTGATTTATAAAGAGATGTTTGAGACTTTCTTGAATTTTTTTTGAAATATTACATGAAATGCTTGTTAACATCCCTATTCCATTGTTTGTTCTTGATCTTTTTATATCCCATGACTACTACTATATAGCAATGCTGCTTCTAATGTGTGTCCTTCATAAAATATAAACTTACATTTCAGGCTTATAAAAATAGTGAATTTTTGTTGAGGAAATGCATTATTTCTGAAACATATGTAAATCTATAATATCACTCTTTTCATTGGTGGATAGATTTCCTAGAGAGTAAGCACAGGTATAGAAGTTAAGATTTATGCATAACTTAGAACACCTACACTTACAGTCTACAAACAGTGCCTTTGGGAAGGGAATTGCTCTATCCCTCCTAAGTTCAACATTAAGTTCGTTTCATAAAGCAGCATGAATAAGCCTTCATTGCTTAATGAAATAAATGTGCCTTTTGAGGAAGCATAGGCCCATTTGTCACTTGTAGTTCACTCAAATACTAGGAGGGTGAAAAATATTTCTATGACCCAAACCTAAATGCATTAAAACCTGGGTTTCAGAATGAAGTTAATGAAACATTTGATTCACTTTGGTGCCTTTATCAAGATGCAAATTCCTCGGTTCACTCCAGATCTAGTAAAGCAAATATCAGTGAGTGGGGAGCCCAGAATTTGCATTTTGATTAAGTTCCTCAGGTGTTTCATAAGCCTTCTGAGGACAGAGATTTGGCACACTTTTCAGCTTTATTTGTCTTCTAAAGTAACATTTCAGCTTTAAAGTGTGAAAACCAGATGTGTTTTGGATAAAAATGTTGGGAAATTGTACTCTATATGGTATCTTGAGTATTTAGGAACTAGGAATTTACATCTGTAGGATGCCTACATGCTGGATGCTTTATACATATTATTTCATACAATCCTAACCACAATCTTATGGGAATCAGTATTATTGTATCAGTTTTACGGATGAGAGAACAAGCTTGGAAATGTTAAATAACTTTACCTGAGTTACAGAGATAATAACGGGAAAATAAAAAAAAAATCTAGTTACATCAAACTTTAAAGCTTTTTCTACTATATTAGGTTGCTGGCTTGGATGGGGCAGAGGAACCAATACTTTCTTTAAAAAAAGCTCATGCTAACCAATAAGCCTTTGCTCTGTCAGTTAATAGAACAAACCGGTAAGGGAGAAATTCTTATACAACTTACAGATGAAACACAGAAGTTTGGTAACTTGCTGATAAACACACATTTATTCATACATTTATTTATTTATATATTAAAAGGCTACAAAGGATCGGATATGAGGTTGAACAAAGTATGTCTTGTGTCTGCCCTCGTGGAGACTGTAGACTAGTTTATGAGACAAATAGGTCAGTTGATCTATCCTATAATTTGTGATAAATGCTGTCAGGACAAAAATAATGGAGAAACCTAATTTAAGATTGGAACCCAGAGAGGGTTTGCCAGAGAAGTGACTAAGTGCTAAGATACAAGGTCTGAGTAAAATTAGCAATGTGAAGAGTGAGAGGAAAAGCATTCCAGGCAGAGGGAATATCATGTGAAAAGTCTATGAAGCAGAAAGAACTTAGTCCTTAACAACTGAAAGGACGGTGTGGTCAACATGGAGGAAAAGGGTGAGTGGGATAGTATAATGTTGGAATCAGTGACCAGATGACTGAGGTCGCTGATGGTAAAATCGAAGATTCCTGGCAATTCTTCTATGTCAAAACAGAGACAGAGAAAGGAACCCATTTTACATTTTAAAACATCATTCTGAGCGTTCTATAGATACGCCAGCTTGGTTATGGTATAGTTCAAATGAGAAAGATGAATAAAATTAATTGAGTATGGCAAAAGAGATGTGTAAATGGAGAGAGTTTTTTGTTTTTTTTTAAGATTTTATTTATTTATTTGACAGACAGAGATCACAAGTAGGCAGAGAGGCAGGCAGAGAGAGAGGGGGAAGCAGGCTCCCTGCTGAGTGGAGAGCATGATTCGGGGCTCGATGATCGCAAGACCCTGAGATCATGACCTGAGCCGGAGGCAGAGGCTTCACCCTCTGAGCCACCCAGGCGCTCCGTGGAGAGAGATTTTTAAAAATAAGTTTGGATTTAGAATTGTCTGAGCGTCATACAGAGCAAAGACATAAGGACAAAGCTATGCTGAAAATGGTTTCAAGTTTTTTGTCTTTTAGCAACTGGATGAAGAGAGAATAGAGGGCCATGTGCTGAGGTAAGGAAAATTATAGAGGAACAGTTTGAAATATAGAATGGAGGGCTTGGATGGAAATATATATGTGTGGGCTTTCTGAGCACAAAGATGGTATTTTAATCCATGACAATAATTGAGCTCACCTAAGGAGACAGTCTAGAATGAGAAACAAAGACAGCACAAGAGGGTAAGCAGAAAAGGAGCCAGGAGATGAGACTAAGCAGAAGCCAGGGACAGACAGGAAATCAGGATCGTGATGGTGTCATGGAAACCAAGGAAAGAGAGAATTTCAAGGATGGGATGGTCAGTTGTGGAGAGTTTCAGCAAGGATTGACAAGGTGAGGAATGAAAAGTGTTCTCTACAGGGTTAAATCCCAGGGACAGTTTCAGGGCTATCTGACTTTAAAATAGGTTGGCAGTAAAAATGCATAGGGAATCAGGGTAAATTTTGAAGATTTGGAGTTAGGAGAGGATACTTTCTAGAGCTCTATAGTAAAGCCTATTCATATATTAATGGGAAGGGTACAAAAAGAGGAAGATTAGTGATCTGCAAAAATAACAAAGGAAGGATAAAACTTTGGGGGAAGACGAGTACAACTATCCCTTAGAAAAAATGTATTACTTAAAATATAACCCATGGTCAATTTTACTAGTTACCAAGCATGTTTAGATATAGTTTTAAGAAAAACACATACTGGCAACAGGCCTCTGGGGGAGAGTACGATATACAGCCTTGAAGCTGAGCCCCTGGGAACGCCCCGCCCGCTCAGAGCGGAAGAACGCCTGCTTCTTTTTTCCATTATCTACCCCCACCACCCAAGAGCACCTTTGGCTAATCAGATAAGTCCTTTGAATGTGCTTACTCAACTATAAACTTTATACTACTTGACCAGACATATTTTGCCTTCCTTCTTATTTATCTACAAGGCATATGACCAATGTTTGGCCTTCTTTGGCTCTTCTGTTGATTACTGTTTTTATCTAATAAAAGCAGGACTGAGGAGTTGTTCTGGGCAATGGTCTTTTCTACTGTTGTCCCTGCTCCCTTTCTCTTGCAGCTGACTTGTTTGTGCCTCATTCTTCTCCTGTGCACTGTCAGGAAGCAACAACAAGGACATGTGGAGGACCTTTGGCAGAAGAGGGACACTCTTCGTGTTCTAATAGGAATAATAAAGGACAATGATGACGATGGCCAACACTAACTGTTTTGGTATATGCTATATCGTTTTCTGATGTATATATAGATGTGTTATATGAATATATATGTGTGTTATATGAATGTTATCTTAATATATATTAATTCAATCAATATATTAACTAGTAACTTTGTAAGATTGGTACTTTTTTCTCACTGTTTTATGTATGGGGCACAAGAAGTATAAGCAATTTGCCCCTATCTCACAACTAGGGAATGATGAAATGGGATTTGACCTGGGGCCCTAAGCTGAGAACTGCAAATGTGCTGGTAGGAAAGTGAATCCCTTCTTGTCTGAGTACTTCTTCCTGCATGATGCAGAAAACAAATTCATCAAGTAAAGGCTACAGTGATAGTGGTGAAAGAGAAAAAGGGAAATTTCAAAGTGTACGAGATACTGACTAGAGAACATGGGAGAGCAAGCTTACAGCAGCGTAGTGAGAATCTCATGTGGTGGTCAGTACTTACTTGAGTTTTGTGAGGACTCATTTACAGTGATACCAGTCAGCCTGATTTTGTGATTGAATCCCTTCCATAATATGCTGTATGAATCTAGGTAAAAGAAAGTCGAAAGTTGGCTTCATCAGGATGGCTAGAGTGTTTTGGATTTTATTTTGTTTTGGCAAGAAGTTGGAAGTTGACAATATTTGCAAAAGAATAGCAAACCAAGAGTGTAAACCTTGGTTTTTTTTATCCACCCCCCACTGCATTGCTACTAGGAATTACTGAATTACTATGAGTAAGCAAAAAATTAATAATGATGCATCAAGCTGTGATTCTGTAAGATTAAAACTGCAAGAAAGAAAGTATTCATTAAGAGAGAACAAAAAATTCTACATAGCTAGTTTCCCCATAATAAATAATTTGCTGTAGTTAGGGAAGTACTAGGAATTTTTCTGATTTACAACAGTATGTTTAAATATACCTACATTTGGAAAATCTTCAAGGATTGCTAGTAATATTATGCCCTAAGCACATGACTGGGATTTCCTGTATTTTTTCCAAAACATTTAGTTTTTGAAGTGTATTTTTCCTGTATATGCTATTTTTTGCTACATTTTGCTATATTTTCCCTTAAATTCTTTGTTTTCTTAAAACTATTTCCCATATTTATTTCATTCTTGTTAATGGACACTAGCAAAGTTACAATTTCATGAACATTAATGTTGATTAAAATAGATTTTCTATCATTTATATAGGAAAGACATGATACATAATTGCTCATAAAATTTAAGCAGCAATGGTGTATAAATTGATTCCTTTAAGAGAAATGTGCAGTTTTAAGGTCACTATTTCATGCATGCATCATTCATTACCCATGGTGACACTATATTGCCTATTCAAAGTTATCTCAAAGCCAGAAACAAATAAAAAGCTAGGCCTAAGCTGGTGAGAAATGTGGTTTATTAGCATTTTTACAGATTCTTGCAAGTAAAGTTTCACTAAATGGATCCACATGGGAATGGTTGTGAACAGATAATTTTCTCTACAAATCTTTCATTGTAGAATCAAAGATTATGAATTTCACAGCCATAGACAATGTTAAATTTATTTTATTCCAATCTCAGATACACATATTTATTTCTGAACTTTATGCAAAATCAGCTACCATATATTATGTGCAAATGTTGGTTCATGCTTATATCTTAATTACGAAGTAGAATCAAATCAATATATAAAATTTTGGAAAGAGCCTACCTAGTAAATACTGGAATATATTCACAGATCAAAATTCACTGTGGTGAAAACCAGTATTTTTAAATGAAATTTACATGTGTATCAGAGTTAGTGGTTATAATTTATAAACCCCGATATGCGCTGACAAGGTAAGTACCATAAAGAATGAAGATCTTTTCCATGTTACTTGACTTTGAAAAGACTGATCAGAATGAGGGCAAGAGCTCAGTTGGTGTTGGGATGGATGAAAATCAAGAAATTCTACACAGAAACCCAGACAGACCTGATGGGATAAAGTGGAGACTGAAGAAGGGGCCCTTCCAAGATGATTAGTGGAAGCTCAACAAGTAAAGCAGAGCAAAAACCAGAACATAAGGTGCCAGGAAGTCAAAGTGGTATGTGATAGTTCCTGTTGGGAATCTGAGTCAGTATCCAGTAATTCTTTTACTCAATATATGACTCATGACTACCGTGTACCAGGCAATCTTTTAGAGGCTTGAGGTAGAGGTCCATATGGACCTTACATCATAATGAAGGGAAGAGATAATAAATAATAAGCATAACAAATATGTAACTGTTGGAAAGTGATACCTGCTATGGGGAAAATAAAACCAAACAAAGAAACAGGGTGGGGCAAGAGGAATCAGCGCTGCCTTAAGTGTGGAAGCAGGTTACAATTTAAGTGGGATGGTTCGTAAACATCTAAAAGAGAAGGTGATATGAAGGTGATACTGTCTCCTTCAAGGCAAAACTTTGGGGAATGAGAATTAGCCATACAGATACTTGGAGGAAGAGAAAGCTGTCAGTGCAAAGGCTCTAAAGAAGGCCATGCCTGGCTTTCTTGTAGGAAAGGGTCAGTGTCTGGAGTAAAGTGAGTCAAGGAGAGGAATGTGGACACAGGGTCAGAGAGGGACTGGAAGGGCTATCTCTCTGTGGCTGATTCTTCCCTATACTGTTGATGTTCTTTTCTGTGAGTCTCCCTTCTCTTAGTTCTAAAAGGAATGGACTAGTATGATAGGCTGCATCATAGACAAAGGGAAGGGGAGGGGAAAGAAGTAGAAGTCTGATTCTACCGGATGGGTAGGTGGTAGGACTGTGGGTTAATGGCCACAGGTTCCCTGAGAGAGTGTGAAGAAAAGACATGGTTGGACAGATCTGGACTAAATCCTGTCTCTGTCACTAACAAACTATCTGACCTAAAATATGTGACTTAACTTTTCCAGACCTTGATCTCTTCAATGATAAAATGAGCACCATGACACCTTTTTCCTAGAATTACCACTAGGGTCAGATCCTGTATGTAAAGTGTTGGGTACAGGGCACAGTGTAAGGTAAGGCTTTATGACAAGCTGTCTTCTTCACTTGTCTATTTTGGCAGCCCAGCACTCGTGTCACTGATTTCAGCTCAGACATTATTATCTTTTCAGGAAATAACTTTGGGATTTGAGTAAAAGAACTAGAATTCTGGCATTTTATCAACCAGAAGACTACCGAAACAGTTATATAGAATAAGCTGGACTCACAGAGATAATAAGATCAAATAAGATAGTAAGATAAAAGATAATAATTTTAAAAAGTATTTAAGGGCTCCTGGGGGGCTCAGTGGGTTAAAGCCTCTGCCTTCAGCTCAGGTCATGATCCCAGGGTCCTGGAATCGAGTCCCACATCAGGCTCTCTGCTCAGCAGGGAGCCTGCTTCCTTCTCTCTCTGCCTGCCTCTCTGCTTGCCTGTGATCTCTGTCTGTCAAATAAATAAATAAAATCTTTAAAAATAAATAAAAATAAAAAATAAAAAGTATTTAAAATTTTTTCTCACTGCATATTCAAACCTGTTGCATGGAACATTCCCCATGTCCTGCTCCCATTTCCGAACATTGAATAAAACCTGGAGAAAATTCTAGGCCTTTTCTGGCCACTTTTAATGTACTCCTCTGTCACATGGTCTAAGTGCAATGGAAAGGAGGAACATGATGGTCTTCCCATTGTTTTCTTGCCTATGGTGTCCACCCTCACCCCACTACCATTTGCCTGCCTCTGGTGGCCAGGAGAGGGGAGTGGCTCATAAGTTCTTTTTTTTTTTTTTTTTTAAAGATTTTATTATTTATTTGACAGACAGAGATCACAAGTAGGCAGAGAGGCAGGCAGAGAGAGAGATGGGGAGGCAGACTCCTTGCTGAGCAGAGAGCCTGATGTGGGGTTCGATCCCAGGATCCTGGGATCATGACCTGTGCCTAAGGCAGAGGCTCAACCCACTGAGCTACCCAAGTGTCCCTCTTAAGTTCTTTTTTAATGGAGATTGTTGTCAGTTGGCATTAGTGTTCTCTGGGTCTGATAGAGGTTTAAAACGGACACTTTTGGGGCACCTGGGTGGCTCAGTGGGTTAAGCCTCTGCCTTCAGCTCAGGTCATGGACTCAGGGTTCTGGGATGGAGCCCTGCATCGGGCTCTCTGCTCAACAGGGAGCCTGCTTCCCCCTGCCCCCCGGCTGCTGCTCTGCCTACTTGTGATCTCTCTCTCTGTCACATAAATAAATAAAATCTTAAAAAAAAAATGACTTTCTAAAAAAAAAAAAAAAAAAAAAGGACACTTTTTCTTGCGGGGTGATTTTGGAATTCTCCAAAGACCCTACAATACTTGGAATGTCCTTCTTGTAGATCCCTGGAAATGAATTACTTTATCTATTTCAATTTTGTGTTCTGCTCATCCCTGCAGCACCCAGCAGTATGGTCCCAGCTGCTCTCCATCAGGGTCCCCTCCACTTCCACAAGGGCATCTTGGACAAGATTTCAGACAGTTCTAGTTTTCCTTGCCTGCCCCAGGGGCCCACTTTCACTCCACAGGAAGTAGTCATACACCCTTTAACCCAACAAACTCTGGGAATACAGGCCATCTTCAATGTCTCACTCAGCTCTTAGAGCAGATAGAATTCTCAAGTTTTAGATTTTTCAGATTTGAGTCCAGTACCAATGAATACATAACTAGAGGTCTGAGAGACATATGGTCTCTTGACACATGAGTTTCTGGGCTGAGAATGAGATTTCAAATGACTTTACTGTCCTATAATGAGGGTATGATGGAATTTACAACCTATAAGTTACTCTGGACAAAACTTTCAATATCCAAAGTTTTAGCTTCCATAATTTAAACCATGAGTGAATGAAGAACCAGGGGTCAAAAACTAGTGTTCCGCTATCTCCTTTCTAGGTCCTGCATAGGCAGTCTTCTTGCCAAGTAAGTAGAAACTCTGACTTGGGGAGTTAGCCAAAAACAGAAATCTTTCAATTATGCATCTTGTTACACTATCTTCTCAAGACACAACATAATGTGTAATAGAATAAAAAGTCCTGAGATAAAATATCTCTCCAACTATCCATGCCACAAATATAGAAAAGTGTCAAACAAACAAATAAACTAACAAACAAAACTCAGCTCCTGGAAAGTCTGGGAGACTGTCCCCTAAGGTACCAAGTGGGAGAATGCAAATACATTATTTCTGTCATATGTATTTAGTATTTGTTTTAAGTACTAAAACTATACTGAATCCTCTTTATCAGCATAACTGATGCTGTTAAGAATGAGATATGTATATTTAACATTCCAAATGATAGAATTATTTACTTAAGGCACTGATTTTTTACATGATCCCGTGTTTGAGTTCTTAAGTGTGAGTCTTTTTGCCACAACTTTCAATATTATTAGATTCAAATGAATATTTTCTCTTCAAAATAATTACCAACATAAGCAATATCTCTCCTATTGAGGAAAGATTTCATCTGTTTTTTGAATGACTGAATGTCACTTGGTTCTAAATCTGATGAGTGGTTTGAGATCAAATAATTTGGGGAGTATGTGGTAATTGAACTGGAAAATAACATTTGTGGGGGAAAATCAAAGATATGACTGTAATGTGATGAAACTGGTTATTCATCTATACCAAAAGGATTCTAAAAAGAGGCATAACAAATAGTAATACAGAAAGAACAGCATCATCAAAGGAGAAGCATTGCCTTTCAGGATAACTACTTGGTAGAACATATCACTAACGTAGATAGAAATTTCTGATAAGATCAAATTATTTATCTTCTCAGTTCATATGTAACACATGAAAAAGTTAAACAAAGATATTTGAATACTGCTGGCATCGAAAGCTTTATACTTACAGTATTCTCATCTTGGTTTTTAATTGTGCCTTGATTTTAGAAGGAAATCCATATGTGATTCAATTCCTCAGAACTCATATGCTATTTCTGGCTCTCAGTACAGTACTCAAAAGGCATATAATAATTAGATGAAAATTTAGATTATTCAGAAAGTCAGAAATATTCTCTACCATACTTCTTTTCTTACAATCTTTAATATATATGTCACTCAGATTAAGCCTAGTAGCATATTTCATAAATGTTAAATCCAGAAATAAAGATGAGTGACATTTTTGTTAAATGTTAAATACCTATACTAGACACTCTTTCAAAAAGTGAGAAATTAGTTTGCTTTCAGATAACATTATCAATATTTTCTTTGTCCCCTCCCAAAATGAATAGCAGTGTAATATAACTTAGATGCAACCAATGTAGTGCTACTTAAAAATAGTCACTAGGGCGCCTGGGTGGTTCAGTGGGTTAAGCCTTTGCCTTCGGCTCAGGTCATGATCTCAGGGTCCTGGGATCAAGCCCCACATCAGGCTCTCTGCTCAGCAGGGACTCTGCCTACCCCTCTCTCTCTCTCTGCCTGCCTCTCTGCCTACTTGTGATCTCTCTGATCCCGTCAAATAAATAAATTAAATCTTAAAAAAAGAGTATTATAAAAATACTCACTATTGTTAGTAATAAATATTTCCTAGAAACCAATCTTAAGATTTATGAAAAGTGGGCTCAAGAAAAACAAATGAAGTTTTCAACTATTTCAATTGGCATGGGCTCTAATAAATAAACACGGAAGAAATGATGAATCCTCAACACCAAATATAAAAATCTTACCAATTTCTCCTATAAAACAGCTATATTTCAGGTTTATCAGACTGAATTAATTAGTTTGCCTTATGGTCTACATGTTAGAAATTAAATGACTTCCCTTCTGTGAATGTGTTTTCCACATAATTTCTAATATTTGAAATATATTACAAAAGTTAGTTGAACCTGTGATTTCTTATAATAAATTTATGACTAGGTTGCTTTAAAATTAATTGAAATTGGAAGGGAAAATTATCCAGGAAAATTGTAATAAAATAAGAAACAAATAGGCTTCTCAGAAAGAGCTATTTGATATTTGTTCATTGTGAATAAAAGAGGGGTAATGAAATTCTCTGACACTTTTTTTTTTAAATCTCCAGGGAATTCTAAAATAGAGAAAATATTTAAAAAGCCATTTACTTATAAAATCAATGCATAGAAATCAGTTGCATTTCTATACACCAGCAATGAGACAGAAGAAAAAGAAATTAAGGAGTCAATCCCATTTACAATTGCACCAAAAACCATAAGATACCTAGGAATAAATCTTACCAAAGAGGAAAAGATCTGTACTCAGAAACTATAGAATACTCATGAAAGAAATTGAGGAAGACATAAGCAAATGGAAAAATGTTCCATGCTCATGGACTGAAAGAATAAATATTGTGAAAAGGTCCATGCTACCTAGAGGAATCTATGCATTCAATGCAATCCCTATCAAAATACCATCAACTTTCTCCACAGAAATGGAACAAATAATCCTAAAATTTGTATGGAACCAGAAAGATCCTGAATAGCCAAAGGAATTTTGAAAAAGAAAACCAAAGCTGGTGGTATCACAATTCTGGACTTTAAGCTCTGTTACAAAGCTGTAATCATCAAGACTGTATGGTACTGGCAGAAAAACAGACATAGATCAATAAAACAGAATAGAGAGCCTAGAAATGAACCCTCATTCTATGGCAAACTAATCTTCAACAAAGCAGGAAAGAGTATCCGAAAAGACAATGTCTTAAATAAATGGTGTTGGGTAAATTGGACAGCCACATGCAGAAGAATGAAACTGGAATGAAAAAATGAAACTTTTTTTTTTTTTTTTACACCATACACAAAAATAGACTGAAAATGGATGAAAGACCTAAATCTGAGATAGGAATCCATCAAAATCCTTGAGGAGAACACAGGGAGCAACTGCTTCCACCACAGCTGCAGCAACTTCTTCCTAGAAACATCACCAAAGGCAAGAGAAGCAAAGGCAAAAATGATCTATTGGGACTTCATCAAGATAAAAAGCTTTCACACAGGAAAGGAAACCATAAACAAAACCAAAAGACAACTGAAAGAATGGGAGAATATATAGGGGTAATATCCAAAATCTATAAAGTACTTAGCAAACTCAACACCCAAAGAACAAATAATCCAATCAAGAAGTGGGCAGAAGGCATGAACAGACACTTCTGCAAAGAAGACATCCAAATGGCCAACAGACACATGAAAAAGTGCTCAACATCACTCGGCATCAGGGAAATGCAAATCAAAACCATAGTGAGATATCACCTCACACCAGTCAGAATGACTAAAATTAACCAGTCAGGAAATGATAGGTGTTGGCAAGGATGCAGAGAAAGGAGAACCCTCCTACACTATTGGTGGGAATGCAAGCTGGTGCAGCCACTGTGGAAAAGAGTATGGAGATTCCTCAAAAAGTTGAAAATAGTGCTACCCTATGACCCAACAATTGAACTACTAGATATTTACTTTAAAGATACAAATGTAGTGATCTGAAGGGGCACGTGCACTCAAATGTTTATAGCAGCAATGTCCACAATAGCCAAACTATGGAAAGAACCTAGATGTCCATCAACAGATGAATGGATAAAGAAGATGTGGTATATCTATATCTATATATAGATATAGATATAGATATAGATATCTATATATATATAATGGAATACTATGCAACCATCAAAAAATTCTTGCCATTTGCCACGATGTAGATGGAACTAGAGGGTATTATGCTAAGCAAAATAAGTCAATCAGAGAAAGTCAATTATCATATGATCTCTCTGATATGTGAAATTTGAGAAACAAGGCAGAGGATTATAGGGGAAGCAAGAAAAAAATGAAATAAGAAGAAACCAGAGAGGGAGAGAAACCATGAGACTCTTAATTTCAGGAGAGAAATTGAGGGTTGCTGGAGTGGAGGGGGGGCATGGCTGGGTGATGGACATTGTGGAGGGTATGTGTTGTGATGAGGACTGTATATTGTGTAATACTGATGAATCACAGACCTGTACCACTGAAACAAATAATACATTTTATGTTAATAATAAAAAATGCACCTATTAGAAAAAGCTATTTACTAAAAACGATCTTTACATTTAAAATCTATGAGTCATTAACATCCATTCATATCAGATTATTTTTTTCTGAGCCAGTCTTGGTAATTCCTTTCTATTTTTTCTGCTGACAATTAGTAAAGAAATAGATATATGATCCAAATATTGTGGGTTAAAAGTAAAGAAAAGTTAATTGAGAGTTCTGGAAGAGTTTCCTATCCCTTAAATGGGAGCAACAAGAAGAAATAGTTTATCATTTGCAACCGTCTTTCTAACTACCTGAATATGAAGCCAATACCAAGGATTACAGATCAAGGAAAATGGAAGCATAGTTGACATCTCAAATACTAATTCTGGAGAACATACACCACATTGGACTTCTAATTACATAAATAGTATTATACTCATGTGCTTATTTGCTTATTGCCTCCATCCCTACTAGAACATAAGCTCTATGAAGCAAAGATATTATTTTGTTCACAGCTGTATATTTGAAGCCTAGATCAGTGACTAGTACATAGTAGGTACCAATATTCATCACATTATTTAGTAAATAAAAAACTCTGCTGCTTTAAAGACAGCTTGAATCAGGAGTTCTCTTAATTATAGCTGAAAGCATACTAACTAATAAAACCACTTTTAGTGTCTTGAAAAAATAAATATGTTAGTTTTGAAGTTTGACTTACAGTGTAGCAAGAGAACGTCTATGTAGCCATATATTCAGAACCTATTTTAGATCTATTATAGGAGTATAAGCAAATGAATACAGATATTGATGTTTTTAGGAGCTAGGTTTCTATTGTAGAAAAGGGAAGACAGAAATATGGAAGGGAAAACAAGAAAAAACCTCTGACAATGAAGCAGGATTGGAGGAATCATTTATATATATAAATGTGTGTTATATATAAATAAAATCTGCATGTATGTGAAATTACACATACATTTTCACATGTATTTTGTGGCTGTGTGTTTATATATATATATACAACTTCTTGCTGTTTCCACTGAAGACACATTGACAATGAGCACACCTTGTACCCAGAACTTGGTTTTTAATAACATTTATCACTAAAAGGATCTAGGGCTTCTCAGATAAATGACAGATTCTAGGGCTGGGGCAGGGAAGGAACAAGATCTGGAAACCAATTGTTATGTATGAAAAATCTGTGCAAAAATATCATAGGGTTATGTCACAAGAACACAAGAGCCCAAAATGTCTTCCACTGGTCAAATCTGGTATTTGGACACTGAAATAACCCAGGATTATAAGTAATTATAAATTATTGAAGGAATGAGAATTCACACACCCATATCAATATTAGATAAATAACTAAAAAAATAAATTGGGGAGAAGGTCACCTGGAAAATTTGGAGGCAGTGCTGGAGTTGGAAAACCATTGTGACAAACCATCATAGTTTGGATTGCTTCATCCAAGAGATATCAGTGGATGTTAAACATATACAGGGAGGGAATTTGATGAGGAGTGGGATCTGTGGATGATCTTAAAATGTCTCTCAACAGACTATTTATTTATTACAGGGAAAAATAGTAACTATGAAGTGAGAAAATTGGATCATATCTTGAATAGGTAATGTAAATTAATAACACCAGTAGCCTCCAAATTTGATACCCTGAAAAGGACATAACATCACTCTTGTAGTTTTCCAGGTCAAAATGCTTTACCAAAGTCTAATCATGGGGCAACATTAGAAAAATTAAAAAAAAAATTAGGGGCACCTTATTACCAAGATAAGAGAAGTATTCTTTCAAAATGTGAACATCAATATAATCAAGACAGTATGGTACTGCTCAAAACCAGACACATAGATCAATGGAACAGAATAGAAAACCCAGAAATGGACCCACAACTATATGGTCAACTAATATTTGACAAAGCAGGAAAGAATATTCAATGGAAAAAAGCCATTCTTTTCAACAAATGGTGTTGGGAAAACTGGACAGCAACATACAGAAGAATAAAGCTGGACTACTTTCTTATACCATACACAACAATAAATTCAAAATGAATGAAAGACCTAAATGTGAGATGGAAAACTACCAAAATAAGAACACAGGCAGAAACCTCTTTGACATAGCAACTTTTTAATAGACATGTCACTGGAGACAAGGGAAACAAAAGCAAAAATGAACTACTGAGACTTCATCAAGATAAAAAGCTTTTGCACAGCAAAGGAAAGAATCAACAAAACTAAAAGACAGCCTGTGGAATGGGAGAAGATATTTGCAGATGACATATCTGATAATCGGTTAGTATCCAAAATTTATAAAGAATTTATCACTGAACACCCAAAAAATAAACAATCCAGTTTAAAAATGGCCTGAAGACATAAATAGACATTTTTCCAAAGAAGACATCAGATGGCTAACAGATGTATGAAAAGATGGGAAATACAAATCAAAACCATAATGAGATATCACTTCACACTGGTCAGAATGGCTAAAATCAACAATACAAGAAACAAAAGCTGTTGGTGGGAATGCAACTGGTGGTTGGGAATGCAAACTGGTGCAGCCACTCTGGAAAACAGTATGGAGCTTCCTCAAAACGTTAAAAATAGAACTACCCTGTGACCCAAAAGTTGCACTACTAGGTATTTACCCAAAGGATACAAAAATACATATTTGAAGGGGTACATGCACCCTGATGTTTACAACAGCATTATCAACCATAGCCAACTATGGAAAGACCCCAAATGTCCATTGACTGATGAATGCATAAAGAAGTGGTATTGTGTACACACACACACACACACACACACACACACTGGACTATTACTCAGCCTTCAAAAAGAATGAAATATTGTCATTTACAACAATGTGGGTAGACCTCAGTGTATTATGCTAGTGAAATAAGTCAGTCAGAGAAATACAAATACCATATGATTTCATTCATATGTGGAATTTAAGAAACAAAACAGATGAACAAATGGGAAGGAGAAAAAAAAGAGAGAGGGAAATAAATCAAAAGGGGCTCCTAAGAATTGAAAACAAACTGAGGGTTGATGGGAGGGAGGTAGGTGGGGGATGGCTAGATGGGTGATGGGTATTAAGGGGGGCACTTGGTATGATGAGCACTGGTTGTAATACGTAAGTGAATGAGTCAATACATTCTACTCCTATGATCAATATTACACTATATGTTAACTAACTAGAATTTAAATAAAAATTTGAAAAAATTAAAAATATAAAAATGTGAACATCATAAAAGCCAAAGAAAGACTGAGGAATTGTATAGATTAAAGGATCCAGTAATTAAATGAAATGCATCATCCTGGACTAAATCTGGCACTGGAGAATAAAAAATAAAAAACCTTTAGAAATGACATTATTGGATAAAAATATTGTATCAATAATAGATGACTAAAGCTGATGATTCTATTATGATTATGAGAATATTTTTATTCTGTGGAAGTACATTGAAGTATTTAGAGATAAAGGGCCACAATGTATTAAACTTTCTCTTAAAAGTTTTAAACAGAAATAGAATGTATAAAGAAAGAACAAATGAGAAAGCAAATGGAACAAAATGTTAACAATACGTGAATCTGGTGAAATTGTAAAAAGTTTTGTATATTATTTTTGTAACTTTTCTGTAAGTTTGAAATTATTTCCAAATAAAAGTGGTTTTGTGGAGCTCTTGTTTGTTTAATATGGTAAAGCTAGATATTCTTTAAAAATGCTTAGAACATCACTCCACAAGAATACTACAATAAATGAGATGTTTCTAAGATCATATCAAAAGATAAGGGGATATGCAGAAAGCTTTATTTAAGCTGAAGTCAGAAAACCTTTACAAAAAGTAGTACCTGATTGATTTGGCATTCATATAACTAATATTTGCATGGGGGAGAAATGGAGATCTTTGGAAAATATTTTTTCCTTTGCATATGAGAGATTAATGAGAGAGCCATTGAATCAAGAGTGAGAAAGAATTCAAATTAAACATGGAACAATGATAACATGAGGTAATCTCTTCCTTCTCTTACAACCAGGCTGTAATAACAAGAGAGTTTTGTTATTACAGGCTGTAAAAACAAGAGGTGAGAAAAGAGCAGAAAAGAAATTTAAATTCATTTTGGAAGAAAAGAAAGTGGATAATTCAGCTAAATGTAGAAGTTAAACCTGAACATCCATAAGATACTAACAAGAGAATTGCTGAAGGTCCTGTGAAATCCCTGGAGAAACCTGACAGGTCTGACCCTTGGAAGGGGGGATAATTCTCTATAGAGATGATTTTCCTGATTCACTCTGTGATGATTAATTTTATGTGCCAATTGGGCTATGCTCCTGTGCCCAGCACAGATGTAACTGTGAAGGCATTTTTTTTTCAGTTTTTTTTTAAAGATTTTATTTATTTATCAGAGAGAGAGGAGCGAGAGTGAGCACAGGCAGACAGAGTGGCAGGCAGAGGCAGAGGGAGAAGAAGGCTCCCTGCCAAGCAAGGAGTCCGATGTGGGACTCGATCCCAGGATACCGGGATCATGACCCAAGCTGAAGGCAGCTGCTTAACCAACTGAGCCACCCAAGCATCCCTGTGATGGCATTTTTAAATACAATTAACATTTTTATTTTATTTTATTTTATTTTATTTATTTATTTTTTAAAAAGATTTTATTTATTTATTTGTCAGAGAGAGAGAGAGAGCGCAAGAGTGAGCACAGGCAGGCAGAGTGGCAGGCAGTGACAGAGAGAGAAGCAGGCTCAAGGAGCCTGATGTGGGACTTGATCGCAGGATGCTGGGATCATAACCTGAGCCGAAGGCAGCTGCTTAACCAACTGAGCCACCCAGGCATCCCTACAATTAGCATTTTAATCAATAACTTTTGAGTGAAGCAGGTCACTTTCCATAATGTGGGTGGGCCTCATCTAATCAGTTGAGGGCCTTAGGAGAAGAAACTGAGGTCTTTTTTTCTGCCTCCAAACTGCTTTCAGACTCAAAATACAGCCTTAAATCCTGCCCAGATATCCAGCCTGCAAACCTGTTGGCCTGCTCTGTGAATTTCAGACTTACTAAGCAACCGCAATCACATGAGCCAATCCCTCAGCTAATTTACATATATAAATTATACAGATTACATATGAGTGTGCATATTACATATGTGTGTTAATTTACACACATTTACATGTTAATGTAAATTAACGTGTGTGTGTGTGTGTGTGTGTGTGTATCACATACAAATCTAGAGACAAGACTAGTTAGAATAGGTGCAGAAACAGGATGGTGTGAGGTAAGTTACTGAAAACAGGGAAAATAGGGTAATCATCCAAAGGGAGACACAAAGACAAAGAGATGGAAAAGAGTTTAAAGATGAAAAGAAAATGAGTACTTTGATGTAGGAGGTCCAATAGCTAACTAAGAGTAGATGCAAGTCCAATAAAAAGAACAGAAAAAACAGAACAGACAAAATTATCAAAGAAATATGTCATAGAAAGTATATCATTCATCACATTGAAAGGGCATCTCAATGGTTTCGGGAACATGAATAAAAAGATCTCCAAAGTCACAACACCAAGACAAACACAGGAATAAAGAGAAGTGACTAACAGTTTCCAAAGTGTAGGCTAGATGAAGCAGCAAAATATGGTACCCAGGATGTCCTCAGACTTAATCAACATCACTAGATAATTAGAAATAAAAGCCCTCAAACTGCCAAGAAGTTTCTTGTTTGTTTTGTTTGTTTTTTGTTTTGTGTTTTTTTTTTTTTAAACCTAGAATTCCATATCCAGGCCAAAAAAAAAAAAAAAAATCAATCATATATAAGGGGTAAAATAAAAAATTTAGATATCCAAGAATAACATCAATGGAAACCACCCAAACATCTTTTCTTAGGAAGTCACTAGAGGATGTTCTTCATTGGACAAAATGAGGGTTTAAATCCAAAGAAAGGAAGGTATAGGGTCCAGAAAAGAAGGATGCATGAGAGGGATCAGAAAAAGGAAGTCCTTTGAAAGCAATTGATTGCTCGGTCTAGGAGCAACCTCTGCAAATGTGAGCAGAAAGCTGCATAAAGAAGGCAGCGAGGTCTCCAGGACATAAGTACAGATGATGGATTATTTCCTGTGTTTGAATATTTGGAGAAAATTATCAATAGATATTTTACAAATTTATAGGAGCATAAAAAATTCTAATGATTATGTAGAATACTAAACCAATGAGAAAATAATTAACTATAGGGGAAATAAAAAGGTTGGACAAGAAAGGAGATAGAAGGAGAGAGCAGATTAAGCATTGTCTTTAATTGTGAACTCTGACTATTGCTTTAGCAAAATGCCCTCCCAAAAAACCAAAATAACAAAAAAACCATAAACCAAAACACCCTAAGTAATACAAATATTTTGAGGGAACGGGGAAAGTGAAGTTGGAGAAGTGTAATTGAGAACTCTTCTCAATGACCATAAGAGGAAGGTAATAGATAATGAGAAAATAATTAAGTTAAGAAGAAATAGTACAAATATTTTATTAAGATAAATGGATATAAGTACCAGAAAAAATACCTAAAAGACTTGAAAGTGGTTACCTCTGGGTAATAATATAGGTAAATAGAAAGGAACATTCCAGAAGATAATTTTTAACATCAATACTTTATTACTATTTGTATTATAAACATATTAATAATCTTTGATTTTTATACTTGGGTAGATATATTTTCATTTAAAAATTTATTTTTGAGAGCAATTATATATGTCTCTTGCATATATAACCAGGAACATTATTTCAATTATTATTTACAGAAGATGATAATAATTTTGATACAGTTTGCTCTTTATAAAGCATTTTGATTCTTCGAATTACAAATGTGTGTAAAATTGTGAACTGAAAGGAAGACAATTAAGGATTTTAATTGTGAAGTTAACTTTAGGTAAAAAGCCCTTCCTTTTATTTTACATAGAATTTGTGATATAACTGAATTTAAGGCAATCTACTCCAGTGTTTATAAATTGAATATTCATTCCTTTATGCACTCTTTGGACAGAAATGTGAGTAAACAGGCACAATATTTGAAAAACTCATGCAAACAATAGCAAAGGACTGAACAACTATATGGTACAGACTGTTAGTTTAAGCCAGTGACCTGTCACTCTTCTTTTTAGTAATGAGAATCCTAATTTGGTCTGTTTCTTGGAGGAGGGGGATGCTATAAACTTCAGCTTCCCTGGCAGCTGGATAGATCTCCCTTGTCCTTTTTTTTGGCCTGCCGCTTAGAACAGGGAGGGAAATGAGATGGCTGGAGTGCATGCACCCGCTTTGGACTGAGAAGATAAGGGCCATATCAGGGATGGAATACCAAAAACTATGAGTATACACCACAGACTCACTATACCTGTCAGGGACTTTTTTTACGTGAGAGAAAAACAGAATTATTTTTTGCTTAAGCTGGGTTTCTCAGTCTTACCTGATACATGGTATGAAATAGTTTTTCTTTCTCCTAAGATCTAAAGTACTTAAATTTTAATGTAGACATAAAACAAACAGAGTTGTATTATAATAAAAGTGTGTAGGACTTATGTCTTCTATTTCTCCTAAATAAACCACAATAACCTTTGGATAAAGACACACTATAAATAAAACTTAGTTTTGAATGTAAGTTTTAGTGTGGCTTAAGAAGCAATGGGATTAATGTGAGGTGTCAGATGATAAAGAAACAGATTGGTGGAGATTGGAATTATATTTGTGAGAAGCATTCCTGTCTGAGGTCATAATTACTTATGAAGTAGGAAAATGAAAGTAGCTATATTTAACTAAAATCCAGCAGAATCAGTTAATAGGTTTATTGAGAATATTGCTGCTGTCAACTTCTATTGGCATTGAAGGCCAAATAACAAAATTAAGACTATTGTACTAATAGGAAGCACAGATGGAACTTGTAGTTTATTAAAATTTCATTTTAAAAGAAGTTGCTGTTTTATTAAAAGCTCTATTGATTTCTGTTCATGTTTCTTATCCACTGTATTTCCTGAACAACCTATACTAAGAAGATATATAGTAGTTTATAAAAAGACACGACTGGTAGGTTGTTATTATTTGTGCCCATGATTAAAAAAAAACCAGCTTTATAGAGACATAATTTACATAGTATAAAATTCATTCTTTTTATTGAAGAGTACAATTCAGTGTTTTTTGTTTTGTTTTGTTTTTTTTTTTAGTATACTTGAGAAGTTGTGTAGTCACAAATATTTAATTTGGGGACATTTTCATCACCTCAAAAAGAAACACTAAAAAAAAAAATGACCCATTACCCATTTCATTACCTCAAAAAGATTCATATTAGCAGTGACCCCTCCCACCCCGGTCCCTGGGAACCAATAAACTACTTTCTGTTGGTATGGATTTGTTGGTAGCCTTTTCTATCTGAGCTATTTTACTTAGCACACGTTTTTCAAGGTTTATCCATGTTGCAGCATGTCTCAGTACCTTATTGCTTTTTATGGCTGGATAATATTACATTGTATGAATAGGCTGCTTTTTGTATTTTTAAAAGTCATCAGTTCAAGGACAGTTGGGGTGGTTTCCACCTTTCGACTATTATGATGCTTTGAACATTTATGTACATGCTTTTATGTGTACATATGTTTTCAGTTCTCCTGAGTATATATCTAGGAGTGGAATTACTAGGTTATATGGTAATTCTAATGTTTAATATGTTAAGTCAAATTGCTTCCTACAGTGGTTGTACCATAATGTATGAGAGTTCTAACTTCTCCATAGCCTTGCCAACACTTGCAGTTATGTGCCTTTTTAATTATAGTAATCCTAGCGAGTGTGAAGTGAAATCTCACCATGGTTGTGACCTACATTTCCTTAACAGGAATGATGTTAAGCATCTTTTTATGTGTTTATCAGGCATTTGTGTATCTTCTGTGGAGAAAGATCCTTTGCCTCCTTTTAACTTGATTATTTGTTTTTTATTGTAGTGATCTTTATGTATCCTAGATATAAGACCCTTTCAGATGAAATATGTTCTCTTATTCCTGGACAGTCTTTTCATTTTCTTTGTGGCGTCCTTTGAAGAATAAAATTTTTTAATTATGATAAAGTCCAATTTGTCTATTTTTTATTTGGTTGCTTATGCTTTGGTTCCATTTTTTTAAAAAGATTTTACTTATTTATTTATTTTCAGAGAGAGAGAGAGAATGAACAAGCAGGCAGAGGCAGAGAGAGCAGGCTCCCTGTGGAGCAAGGAGCCCAATGTGGGACTTGATCCCAGGATCCTGGGATCACGGCCTGAGCCAAAGGCTGCAGCTTAACCAACTGAACCACCCAGGCGTCCCTGCTTTGGTATCATTTTAAAGAAACTGTTACTTAATTAGAAGTCATAAAGATTTACACCTATGATTTCTTATGAGTGTTATACTTTCAGTTCTTACACTTACGTCTATGATCATTTTGAATTAATTGCCATACATGGGGTGAAGTAGGGGCTCAATTTCACTTTTTTTCCATGTGAAAATCTAGTTGTCCAGAAACTTCTGTTGAAAAGAATACTTTTTTTTGCATATTGTCTTGGAATCCTTGTTAAAAAAATAATTGAAAATAAATGTAAGGACTTATTTCTTGACCTCTAAGTCTATTCCATTTATCTATATGTTTATCCTATGCCATTATCACAGTGTCTTGACTACTGTAATATTGTAGGAAAATTTTGAGATCTGAAAGTGTAAATCTTGCAACTTTATTCTTCTTTCCAAGAAAATTTTGGCTATTCTATGTCACTTGTATTTCCATATGAATTTTAAGTTCAGTTTGTCAATGTCTACAAAAAGACAGTAGGGGTTCTGATAGATTGTTTTGTAGTTTCAGCATCTGAGTTTTGTTACATTTATCATAAGTATTTTACTCTTTTTGATACTATTATGAATAAAACGGTTTTCTTAATTTCATCTTCATAATGTACTTACTGGTACTTAGAAATACAATTGATTTCTGTATATTGAACTTGTGTCTTATAAACGTGCTGAACTCTTTATTAACTTTTTATTACTTATGATTTTCTACTTCAAGATGATGTCATCTTCAAATTCTTCCTTTCAAATGTATTTTTATTTCTTTTCCTTGACTCATTGATCTGGTTAGAACCTCTAGTAAAATGTTGAATAGAAGTGATGAAAGTGGAAATACTCCTCTTCCTTATCTTAAGGGGAAAACATTCAGTCTTTCACCATTAAGTATGAGGATAGCTGTGGCTTTTTGTACGTAACCTATATCAGTTTAAAAAAGTTCCACTTAGGGCACCTGGGTGGCTCAGTGGGTTAAGCCGCTGCCTTCGGCTCAGGTCATGATCTCAGGGTCCTGGGATCAAGTCCCGCATCAGCCTCTCTGCTCGGCGGAGAGCCTGCTTCCCTTTCTCTCTCTCTCTCTCTCTCTCTCTGCCTGCCTCTCTGTCTACTTGTGATCTCTCTCTGTCAAATAAAAAAAAAAAAAAGTTCCACTTAGTCTTGTGTGTTTTTATCTTAAATAGGTGTTGAATTTGGTCTATAGTTTTCTTTTTTAATGCTTTGTTCTGCTTCATATCAGGGTAATACTGGATTCCATATGAGTTGAAATGTGTTTCTTGCTCTTCTGTTTGGAAGAGGTTATGAAGGTTTTTTTTTTTAAGTTTCCTTTAACTGTGGTAGAATTCACCATAAAGATACAAGGGCCTGGGGTTTTCTGGAAGTGTCTTAATATCTCCTTCATTTTCAAAAGATAGTTTTGCTGGATATAGAATTTTTGTTTTACAGTCTTTTTCTTTTAGTACTTAGAATATGTCATCCTGCTGGCTCATATTCTGCATGATTTCTGTTGTGAAGTCAGTTGTTATTCTTATCGAGGTTCTCTTGTACATGATGACTAGATTTGCTCGTACTACTTTCAAGAGTCTCTTTGACTCAACAGTTTGACTATAATGTTTCTAAGTATGCTACTGAAGTTTGTTGAGCTGCTTGGATTTGCATATTAATAATTTTTACCAAATTCAGAAAATTTTCCAGACATTATTCATTTAAATACTATTTTTTGCCATTCCTTTCCTCTTCTTTGAAGACTCCCATTATGTGTATGTTGATATAGTGAATATTGTCCCATAGGTCTCTGAGGTCTTGTTAATTTTCCTCATTCTTTTATCTTTTGGTTCCCTCAGATTGGACAATTAAAACCTATATTCAAATTCACTGATCCTTTCTTCTGCCAGTTCAAAGCTGATTTTGAATGCCTATAGTGTTTCAGTTATTCAGAATTTGTTTGGTTCTTTTTTAAAAAATAATCTCTACATCTTTGTTGATATTCTTCATTTGCTGAGATATAATTCTCATATTTTCCTTTAATTCATTAGACACATTTTCCTTTAGTTCTTTAAACATTCTTTAATGGGTGATTTGAATTATTTGTCTAGTAAGTCCAATGTCTCTGTTTCTTTATGAACAGTTTCCTTGACTGCTTTTTATCCTAGGTACAGACCATAATTTGTGGGTTGTTTTTGTTTGTTTGTTTGTTTTGTTTTGTTTTGTTTTTTACTGTTGTTGAAAATCAGACATTTTAAATATAATGATGTGGTGATGTGGCAACTCTGGCAACTTCGGTAATCAGATATCACCCCAGGGCTTTCTGTGCATTTTTTTTTTTTTTTTTTTTTTTTTTGGTGTTGCTCTTGCCATTGTTTAGTGACTTTCCTGAACTAATTCTATAATGTCTTTGTCATGTATAGCCACTGAAGTCTCTGCTCAGTGAGATAAAGTAGTTTAAATGTCTTCCTTCTATAAAATAAATCCTTGAATGGTGAGGGTACTAATAAGAGAGGGAAAAATGAAAATAAAAGGGCAAATGAAACAAGGTGACATGGTAAGGAAATGGATCCTTGACACGTTGCCAGTACCCTATAATCACTGCTCGTACACAGAGCTGAATTTAGAGGAGGATGTGGGACTCTTACATTTCAAATTCAAAGAATGGCTGCTGAAGTCCTCAGTTTGGCTGCTCCAAGTCCTAAGAAATAGACGTGACTTCTTTTCTTAATGGTATACCCTGAAAACACATAGTATAATATAGTTGCAGATAACTGTGATTACTGATTTCTGTATTTTTAAAGATAAAGAAAATGATATTGAGGGGTGTTCAATATTTCTTTTTAAGGTCACAAAATTCTTAGTGGCAGAGTTGAGTTTTAAAATCCAAGCTCTTTTCCATTTACTATGCTACCTCTAGTACAGCATTCTATTATGTCAATAGATAAAACACTTTTTTTTTTTAATTCTTCTGAGAATACCATGTGATTACTCTCTCATGACTTTTTCACACACTGGATGTGTTATTGAACTCAAACTAAAGAGTTTCCATAAGAAATAGTTTTATAGTTCTGTATCAGACATAATGGGACAGAGTTTCCAGATAAAATGGAGAAATGTATTTTGCAGATGGGTGGCCTCTGGTTTTTATGTGGGGTACCAAATCACTTGATATATGAGTATTAGGATAAGTGTGAAAGTGAATTCTCTTTGCTTTGTAACCATGGTATGCCATCCATCTAAATATAATGTAAGTTTCTTAAAATTATTTTCCTCTTTCCAATTTTTCCTTTGAAGCACTGGAGTGTATTTTTTCCAAAATTTCTAAAAGCGTATTAAAAAAATTTACTTCATTGTTCTCAATAGCAATACACTATGAACCAGCCTATATTAATGTCTCCTTATCATATTTTTTAAAAAAGGAATAGACTGAAGGACTAGGACCTGTCTGAAATATGGGTCTTATATTTTGATATTCATCCATAATAAATAAATAAAAAATACCAAAAGGGAGTATTATATCCAGAAACAATTTTATGATCTGGCAACATTAATATTCATTGGATCTTCCAGTTATATTAGCATTTCAGATGAAAAATTAGCCTTAGTATCCAATTCAACTTTAACAATCAAGTCTGGAGGCAGTATATTGATTCAGAATTTTGGAACATCACATTTCATCACATCATGTTGCAACAAAATGTATCATGGCATGATAAGCCTGGCTTTAATCTTTGATATGAATAATTACAATAAATAAGATATGGATCAGGATTATCAAAAGGAAATCCAAAAAGGAAAGGATGTATTTAATGACATTTACAGAAAAGGCAGCACCTAATAGACTCCACTGTAGAAATGTCAGGGTTTCTGCTTCTTAATGATAGAAGCAAAAGGTCTGAGGATAAGAAGTTTTAGTTCTGAAAGAATGACTCCTCCAATGCCATGACCACCCCAGTTCCTTAGGAGTCAAACTGTCTCAGAAATTGAGTGTGCATTCAGGGACAATGGAGTGATAATATCTCCCTGAGATAGGAGAGATCAAGGTTATGTAGACATTTCCAAATGGTTCAGAGTCTTTTAACATCACCTGACTGCCATTCCTAGATTGTGAAGTAGAAGAAAGATCTAAGTGATAACGTGTGGTTATGAATTACTTCTGTGGCTAATGGTGTTCTGATCCAGCCTGTTCTTGTTAATATGAGATGGAGAAGGCAGATAGAAAAACAGGGGTTACCAACTTTAGAGACAGGCTAATTCCAGCTACTTCTCTGTGAGTCATTCATTAGTTTGTCAACGAAAAAGTCATTCTAGCACCAACATTATCTTGATATTTTCTGGTATAATATTCAATTTGCTGAGTAATGCTATTATGGGGGTAGGGAAGAGATGTCAGGGAGGGAGAGAGGAAGAAAGCAGAAACTGGCCCTAGTTAAAGGCATACTATCTCCACAGGATTTTTAAAAAGATTTATTTATTTATTTGAGGGAAGAGAGAGAGAAAGCAGGAGGAAGAGGCACATACACACATGCACATATTCACACATGTGCACTTTAGTAATCATAGCCTATTCACTCCACATTTTAAGTGAATGTTAAATAGAGTATATGGCTTAGAGTCAGACACATCAGCCTTCTAAATCTGGTAATGTAACCCTAGGCAAATCCTTTAGCTTCCTCCTAAGAATGGGCAAAATTACTGTTACTTTTGTGTTTATAATAAGGATTAGAAATAGTATCACTAAGTTATTGGCAAATAAGTCCTCAGTAATTGGCATTTACTATGGTGGAAAACAAAGGAGGTGTCCTCTTTGGCTGGCTCTGTGAAAACACTGAGTTTTTAAAAATAAGATACATTTGAATTACACGATGAGACTTTAAGTTTGTCAAGATGTTTCCATGGATAACTGCCTGGGGAATCACATAATATGAGTTATATTTTCCAGTTTTATTAGTGCTTTTTTCCTCCCACATATGTCTTTCAGGGCCTACATTACCTAGCAAAACTAATATGGTTACTTGAATCTCTTTGCTACGGAAGTAGCTCTAAACAACCTTTTCTGTACAGTATCAGCTGGAAGGAAACTGTGTAACAGCAACTGCATGGAGTACATAGTTAATTATGACTGTAAGGTGTCATCCAGGAACATACAAATGGGGAAATACTTGGACTGACCTTAGACAAGGACTATAAAATGAACTCCCTGTAAATAGTCACACAGTTGAAACTAACCAAACGTTATTACCTTTGCTTTTGATTTCTTTGGAATGCCACCAAGGCCCTGTTGTTATAACACTACTGTGGTCTCTACTTATTAACTCAGTGCCATAACCTGACCGTTTTGCAGCTGGCATTAAAATTACAGAATGAAAACCCTCAGTGTGTACATGCAAATTATTCAGGTTAAAAGAAATCCTGCTGGGAAATATAGACACTCAAATCCCTTTACTAATTTTAACTTCATATAGCTCACAATTTTGAAATAATAGGAAGATCTCAAGAGTAATAATGATATACAGCAACCAACAAGTTTAGTGTAATAGCAAAAGTCTCTTTGTTCTTTGGTTTAAATTGAACTAGTTTGTAAATATATAAAGGATTTTTTTTTTTTTTTAATTTCAGGTTTCCCTTCTATGTTTTGACTCTTACAATCTGGTTTGATCAAGGATACCAGTAGGTAGGTATAATTATATATTGGTAAACTCAGGATTATGGTTCCAGTATAGGAACCATCTACCTTCTTTTGTACCTTTCACCAAAAGAACCTAAAAACGGACACCATTACCTGATCATTTTGGTCCAGAGGATGAGGGTACTCAGTGAAACTCTCATGGTTCTGTTTCTCAGGTGGCATACAATAAAAGCGAGCTTAGGCACCAGAATTAAATACCTGAGCTCAGATACAATTTGCTAATTCATTTATTCATTCAAAATTATGTATAGGCCAGACACAATTTTGAACACTGAGGATTAAATAGTGAGCAAAACGGAGAAGTCTCTGCCTATATATACATATATATATATATATATATATATACTATTCTAGTGGGAGGACACAGGAAAAAGTGGAAGATAATGATAAAATAAGAACAGACAGTGATTACTGTAATGTAGAGAAGGTATTGTTTGCCAGTTTACTAGATTAACTTGCCAGTTCTGTCATCTTTGGAAAGTGATTGAATATCTCTGAGTAACTGTAAAAGATAGATAATATTACCAAATTCATAGGGCTGAAGTGAAACTACACAAAAAGTGCTGAACTCTGGCTGATATAGAGGGGCTCAAAAAAATGTAAGCTAATAAAGGGTAACTTTCTCAACTTGATAAAGGCAATCTACAAAATGCTTACACCTAACATTATACTTAATGATGAGGAGCTCAAAGCTTTCTCACTAAGATCAGATACAAGGCAAGGATGTCCCCTCTTACCACTCCTTTTCAAGATTGTATAGGAAGTCATGAGAACTATTTTTGTTTGCGGATGACATGAATGTCTATGTAGGAAATTCAAAAGAATCTACCAAAAAGCACCTGGAAATAAAAAGCAATTATAGCAGGGTTGCAGAATACAAGATTAATACACAAAAGTCAAATGCTTTCCTGTATACCAGCAATGAACAAGTGACATTTGAAATTAAAAACACAATACCATTTCCTTTAGCACATTCAAAAGTGAAATACATCAGTATAAATCTAACAAAATATATACGAGGTCTGCGTGAGGAATACTACAGAACTGATGAATGAAATTAAAGAAAAACTAAGTAAATGGAGAGATAGTTCATGCACATGGTTAGGAAGATTCAATATTGTCAAGATATCAGTTCTTCCCAGTTTATTCTATAGATTCAATAAAACCTCAGTCAAAACCCAGGAAATTATTTTATGGATATTGACAAATTAATTCTGAAGTTTATAGGGATAGGTAAAAGAGCCAGAACAGCCAAAAATATTAAATTACAAAGTTAGAAGACTTACTATGAAACTATAGTAATCAAGACAGTGGGGCAATGGCAAAAGAATAGACAACTGGGTAAATGGAACAGAATAGAGAGCCCAGAATTAGACTCCCATAAATTTAGTCAACTGATCTTTGACAAAGTAGCAAAAGCAACATGATGGAACAAAGATAGTTTCCACAACAAATGGTGCTAGAACAACTGGACATCCACCTGCAAAAAAATGAATCTAGACATAGACATTACATCCTTCAGTCAAAATATATCATAGACCTAAATGTAAAAGATAGAACTCTAAAACTCCCAAAGATAACAACAGAAAATCTAGATGATCTTGGTTATGGTGGTGTCTTTTTAGATACAACACCAATGACACAACATGAAAGACATGAAAGAATTAACTGATAAGTTGGCTTCATTAAAATTGAACACTTCCCTGTGAAAGACAGTATCAAGAGAATTAAAAGATCTGGCACACTCTGGAAAAAAATACTTGCAAAAGACACATCTGATAATAGACTGTTACCCAAAATACACAAGTCAAAACTCAACAATAAGAAAAAGAAAATATGATTCAAAAACTGGCTAAAATTCTTAACAAACACTCCACAAACAAAATATATACAGGTGACAAGTAGGCATATTAAAAAATGTTCCACATAAGTCATTAGAGAAATGCAAATTAAATAATAGTGAGATCTTACTACATACTTATTAGAATGGTCAAAATCTAGAACTGTGATGTCACTAAATGCTTGTGAGGAATAGAGCAACAAGAACTTCTATTTATTGCTGGTGGGAATGCAAAATGGTACAGTCACTTTGAAAGATACTGTGGTATTTTTTTTTTTACAAAATGAAACATACTCTTCCATATGTTCCAGAAAATGTGCTCCTTGGTATTTACCCAAAAGAATTGAAAACTTATTTCTATAACAAAAACTTGCATATAATGTCTATTGTATCTTTATCCATAACTGACCAAACTTGGAAACAATCAAGAGATCCTTAAAAACAAAACAAAACAAAACACAATCAAGAGGTCCTTCAGTAGGGGTGAATACACATAAACTGTGGTACATTCAGACATTGAAATATTATTTGTCACTAAAATAAGGAGCAATCAAACTATGAAAAGACATAGAGGAACCTTAAGTTCAGATTACTAAGTGAAAGAAGCCAATCTATAAAGGATACATATTATATAATTCCAGCTGTATAACATGCTGTAAAAGCAAAACTATAGAGACAATAAAATAGATCAGTGGTTGCTAGAGGCTTGGGGGTAAGGAGAGACAAAGAAGAATTACACAGAGGGTTTTTAGGGCAGTGAAAATATTCTGTATGGTAATATAATAATGGATACATGTCATTTATATATTTGTCCAAACCCACAAAATGTACAAAAGCAAGCGTGAACCCTAATGCAAGCTAAGGACTTTAGGTAATTGTGATGTGTCAATGTAGGTTCATCAGTTATAACAAATGTACCATTCTAGTGGTAGATGTTGATAATTAGGAATTTATGGATGTTTTAGGGCAGTGGGTATATGGGAAATCTCTGTACCTTACTTTCAATTTTATTGCAAACCTAAAACTTCTCCAAAAAAGCCTAAAAAGACTAAGCCATTGTTTCATTGCTAACTAAATTTGTTCATTAACCTTAATTTTCATTTTCTCTTTCTACATACTATTAACATTTGTTCCACAAATGAAGGAAATTATTATATATTACATCAAATCCTTGTTTTAGATGTTGCTAAGTATGTAATAAAAAACAAAGCAAAAAAAAAAAAAAAACCACCCTGTCCACCCTTTTCATATTTTAGTACACATGATTTTATTAAGTTGAGCCATATGATTATTGTTTTATGAACAGTTGATAAGGGATTTATTCAACTTGTAGTTCCTTGCATCTCTGAAGTAGAGGAATGAACCCCAATTCATACTTCAAAGATGTTAAGTTAAACAGTAAATAATTAATTAAGCAGTAAATAAGATTAAACATTAAATAAGAGATTAAAGTGTTGACCTCCATGAGTGATCTTTCAGTATTTTATTTTATTTTAAAGATTTTATTTATTTATCAGACAGAGATCACAAGTAGGTAGAGAGGCAGAGAGAGGGGGGGAAGCAGGCTCCCTGCTGAGGAGAGAGCCCTATGCGGGGCTTGATCCCAGGACTCTGAGATCATCACCTGAGCCGAAGGCAGAGGCTTAACCCACTGAGCCACCCAGGCACCCCATCTTTCAGTATTTTAAGCACGTCTTATCTTTATAATAGAGAACAGTGTGGACTCCCATATGATAAAATATATGATTATTTATTCAATCCATAGACATCCATATCTGAAGATAATCTAATAAAAGTGTATCTTTTCTCAACATTAATTTTTTAAAAATATTATGTTTTGAAATAATTTTTGGATATATTTGTAACAATCTAACATTGTAGCCAACTTAGGAGAGTTTAAATGCAATATTCAATTACATTCAAAGGAAACAAAATGATTAAGATGAATTAACAAAAGACACAACTTGGCTTTCTTAAAGTAAAATAGTGTTCTGGAAGCCAGAATTGGTTTCCGATTATGTTAGACCAATATCCGGGTCTATGGAATTGGTTTCTAAAATTCATGGCTAAGAGCATTCACTCTGGAGTTGACTATCTTTGGTTAGAATACTGGCTCTGCCATTTTCTATCCATGTGACAGGGGAAAAGTCAGGCCCCCTTTCTGTCTCTTCACATGTAAAGTTGAGATAATGCTAGTTCTTGTGTTAAAGGATTCCTACGAAGATTAAATAAATGTACATGTGAAAACAGTGCCTAGCACTTGGTAATTGTTATATGGGTAACTGATGTTATTAATATTTTTAATACAAGATGAAGCTTCTGTCACTTCTATAGACTGAATGTTTGTGTCCCTACAAAACTCTTATGTTGAAACCTAATCCCTGATATGATAGTTTTAGGAGGCATCTACCACTTTGGGAAGGTGATTAGGTTGTGAGGGCACAGCCCTTATTAATGGGCTTAGTGCTCTGATCAAAGAGATGCCAGAGAGCACCCTTGCCCCTCCCTCCATGTGAGGACACTGAGAAGATGGCCATCTATGAACCAAGGAATGGTTTCACCAGTCTGCTGGTACCTTGGGCTTCTCAGTCTCCAGTCTCCAGCCTCCAATCTCAGTCTCCAGAACTGTGAGCCATATATATATATATATATGTATATATATATACATATATATATATATATTTTTTTTTTTTAAATGAGCTATCCAGTCTATGATATTCTTGTTATAGCAGCCTGACTGGACTAAAACAGTCATTTTGCAAAGAATTAATTTATAGCTAATGCATTGTCCTCTTGTGTGCCCTTTCCTCTTCATATTGCTGAGTTAGGGAAAAAGAAGAAAAATACTATTTCTCAAATGAGAGTAAATTCCCTAGAGGAGATTCCTTAAAGGCCTGTTGCTCACTAAGAATAAAAGGCTAGGTGGCAAAGGATCTTGGTTTTAGTCTTAGCACCCCCAGATTTATTACTCTCATCATTCAAACCAGGGAACCTCTCTGGGCCTTAGTTTTCACATCTCTAAAACAGGGACAATTAAGACCTTAGTTATATGTAGATATTTGAGAGCTTTCACAAACTGTTAATTTTAATACATACACATGTAAGATGGTATTATATTACTTGAATTGATAACATATATTATTTTTCTCAAAATGATCACAAAGTGGCATTGAAAAGAATTAACACATTGTAGAAAACACCTCTTTCTAGTATCTAATAGGGTAATTCTATCGGTAGAAAAGTCAAGTTCAGTTTTTCTAAGTGTTGAAATTTAGGGTGCTATTACAATGTCGGAAAGGGTCCTGTGAATTGGCTAATATTGCCAAAGTAGTCCAGTTTTCTCTCCGTATGCCACCCATCAAGATCAAGCCTAGCTTCTTTCAGAGAGACCATATTTTCCACCAGAGGATGTTATTTTTTCCAAACCAAGGAAAGGATACTAGTAATATTAATAATGATATAAAAATAGATATAATACTAATAGCCAACACTTTTATAGAACTTCCCATGTGAGAAACTATTCTTAGCATTTTACATTATCTTATTTATACTGTATTTGGGCCACCAGTCAAAAGTTGTGGTCTGCCATTGTCCAGGTTGACATTACAATTGAATTGACAGTATTCATTCATTCATTCATGAATATTTATGGAGGGCCTAGTATGTGTCAGACTTCTACTTAGAAAGTTGAAGCTAGATATTCCCTCTGTGTCTCACACTCTAGTTTTTTTTGGTTCTGCAAAAATACAAGCTGCTTTCTCAATCTTTCACAAATTCTTACCCACAAATTAATTTATTCTATTTCTCTTCTTCCTTGTATTTCTACTCTTTCCCCGCATGCACTAGACATTTTTTACATAGCAAATAAACTACCTTAC
This sequence comes from Lontra canadensis, assembly GCF_010015895.1. NCBI lineage: Eukaryota > Metazoa > Chordata > Mammalia > Carnivora > Mustelidae > Lontra > Lontra canadensis. The sequence continues at coordinate 3,819,049 of NW_022631047.1, read as the reverse complement.
ATTTCCAAATTCTCCAGAGCATGTTCTCTTCTCTAAGCATAACTGAACTTGACTTAAATTTCAGGACTACCCTTGCACTGTAACCACCCAGGGTATAGAATGTTCATATGGGGATAGGTCACAAATCACAGGGGAAAGTCTTTGGGTTTAGAATCACCATTTTCTTAGCATCCTATTACCTTCTTACATCTACTTAAAAAAAAAAAAATCATCTTCAGAGTCTCTTGGGTGGATCTGTCAGTTAAGCATTTGCCTTTGGCTCAGGTCATGATCCAAGGGTCCTGGAATTGAGTCCCACATCAGGATCCCTGCTCAATGGGGAGCCTGCTTCTCCCTTTTCCACTTCCCCTGCTTGTATTTTTTCTCTTTCTGTGTGTCTCTCTCTGTCAAATAAATAAAATCTTTTAAAAAATCATCGCCATTTGGAGATTATGTCTTCTGATTCAATTTGATATAAACTGCATTTTTTCTAACAAAAGTAGATTACTTAACAGATCTAAAATGAAATCAGCTCATTTTATGTTTACATATATTCAGACAGAAAATTACAGAGGACAACCATTCAAATTATTTTTCATTTTTAAAAGCTTATTAGACCTGAGTGTAATATATAGTAGTATAGTCAGAGGACCATATCAATAAACTCATTCCAAAGGCAAAGTAATTCATATACTCCATAGATAAAATCACTATTCTGCAATTTTTTCTATTCATGAAAGTTTCTTCTATAACCAAAATTAATTTGTTTTAAAATGCAATCAATAAATGTTAAAAGATTAACAAACCCAAAGTCAAATTAAGGATTATTGGAAGAATAAATGATAGGGTCTTAGACTCTTGCTAACAGTTGCAGCAGGCAGCAAAAATAATGAGACTATTTTGTCCTAATAATAAATTAATAACTCCTAATCATGCACAGAGTCAGCACATGGGTCTCCACACTAATGGAGAAGACAATAACATCCCTAATACAGAATAGATGGCCATCTTTTGGGAGTTTTCTTACAGTCACAGCAATTTCCAAGCCTCAGAGAGTGATTTTAAAAAAGAAAGAAAGAAGAAAAGCAAAAGAAAGAAGGGATAAACACTAGCTACAGAAAATAATTTAAACTTTCTTCCAGTAACTTGAATTACTGAGCTCCAAAGATGCTTTCAATTTCTTATTTTTATTTCCTTAATTGAACACATATTTATTGAAATATTTATTGTTTACAAAGTAAACAAAAGTGATAAGTGCTATGGGGTATACTACTAAGGAGAATAAGATAGGAGGTAAACTATAGGAACTGAATAATTATCTCCAAACTATTAATTCTGTAAAATCATGGAGAATGTCTGTTTCATTCATCGACATATATAACGTCCAGCTTAGTGTCTACCCAGATTGGTGGTGCCTGATAAAGATTTTCTGATTGAATGAATAAATAAGAAACAATGTCAGAAGGGACTGAAAAAGTCTGGATAACCCAGAAAAGGGTCAAGTGCTTAGTCACATGCTACTCACCAATCTGAAAGCTCTAATAAATAAGTAACAAAGAAAGCAATTACATATTTAAATAAGGCTCAAACATGCCCTTGCCAGTGAATTGAGGGCACTGTAGCTGGCAGTCTAATATTAACATTTTTGTGGGTGAGAAGGACATTTACAAAGTCCTTTCCTTGCAGGTACCAGGAAAGGTCCTAGCATATGCCACAGGCAGAACTGCTGTTTTCTTCAGAGGTGGTCTTCTGAAAGTGGTCAGGAAAGAAAATCCAGGCTAATAAGCATGCACATTGGTAAATTGTTACTACCAACATTATCATGTCTGCACCCTCCTAGAGAATTTAATCCCAAAATATTTGCTAATTTTCACAAATTTGTTCCTGATTTAAGAATTTTCACAGTGGTTATTTTTGCCCCTGGTGATCTCAGGAGTGACTGGGAGGTTTCAGTTAGGTAGTTTGAGACATGCTACTCTTAAGAGTTTGCTATTTGGGCCGCCTGGGTGGCTCAGTGGGTTAAAGCCTCTGCCTTCGGCCCAGGTCATGATCCCAGGGTTCTGGGATTGAGCCCTGCTTCGGGTTCTCCGCTTGGCAGGGAGCCTGCTTCCCTTCCCCTCTCTCTCTGCCTGCCTCTCTACCTACTTGTGATCTCTGTCTGTCAAATAAATAAATAAAATCTTAAAAAAAAATGAGTTTGCTATTTGTACAGTGGAAAGGATTTCAAATTGGTGGCCCCCATTTAACTTCTTACTTGTCTTTCTTTTAGATAGATTATAGATAATATTTTTATATCCTTGCCTCTTCTGATTTTTGTTTTTAGATTTGTACTGCTATAGCTTACAATATAGCTTTATAATTCTTAGGGGCTTTTCTGAGTCTTCACTAAATTTACACAATGAATGGGTGCTTAGAAGGTGGCTGTAGGCTGCTATGGTGGTACACAATCAGCACATCTGTTCTTAGATCATCATTTTAAGAAGTACACTGCATGAATTCTTCATTAATCTTACCTGGAATCAGAATGTTTAGAATACAGTTTCTGTGAAGTGAAATCACATCAGCTGTTTATAATTAGTCTTTCTGTTGAGGTATTCAGAGTGTTGGGAATTTTGATTTTTGTCTTTTTGTTTTATAATTTTTTTAATGGAAATAAATAACTTAATTTTTTTTTTTTTGTCAGAGTAAAATGTATATAAATTTGTGATCATTTTTCAACATATGCCCTAATTTCTTCATTTGAGGACTTTGGAATTTCTTTGATTTTAAAACATTTAAAAATTTTAACAAACCTCTCTCCAAAATTTTAGATAATAATACTTGTTAAGTAGCAGCTTTAGTTTAAGAGTGGAACAGCAAGTAAATCATTATTTTAACATGTAAGCAGAGTCACTCAATAATCTCAAACCAGAAACTATTTTTTTTCTAGGCATTAGTAAAAGATCAATCACATATTGCATATGAGATTCAGTAGCTATTATGTTTCCCTTATTTTATTTTAATTTTCTTATTATTAACATAAAACACATTATTTGTTTCAGGGGTATGGGTCTGTGATTCATCAGTCTTACACAACATACAGCACTCACCAAAACTCATTATACCCTCCCAATGTCCACCACCCAGCCACCCCATCCTTTCCACCCTGCTCCACTCCAGCAACCCTCAGTTTGTTTCCTGAGATTAAGAGACTCTTATGGTTTCTCTCCCTCTCTGGTTTCTTCTTGTTTCATTTTTTTCCTCTCTTCCCCTATGATCCCCTGCTTTGTTTCTCAAAAAGAACTGACTCACTTAGAGAGTAAACACTAGTAGTGTCCTGTTTACACAGATTATGGTAATTCTAGAACAATATCTAAAGAGGTATTTTGCAATACATTAAAAAGTAAATGATTCACTATGTCATATTTTATAGTTTTTAATATTTTTATTATTTATGGTTAACTGAAGTAGAACATACATAAAATGTATATTTGTCTAACACATAACTTTAGAAGCTATAACTAGCTCTATCCCTAATTTTATTGACTAAATATATAGTTCATATGTATGTATCTCAGTTGCCCTTTTCAAATAGCCATCCAGCTTAGGGTCAAAGGAGGAAATGTAAATGTAAATAGTGCACAGGCTCATGAAGCTTTCTGAGAAACAAATCCACCTTAATAAGAGAAGAGGAAATTAATAAAATTGAAAAAAAAAAAAAGAAGCTGGTATTTTGTGAGCACTTACAATATACCACACACATTTTTAGTGCTTCGTATGGATTATTTCATTTAAATCTTACCATGATACTTAGCAATAAGTACTTCTATTATCCTCACTACAACTCAAAAAATGATTCCTGGAGTACAGATTTTGTACTCTCAACTGTTCAGACCTTTTATCTCTAACAATTATTTTTTTCCTCTGTCCTTCAGCTACCCATTCCCCTGGTTTTACCCCTGACCTTTTCATCACTGATCACCTTCAAAGGCTCAAATTCAAGTATCTCATGCTTTGACAACCATCTCTATCTAATTCAAACTTACTCCATTTCATAATTAAGTCTGAATTAGAAAAGTATGGAGATTAGCATGTCCTTTGCAAGGCTAATGCATGAATTCACAAAGTGTTTCCTATTTTTAGGCTCATAGGTCAGAAAACTTATTACTGGACTTGTATAAACTTTCTCCAAATTGAAATATAAATTTACTGCAATTATAATCAAAATACCAAATAATTACTTTACCTTTTGAGGAACTTGAAAGCAAATACTAAAATTTGTGTAAATGCAAAGGGTAAAAAATATTTAAGATATCTTTAAAAAAGAGATGAAGGTTATAGGACTTGCTCTACAAATATCAAGAAAAATCATAAAGATACTATGTGAGGATTGCTGGAGGGGTTGTGGGTGGGGGGATTGGCTAGAATGTTCATGGGTATTAAGGAGGACACTCGTGATAAGCACTGGATGTTATATGTAAGTGATGGGTTACTAAATTTTACTCCTGAAACTAATATTACACTACATGTTTAGTACCTAGAATTTAAATAAAAATTTGAAACATTAAAAAAAAAAAACAAGAAAAAAGATACCATAATTAAAAGCAGGTAGTATTAATGAAAGTACAGACAAACATATGAATGGAACAGAATAGAAGCTCAGAAATAGACTCACAAATTTAAAAATTTGATTTTTAGCAACGGTAGGTCTGTGAAACACTGAGGGAAATAGTCTTTTCAAAAAATATTGCTGCAAAAACTGTATGTCCACAAGTAAAACACAAAATTAAATGAATCCCTATTTCAGTTAATACACACACACACACACACACACACACAATCAATCAATCAATTCCAGATGAATTTGAGACCTAACTATGAAAAGCACCAAATAAAAGTTCTATAATATTATGTAGTAGTCTCTTGATATAATTTTTAGGGGGTAGGGAGTGGTTTAGTAGAAAAAACCAGAAAGACTGATGAATGGACTACATTAAAATTAAGAACTGTGTTCATCAAAGCAGAGTACTTAAAGCATAAAAAAGAAAACCAAACCCTACACATAAGAAATAAATATTTACACATAACCAATAAAATCTCATATTTAGAATATGTTAAAAATTCTTAAAATGCAACAAGAAAAAAGTAAAAATGGGAAAATGGGCAAAAATCTTAAAAAATGGCACTTCAGAAAATGTTCAATTTTATTAGTAATCAGGGAAATAAATGTAACCTAAAATCATAAGATACAACTCACCAGTGAATGGAATGGCAAAATCCAATAGTGTGATAATACCAAGTGTTGGTTAGGACAGAGATTTTCACACTTTGCTGGTTGGAGTGTAAACTGTGTAGATCACTTTGGGCAACAATTGGCCATATCTAGTAAATCTGGAAGGCAGACATATGACACAGGCTATGTCAAGTCATGAACCCCATAGAAAGGCTTCCTTATGTTCACTAGGATACATGTACTTAAAGTTCATAGTGTATAGTTCGAAACTACAAATAACTCAAACATCCACAAACTGTAAAGCAGATAAACAAATTAGTGTATTTACATGAGAGAATACTAATGATCAGTGATAAAAACTATAGATTGTATACAAAAACATTATGGATTTTAAAAACATATTAAAAGAAAGAAGCCAAGACAGTTAAGAAAAGTACTGTATGATTTCATTATACAAAATTCAAATACAACAAAATTAATCTTTTTTTTACTGATGTGTCTTTAGTAAAGTTCTAAAGTAAAGAAGGAAAGGAAAAACTATAAAATTCGGATAGTTATACATGCAGGAAGTAGGGAGGGTTTTTATCAGGAAGGCCTGTGTAGGAAGCTTCTGGGAACCTGCTATGCCTCATGTTCCGATCTGAGCAGAGGATACAGAGAGTATCTCTTTCATCAATTTCTTAAGTTAGGCATGTTTTCTTAACTCTATTACACATTAATTAAAAAATAAGATATCGTTATATTAAAAGTTATGGAAGCAGATACAAAATTTTTACCAAAGATTTTTTATATATATATCTATATATAATATATCTATATTATATAATCTATATATAATCTATATATAAATATATATAATTATATATTTATTTATTTATTTTAGAGAGTGCATGAGTGGGGGAAGGGGCAGAGGGAGAGAGAATCTCAAGCAGACTCCTCACTGAATGTGGAGCCTGATGCAGGGCTTGATCTCACAACTCACATCAAGACCTGAACTGAAACCAAGAGCCAGATGCTCAACTGACCGAGCAACACAGGCAACCCAGCAAATACCACATTTTAATATCTGTAGATAACTCTTTGACAAAAGGGTTGAAAGATTACCACAGGGCAACACTTTGAAAGGAAAAGAAAGATGAGACAGGGGATACCCTAGTACTGATAAGATTTGAATGTATTTACAAATCAATGAGAACAAAAATTGTAGAGTTGTGAGCAAGGTAAAAAGAGGAGGAGAATTGCATCTTGGACTTAAGAGAAGATGAAAGCAGCTTGGGGCAAACAGGGTGCCATCTGGATGAAAATGGCATGTCCAAAATGGTTCACTTCAAAGAGATAGATAGAGTATCTATGGAGGAGGGAACAGGACTAAAGAAAAAAGGACTGGTGAGGTACCCAGGGAGTTTTAACAGCAGGGAGTCTTTACAACCCCTTGGCCTGAAGGGGGAAGGGAAAAAATGAATGGCTTTGTCAGGTCCAAGTGAGAGTTAAAGTTGAAGAAGAGGGGTTATCCCGAGAGCCAGAGCTCATATGCAACACCTGCTAACATTACCGTGAAGCATTCCCATCCTCTGATTTCCTTCTACTTGTTGTCATTGTCCAAACCCAGCAGAAAACCATGAGTGGGCATGAGTGGCTGAGTGATGTGGTCTGGAAAGGCTGGTCTTTCAAGACTCAGAGCAGAACAGAGGAAGTCAGAGACATCAGGTAGGGATGGGGAGGAACAGGTGTGGAATAGTCAGCACCGGCCTGTTACTAACAGAGAAAGCTTGGTTCAGAAAGGACACTTCTCCTTAGGCCAGAGGAACTATGAAACTCATGGGTAATAATTCAAAGACAATTTTGGTGTAAGGGAAAGAGAGTTAAGAGAGCTCTTACCTGGTGACCTTACTCTCAAGAAAGTCAATGCAGGGGCTGTCTGCTAGGAGGAAAGAAAAACAGGTAGATTGGGCCATTTGAGAAGATTAGAGGAAATTTGAAATTACTTGGTAAGAAATTTAGTAGCAAGTCAATTAGGTATGGGTAAAGAACTGCTGAGTTGCACTGAAGGCAAGTGAATTTTTCATATGATGACAGTTTTTCTATTTCAGTGTTTAAGCAAATATTAATCAAAACCACATATACAGAAGCAAAAATAAGTCTTTTTTTCTTAACTGTTTCTAAGGCAAAAAAGAATTTTGAGAGCCAAAATGGTAGTTTTGTTCAGTCTTATTCACACATGTCTTTACAGATATCATACATTACATATATCATACATTTGTGCGTACACACACACACAATCTAACATAATATACTTATATAAATTGGCACTAGTGATTTTCCTAATCAGGAGAGGAAATTCTTACCTTAATAAATTGTAATTAACTTAATACAAGAATACATATAAAGAGTGTTGGTTGGTTAAATCCTAGGTTTTAGTCCTAGTTCCACCAGGTAATTTTGGTAGATGCTATGATCTGAATGTTTGTCCCCTACCCCAAAATTCATTTGTTGAGATACTAATGCTCGATGTGATGATATTAATAGCTGGGGCCTTTGGGTAGATGCTTAAACCATGAGTGGGATTAATGCCTTAAAAAAGTGGCTCCCTAGAGGCCTCTAGCTCTTTCCACCATTTGAGGAAACAGCATGAAGGTACCAGTTATCAACCAGGAAGAAGGTATTTAACAGTAGGCGACAATGCTGGTAAATTGATCTTGGACTTCCTAGCTTACAGAACTATGAACAATAAATTTCTGTTGTTTGTAAGCCACACAGTCAATGGTATTTTGTTATAGCAATCCCAGTGGACTAAGACAGTAAGTCAAGCACATATTTTCCTTAAGCTTGAATTCAGTATGCATTTACTTTTATGAAGCCATCCTAGATGAGGCTCTATGAAATATGGTTTCTGCAGTTTTTGTTTTTTTTTTTTTGAAAACCAGAAGTATATATGCCAAAATATGTCAAAGTTACCTGGAAAATTTGACTGATATGTACATATGCATTTTTCTTTATCTTTGTTCATTTGGTTTCTGTCTTTAACAGTAGAGGTGGTATTAAGTTAAGCCAAGAAAATGTTTATCTGCTATTCACATGGTGTGGTCAAATTTTTCTAATCTTCTATTGGAAAATATTTAGATTTTCTTTAGAAGCAAAATGATTCAGAAGAGATATTCGTGATCATGGCTCCTGAGATAATTGTAATCATTCCCCAAACTATCAACCAGTATATACCTGAAGTATGCTTCACCTAGCCTCTAGGAGATAACAGTGAAAACATCAAGTAGAATTAAGCCAATAGTTTTTAGTCAGGAGGTAAAGATGAGAAAGAATTTTTCAACTTCATATATATTGACACCAGAAATATGGCAGTAGTTGAAATGGATACTAGTCACATATTATTATTAACGTTGTAGCTAAAGAGTATCTTTCAAGACAGAGTCAGAAGAGTGTGCAGGTCTGAACACTATAAACCCACTGGAAATTGGGACATGACTTAGAGATGAGAGATATGATCACAGGCTATATTCTTACAGAGGAGATCTCTATCTGGAGTTCAAAGGTACATTATGCAAACCTTCCCTGAGGGACAGCTATGCGCAAGGCAAGATGTCAGGCACTAAGAAGATTGTCAGCAGAAGGGACAGGGGTGGGGATGTAAGAATATCCCTACTCCATAACCTGTTATATTCAGAAATAATTAACTGCCTTAGTTAATGATAAGGGCAGAATCCACAGTACTTTGAATCAACCAATTATTAATATCTGACCATTTGAGAGCAGATCACAATCAGTTATTAGACATGTCTATCAATAGCCACAAGGTAGTAAAAATCAGAGTTGGATGTCCTTGAGTTGCTAGCTGAGAAGTTTCTCCATTAAGGAATGATGTAAAGCAAGACTGTTTTTCCAAATGAGCCAGCACTGACAAGATTAGTTCAGTTCTTTTAACTATGTAACATTTAAACACAGGGCTTAGTGGTGGGGTTACAAAGGAAAAAGATCAGGCAGAAGGACAAATAGCATACTCTAATTATAAAGCTATATTTACATCAGTTTTGGGAATATGGGAAAGCCATTTAAGAATTAGCAGACATATTTCTTATTCAATCTGCTACTAATTATCAGCACAAAATGTGGTATTTGGGCATCAGAGTATAAAAATATTGGAATATATTTCCAAGTAATATATGTGTAACAGACCTCTCCAATCAGCATCATTCTCTGTAAGCCTCATTGAATAATGGAGTTGTGGGGATCAGGAACAATCAGAAATGTATGCGTTACTTTACCATATTTTTGACAATGAAAGATGCTAGTAGGATCTAAATGTCACACATCCTCATTTACTAATCTTAAGCAAGCTAGTTGTCTATTCTTTGTCTTGGTTTTCTCATCTAAATATTGCAATAGTTAGGTTAAATTATCTCTAAGTTATCTTTGGCTCTAAAAGACTATGGAATAGTAATTGTTTAAGGTAAATAAAACATAACTGGATCCTTAGTATGATCCTTTTTTTTTTTTTAAAGAATTTATTTATTTATTTGACAGACAGAGAACACAAGTAGGCAGAGAGGCAAGCAGAGAGAAAGGAAGGGAAGCAGGCTCCCCGCTGAGCAGAGAGCCGGACGTGGGGCTCAATCCCAGGACCCTGAGATCACGACCCAAGCCAAAGGCAGAGGCTTTAACCCACTGAGTCACCCAGGTGCCCCCCTTAGTATGATCCTTAAAGTCCACTTTTTATGTGACCAAACACAATGGATAAAATACCTTTTCTTCCACATGATATTTGTTATTATTTTTTAGCAATATCAACGGTTACCAAAACTCTACCAGACTAGAGCTTAAACACTCTATAATGAAGCTTTGACTACTGTCAAACTAGTCAACTTTTGACTAGTTGATGTATTATTAATATTTGAAGCTATAGTATCATTGTAGCTTACTGAAGCTAGAGTCTTTTATCAATATTTCTTTGAGTGATTCTTAATCTTTGCATATGCAGCCTATCATAAAGAATCTTGGCAAGCTCAAAACTGCATCCATTGGTCAATGTCGAGAGCTCAGAACTTTTAGCAATACTTTTTTTGTTCTTGTTAGTTTTGTTTTTATTACTTTATAATTGCAGCAAGATACACATAACATGAAATTTACCATTTTACCATTTTAAGATGTACAGTTCACAGGCATTAAAACATCCATGGTGTTGTGCAACTATCACCATGATCTAATTCCGGAACTTTTTCATTATCACACATGGAAACCCTATACCCATTAGCACTTACTCCCTATATCAGTCCCTGCCAACCACTAATTTGTTTTCTGTCTCTATGAGTTTGCCTATTATGGATATTTCCTATAAATGAGATCATATAATTTTTGGCTTTTTGTATCTGGCTTCTTTCACTTAGCAAGTTTCCAAGGTTAATCTATGTTATAGCATGTATCAATACTTCATTCTTTTTTGTGCCTGAATAATATTGCATTGTATGTATATACCATGTTTGTTTATCCATTCATCAGTTGATGGACATATGGGTTAGCTTCTGTTTTTCTGACTATTGCAAATAATGCTGCTATGAACACTCATATACAAGTTTCCGATTATTTTGGATAAATACTTAAGAATAGAGTTTTTGAAACACATGTCTAGATATGTTTAACTTACTCATATACTGGCAAACTGTCAATCAACAGCAGTTGAATCACTTTATATTCCATATGTATGTTTTAAATATAATTCTCAAAACACCCTTATAAGGTAGGTAAAATTATTACGTTGATAAGCTGGCTGAGGGCTTGTGAAGTTAGCTAACTTACCCCAGGTCATCACCTATAATTTGTTGGTTACCTGACTAAACTTGGAGCTCATCAGCCATGAGGCTGAGTTCCTAAACACAGACAGGAAACATCTCTGATACTAATGTTTTTTCCCTGGATTATGAAGACCACTTACAGCTTTACTTTGACATGTATTTCACTGTTGTAAACTGAATTAAATAGTTCAGATCAAATTTCCTATTTCCTCTTATTTTGAGTTACTTCTTATTATCAACTTTCACATGGTTTAAAGTTGTTCGGATTATATACTGCACCTATTAATTCTTTCATTCATTTGCAACAAACACTTACTTGACAACCTTGCAGCATAATAGCTGAATATTCACTGTTAAGCTTTAATACAATTTCACTGTTTTTGCTCTAAACATTGTACCAAATTTGCTTAATTTTGTAACCTAATTTTACCTAAGGGAAGTTATGGCCCATTTGTTTCTTTGCTGGAGAAGAGAACCTATCAATTTTAGAGGGAAAGAAATGTCATTGAAACTCAAATGCAGACATCAAGATGAATGTTGTTATTCTAGACTCCCAGATATCAAAGTCACAATGTTGTATTAAGAGTATCTGCAGGCCACAGTGCAGTACTCTATATGAATTTCCCCTCCTAGAATTCCAGAAGTTTCTAAGTATCACTTGTGGATACTTCTTTTATGTGCCTCCCCACCCCCTTTATATATGAACTTCAAACATCCTTAGGCACATTAGGGAATTGCCTTAGTTCTATTGCTGTGTCACAGAGCTAATGAAAATACATCTAATCTTGTTGGAAAGAATTCAAAAGTTGTCTTACTCCTTGTATAATATATAGAACTAGTGTGGTTATAGGAAGCTAGGGGAAAATTATGACATTACACAATGATTTCTAGGGCATTGAGTATTCCTATGAGAAATAATATACAGAGAATTTCTTAGAGCCAGATATTAAAGAAGAATGATTTTAGTGAAGTGAGGTGCAGAGAGCTGTATGAACATTATTGCTATAAATACATGTTTAGTATTTGAGTAGGCAACAGATTATTTCAACTAATTGTCTTGCAACCTATTTTAGTAGATACTCAAAAAATAACCAGGCACTGTATTAGACCCTCCATATATGCTGCCTTATTTCATGTGTACATAAGAGCCATCATCATGAAATGTACATACAAACATAAACATATTACACATTTATTTATATCATGACAATGCCCCATATAAAAGAAGGAGTTTTGACAAAATATCAACACATTTACATCTTATATTTTATTATTCCATGCATAAGTGAATAGGTTGAAATGTGGTCCTTCTCTAGCTATGTGTAAGTTTAACTTGGTGAATTTTCATAAAGCACTGATTTACACTATTTTAGAGGAAAGCACTGCTTTCTTCAGTAGTTTTAAGACAGAACTTTGAAAAAATGGTGGGATATAATCTGAAGATGGAGTAGGTGTAATGTTTGATGCTACAACATGCTGATAATATTTTTCTGAAAATATCACCTGGCTTTGTGAGATGCTCAATACAACTGAAAAACAAAACAAAAACAAAACAAAACAAAACAAAAAACCATTCCCCCCCCCCCCCAAAAAAAAAAACAAACCAAAAAAAACCAGAAACCAGATCTCACTTAAAACTGTTATGTTGCTAGTTTGGCTTCCTATGTGTGTGGTATTCCATTTGAACTCCACATGGGATCTGTCCGTACCAAGTCTACATAATCAAGCCCATTGTTAGCCAATTTTAGAGGGAAATTAGTCCTATACTATAAATGGATTACTCTCTGTTCACTGCTGTCTGTGTTGAAGTGCTAGCATGCATTTCCTATTTTACTCTGTGTGATTCATTGAACCTATTATGGGCTTGTTTACTACAAAGAATGAAAAGGTTACTTGTGAAGTTGGCGTTATAGAAATCCAGGTGAGGACCAGTAATAAAAAGACTTAATTATATCTCTCAGTAATCCTTACCCCACCAGGATCACATAAGCTGGGAAATAGTACCAAAAATGAAATCTCTGCAGACATCACACATACCAAGTGAGCTTACAGACTTCCTCAGAAATCCTAGCAGGTGGTGATAAAATATCTTTGAATGACACACTAATAAATTACATTATGATAGACAAAGAAGACTAAAATTCGGGTGTTCAAATTTTCAACAGGAATGCAAAAACTAAATATTTGAATTTTTTCAACAATGGACATTCTGGATATGCTTTTGTTTTTAATTTTAATTTAACTATATAAATTGTCATTTACTTTCAGAGATGATCATTCAATGGAATGGAAAAGGTAAAGAATATGTTTTGAATACTTCCACTGCCATCTATTGGCTGTTAAATTTGTTGTTTCAATGCTAACCCAAGACATCCAGTTACTCTTAGGTATGGAAGAAGACATTTCACACATTTAAGATAAAAATGCATCCGGTTTGATGTTTGAAGGCTTATAAATATCATAATGTGCCTTAGAATTCTCATATGTAATATTTTAAATCAGATAATATCATAAGGAATAAACAGAGATACACATATTTTAAGTACTAACTGTACACTCCCAAGGATCCAAATAGATTATGTTTAATACCAACCATAGAATATTTTACTTGTCACAAACAAAATAAAACTAACGACTCTTCCTTATAAAATGAATAATTTTCTAAAAGCCTTGTAGCTTTTACAAATACAATGTTAATCTTCTTTTTTGTCATTGTAAGCATAAAGGAAGCTATTTTGTGTCACAAAAATGGCTCAATTAATAGCATTTTCTCTTCGTGCACAGATCAGAAATGAACAGAGAAAAGACTATGAACTAGATTTTTAAAGACATCTTTTCTAGAGCTCCCTTTTTACATGTGTATTACAATTGTTGAATTAGATAATTTGACATTCAAATTAAAGGACATACAATTAATTCGTTTCAGGTAAAATTATTTTCTCATTCAGTTTTGCAAGCATAGCTAATTGAATAATGAAGACTTAAGCCTAGGAACAAGAAAGCCACCCTTTTAAAATCTGTCCCTCTTGTTCTGCTTCTCATAATGAATACTTTCATACATTTATGATCTATAAATGTCCTCATTGAGAGGGGCTAAGATTGAAGGGGAAGGAAGGGTGTGGGGAGGGAAGGCAGAGAGGGAGAGAGAGGGAGAAGGATAGGAAGGGAAGAGAGACATATTGGGATAATTGGTAATCATGATGTACCAAAATAATACTGTTTTTTCATGGTATAGTGAGTTAAAATTTCTCTCCCCCTTCTTTTAGAGGGGGGGTGGGGGGAGGATAGAGGGGCAGAGGAGAAGGGGAAGAAACCCAAGCAGGCTCCACACCCAGTACAGAACCTGATACGGGGCTTCATCTCACAAACCTAAGATCATGACCCTGAGTTCATGACTTGAGCCAAAATCAAGTGTTGGATGCTTAACTGACTAAGCCACCCAGGCACCCCTAAAACTTCTCCCTTTTTGATCTCCAATCTATCTCCCTTTTGGTTTGATCTGTAGTTTTAACATTGTATTTTTATATAACACATCACTATAATGCACATTTTCCACTTGTTTCTGCCATATTAATGAACTGTGGACTTATATATTATGAAACTTTACAAGGTTTTTCAGTGAGGTGAAATATGCATTTGAAGTCATATGCAAAGAGAGCTTTAATGTTTATTTTTCTAAAGTGTGAGCTATTAATAGTTTTCTCAGTTAATTTTTTTTTTTTTAAATTTCAATGGTGATACTTCAGTTTTACCAAAGAAATAATGAAGTCCTCACAGCATCCAAAGGATTTCCTGGGTGACTTAACTTATGTAGCTCTAAGTCCATTAAAAAATGGAGACCCATTTTCCAATATTTCTGCTATTCAAATAGATTGCTTTCACATATGGAAGACAGATAAAACAGTACTTTGCATTGTCAATGCCACCAATTTCCTCAGGAGGGTTAGCTAGATGATGAAACATACAAAAATGACTGTAAAAAGTGTATAGGTACTTGAGTCTTGTCTATAATTTAGAGATGTTGTAACTGATTCTCATTCTCTCTTTCCCTCCAAGAATATCTTTTACATGACCAAAGGTCTTTTTGATTTTAGAGTGTACTCTATATTCAGATAATATGTGAATAAAAGTATGCTAGTTTGTGCTTGAAAATAAACAGAACACTTAAAATCAAACCCCAAAACAAACACACAAGAAGCCTTTCCTATCTTAGAGTAATGCTTTCTTCTTCTGTAACAATTTTATTGGTCATGGTTTACACTGGCCCTCAAAGGCAGTCATTCTTCAGAGAACTGGTTTACTGCCTGGTAAGACCATGACATCCTTGAAGATGAACCTCAGGATTTGAGATGACTCAGCAATATCTAGGAACTTGTTTGTATTTGGCTCATTAAAAATTAATACAGCTTAGAATATAATGGTAGTTCTCATCAATGGATTGCTATTTAAGTGCTATTTGTATATACATCTTTTTTTTTTTTAAGATTTTTAAAATTTATTTGACACAGAGAGATAGATCACAAGTAGGCAGAGAGGCAGGCAGAGAGAAAGGAAGGGAAGCAGGCTCCCCACTGAGCAGAGAGCTGGACTCTGGGCTCGATCCGAGGACCATGAGATCATGACCTGAGCCGAAGGCAGATGCTTAACCCACTGAGTCACCCAGGTGTTCCTGTATACACATCTTGACAAGAAACTAAGTATGTATGCTGGGAACAATTTAGATAAGAAAATGAAGAGAGAAAGAGAGAATCTAGTTAAAGAATTTTTTTTTCTCAAATGAGAAAGAAGATATATGTGCAAACATATGTGCATTTCACAGCTCACAACGCAGAGCTACTCAGTATTTTATATCAATGTCTCTACATTTTCCAGCTAAATAGAAATCCTATTGAAGATGTAACTGTGTATGTCCTGCAGGGAACCAAGTAGCTGCAGCCAAACCTCATTCCCTACATCAATCCATAATGATTAAGAATCTGAGCTCTGGGAGCAGACTACTTGGGTTTAAATCCCTAATCTGATACTTAGCTCTTGTATAAACTTGGAAAAATGACATAAATTCTCTCACCCTCATTTTCCTTATATGCAAAATAAAAAGAATACCTTCTAGCACTGGGAAGATCACATTTGGTGCCTTTAAAATACTTGTTACAGGATCTGGTACACAAAGTACATATTTAACAAGTTTTAGCCATTTATTAAGATTAAATTGTAAGACTCAAACTTATTTGGTTAAAAAATGAAAAAAGAAACTATGATGAGAAAATAGAATGGGATACAATCAAACAACTAGGTCCTAGGCTGCAAAAAGCTCTCAATTCAGCTTTGTGACTGTAAACTGAGAAAGACACAAACTCGTTTGTATTTTGGCTCCTCACCAACTATAATGAGCAGTGCAGTAATGAACATAGCTGGCATTAAACTTCTCATCAGCACCCTATGGGGCCAGGATATAGACATTTACTGAATGTACAGGTGTTCTGGGTGATAGGAACCTATGAAATCAGTGCTTTTTCTTTTGGGGCAGCCCTGGGGGCTCCACTGTCATCCCTTTACCCACAATAGTGAAGGGCATCCCTTACAACACTGAGGGCATCTCTCTGGAAGACCCTTTTCTGACAACATTCATACCCCAAAGTCAACCGCCAGTGACTATCAAATTCCAAGTCACATCAAAACATGGATCATAGAGAATTTTACTTTATTAAAAAAAAAATTTGAATGGCAAAAATAGATAAGAACTGAAAGAAAGAGACCAAGAGAGAAAAAATAATTCGGGAGGATAGGAATTCAGAGAGAAAATCTGAAATATGGTGTCAGAAAGTGAATGAGAGAGAAAAAACCAAAATGGTCATAAGCACAAGACAGCAAGAGCACAAAAGGAGAAGAGAGAAGAAACTCGAGAGTAGGGAAGAGAGGACAGATGGAATGCAGGTGCTGAGAAGAAGCTTTTTCTGGAAACCACATGAAGCCATGCCGAGACAGTACATTTATTTCTTATTCCTGCTTTCATGTCATAGTCTTTAAGTGTTTCAATTTCCTTATTCTTTACAGTAACAGTATGAGGTGGGTAGGTACTATTGTGATTACCATACTTACGGATGAGAAAAGTTTCCTCATGGATAATCAAGTCAACTCCCCCTCAAGAGGTTTTATCCCATTGAAGGAACCCCGACCTCTCCCATTTAAGTCCGTCCTTCACTATTAAACTTTATATGCAAAGTGCCTCAGAAAACCACATTCTTCAGTTCTGGTATCTTGTAGCTTGATCAACCTTTCAGTCTCAATCAATTCCTAGGTCTCATCTTACTTAAAAAATGCAACTGCTGGATATTTAGAATGTTTCTTAGAGTACTGAAATTACCTTCATTCTTTCTATTTTGATTAGGAGGCAGTAGATGTAGGGTTTCTATGATTACAAGATTTTTAAAATACTGTTTTTCTAAGGAATATTGAAAAATTTAACCTTGTTATTTTTCAGGCCAACCTCATCCTCTCTTCACCTTTCCAAAAGTCCCTATGTGTGGCTACTTTAAGCATTATACCTGTCATTAGTGATTAATGCTCAACTGAAAAGCACTGGTGAAAAAAAAAAAACAAACCCAAACTTGAATACTAAATTATTTTGGAACTGAAATTTTGAAAAAAAGTATATTCAGTGCTTTTCTATTATATAGTATCTCAATAAGATTTAGAATTAGAAATGAGATTTGCAATTTTTTAAAGTTAATTTCCATAATACTGTTACGAAGAAAGTAGGTGTTATGTATTGTGTGATTACAATTAGGGGCCAGCTGAATATTTTAAACCACATTGTATGCACAGTAGTTTAAAACTGGTTATTATTAAAAGATAAGGAAATTAAAGTTCATGATCTAAGCTCCAACTAAAAGATTATACTGTCAACTTGAGACTATATTGTTATGATTGGTATGTAGATTTTTAAGATAAACAATCTCATGATATAAAAATAGAATAAACTGTAACCTAAAACTTTAACACAGTAAGACTTTCCTTGAGCATAGCTTTAATTCTTTGATGCTGAAATGAATCTATCACATATTCCTGAGGGCATACACTATATATATCTGCCCTGGTAAATTATGGCTAATTAATAATAGGAAAAGGAAAGAATGAGCAAACAAGGGGAGGGGAGAAAAAGGGAGAATTATTTTTAGATCGTAGAGTACTGATAAGATATGTGACCTTGTCAAAATTCTATGAAATGGGTATTATTTCTCTTTCACACACAAGGAAAATGAGGCCCAATTTTTATTTATTTTATTTTATTTTATTTTTTTAAAGATTTTATTTATTTATTTGACAGAGAGAGATCACAAGTAAGCAGAGAGGCAGGCAGAAAGAGAGGAGGAGGAAGCAGGCTCCCCACTGAGCAGAGAACCCGATGTGGGCTCGATCCCAGGACCCTGAGATCATGACCTGAGCCGAAGACAGAGGCTTTAACCCACTGAGCCACCCAGGCACCCCGAGGCCCAATTTTTAAATGAATTACCCATATAAATGCAGCTGACATGAAACGGTATAGCCTGAAATCAGTATCGTAGGATGCCATGCGTATGTATGTTTGCTAAATTACTTTAGCATCAATGAATAATCATTTTGCCATATGCTCTCAAAGTGAAATAAAAATGTCTATTTCCAACAGCTCATGCTTTATAACCATTTTATAACATTTAGAAAGTTTAACTAGAAACCTTTTCTCCTGGGCTGTATTCAAATGATTTATGATAATGTCCTTAGCAAAAAGACGCATCATTATTGTGATTAATCTCATCTAGTGACAGTACCATTGCACAACTAAATCATCACGCTAGAAAGAAACAAAATCAGTAACTCCATTTAGCAGATTTGGTGATGATGCTTGTTCAAGTATTGCAAAATTTGTATTAAATTACTTCCATATGGCATTAAACATTGTTCATTGCCTGCTAAAGACCTCAATCTAAAAAAAAAAAACAAAACCACAGTGATTTTTTTCATTTCTATTGCATACATGGGTTTAGACTTGTCAGTGACTTGAAATAACGTTGGTATTGAGGGAAAATCATTTTCATCAGTGCTGTTCCTGAAATTATTCCTTGCTTATGATTTTCAGGTAATTCTTTTTCTATTTGGAAAACATATTTTTCTGTAAACATGGTCTCATAATATTCTCCATAATGCCTTGCTCTTGTCCTTAGATGAGATAGTGTTACTAAATTTTAAGTTCTTCATTCCCATTCTTAATCTATGACACACCAATAAACTTGGTTTTACAGCATCATTTAATTTACTCCAATGTAAAACTCAGGTTGGAGTCCCATGAAATGTTAAATTATTCTATTTCAAGAGAACCAAAGAGCTATCTTGTTTCAGAAAAACAGATTCAACTTTAGTGTTCACATCTTTATCTATTCTGCCCCATGAATATTATTCCTTTGTCTCCATAGCATGATTGGCTCATCACTACTATCCACTTAAAGGGAAGTACCACTGATTTATATTCACTATCCTCATTGGAAAGTAAGCTCACTGACACAGGGGCCTAGTCTTATTTACCTTATTTACATCCTAAAACCAGACTAGATAACTTCTACTCAGTAAATAACTGTTAAGTGAATAATAATATTTATAATGGCTAATGGCTAAAACACGAATGCTTATTTTGCTACGCACTTTTCTTATATTACCTCAGGTAATCCTTGCGGCAACCCATGAAATAGATTCTATTATTGTTACTATAGAAACGAAGAAACTCAAACAACTGACAAAGATTGTATCACACAATCTTTCCCACAGTTAGTATAGGAGTGAAGCTAGAATTCCATCTCAGGCAGCCTGACTCCAGAGTCGTGGCCTCAAGACACTGCCCCACAGCCCTGTTTGCTGGACAGAGCTTTGGCTTCAGGAGTGAATGATTCTTAATTACCAAGAGGGGTACTATGACTTTTATCAATTACCCCTGATACAGAATTACATCGCCATTTACTACATTGTATTTATCATGTGTGATGGATAATTTTATCTCTCATTTTGACTGGACAAAGGGATGCCCATAGAGCTGGTAAAACATTATTTCTAGGTGTGTCTGTGAACACGTTTCTGAAAGAGATTAGTATCTGTCTCAGTTGACTGAGTAAAGAAGATCCACCCCTCACCAGTGTGGATAGGAATCATCTGCTCAATTGAGGGCTCCAATAAGACAAAAGTCAGAGAGATGGTGAATTATCTCTCCCCTTGACTCGGGACTCATCTTTCTGTTCTCAGACATTGGAGTTCCTGGTTCTCAAGCCTTCCTCCTCTGAAACTTCTACCAGCAACCCCTATTCTCAGGCCTTGGGCCTCAAACTGGGAATCACATATTCAGCTCCTGTGGTTTTTGGCCTTTGCACTCAGACTGAATTATACCATAGGCTTTCCTGGTTTGCCAGCTTGCAGATGGCAGTTTGTGGTAGATCTTGGCTTCCATAAACTGCATAAACCAATCCCCATAATAAATCCCCCAAGTAATTAAACACATATACATATGTGTGTGTGTGTATATATATATATATATATATATATATATAAAATCATATTGGTGCTGTTTCTTTGGAGAACTCTAACATATCATGGTTTGCATGTTTATTTGTTTTTTAGTAAATAAAAACCTTTCATTAATCATGCTCAGATGAGTAGACTGATTAATATATTCCAAAACTTCATATAATCCAAAAATGCCTTTATAGTTGGAATATTATTTAAATTTTTTTGCATGAGAATTAACTTTCTAAAGATTTATTACTAAGACTTTAAATTTTATGTACTTAGAGTCTGGGTCTGTCCTTCTCACCAATTATCCTTAGCAACTAGCATAATAGCTAGACTATAAGTGCTCAAAAATTTTTGAGTTTCATGCTAATTACTGCTATTGACATTAGGTTTTTTCTTTAAAACAAGACAGCATGAGTAGTTTGGAAGACACATTGGGATCATAAAAGATTTGCAACAAAAAAGAATCAAGTTGGACTAGTATGTAGTTATCAAAAGAGATGAATCAAGAATTCTATTTTCTACCTTTTCCACTCAAACCAACTTTGAGATGGTCATATAGTTATGCATAAGGAATGTCTGCCTATGCTGAATAATAAACAGAAGCTATAAAATTAGAAGTAGAAAATATAATTGTCTGCCTTGTAAAGGTTAAATGTGGTCTTAAGAGAGGGCGAAAAATTACCATACAGAATTCTATTTAGCACTAAGTCTGATAACATCTTATTAATTAGCTCAGCTCTTCATAATTAGTGTAAATAAATGCTTATCAGATCAACATGTAATAACCCCAAAATAGAATAAGTATTTTGAACATGGCACTGTACTTTCTTTGATCCCGAGGACCTCTTCCATATGGACAGCTAACTGTAAAACATCCACTGATCCAAGAGGTAGTTGTCATATCAGAAAATAGGCATTAAATTCATACTGAGATATAAAATGCAATGTTATTGAAGACTGCCTGATCTAGTTTCTTTCCTCAACTTCAGAGTAGTTTTAAAAATAAGAGGTAACTCTTGGGGCGCCTGGATGGCCCAGTGGGTTAAGCTGCTGCCTTCGGCTCAGGTCATGATCTCAGGGTCCTGGGATGGAGTCCCACATCGGGCTCTCTGCTCAGCAGGGAGCCTGCTTCCTTCTCTCTCTCTCTCTCTCTCTCTGCCTGCCTCTCTGTCTACTTGTGATCTCTCTCTGTCAAATCAATAAATAAAATCTTAAAAAAAAAAAAGAGGTAACTCTCTAGGTTGCAAGAAAAATGGTAAAAATAAGAGAATTGTGGATTTAGACACTGCCAGTGGTCTCTGTGATGACCTAGGCCTAGATCCCTGGGATCCCTATATCCCTGGATGGTTACAGAAACCTCAGAGGACTTACAGGTCAGAGTGCACATTTCTGAACCAATTGCCAGAGAAACATCTCATCAGCAATAAGAGTTTAGCAAACAGAAAGAGGCAGTGCATCTTCTTATGAGGAAAACAGTATACATAAAGGCAGGAAGACCTTTATATTTCCCCTTCCCTTATCACCACTGTTAGGTGTTCATATCCTTATGAATTACTTCATGATAACCAATTAAGACCTGCCTCCCCAGACAAAAGCAAGTTTTGTAACAATATCAGAGTAAAGTTTGCTAACCCTTTTACTCTTTTTAGAGTCTTCCCAAAGCTGCCGATCCATTCTCAAATTATTGATTCGATCAGGCAAATAAATGGAATATCGATTCAAAACACAGTCTCATTAATTCCATTCCCATGGAATTAAATCAACCTGATCCTACTTTCATCTCTGATAATATCTGATTACTTCAACTAGCAATCGTACAGTTGGAAATACTCTATAACTTGAAAAGAAACAAAAAAAGCACTCCTAAAAATCCTGGCTATGAAGATGCTAATAAAGATTTAAAGAAGAACATCACAGTTGAGATATGTAAATGTGAACTTTCAAGGAACTTCAAGAAAGATTAAAAACATGGTTAATTTTGGAATAAATAAAGATTTTAACATGACATATTTTCTGATATAATACAGTCATATAAATTTATAAAAGAAGATATGCTATGGGGTAAATTTATACAGAAGTGAAAACATTTTCTACTGCATGAAAAAATTTCCTTCCTTTCAGTCAAAGTTGTTTCCCAAATGTCCGAGTACTCTACTACCAGCTGGCCCTTTAGAGAGGGTCCGTTATTTTCTTGTTGAAGTGGCAGGCTGTTCTTCTGATGAGAACATATCTTGAGGTCATCTTGCTGACACTTTATTCGATAGACTGTCCACTTTCTCCTAAGGAAAACTAAGGAAGCTGGGGAATGTAGTTAGTTTAAAAAATACTAGGACATCCGTATCTCATATGATAGTCAAATAATGGAAAACAATAAAATGAAAACTGTTAGTGATAGTTCCATCCTCATTCAGTATTAAGATGGCCTTCTACAGCCTGTTTAAATTTCACATTTATTTAACTAGAAAAATAGGCAAGGGTCATATGATGAGCAATATTTGGTCTATAGCTTCTCCTCCTACATGTTGTGGGATATTGGGCATATTCCTTAATTTTTCTAAGTCTCAGTAACCTCACCTGTAAATTTGGAAAAACAGAAGTACTAACTTCATAAAATCTATTTGAAGACTAAATGAAAGAATGCCTTGGGAGCATTTAACAGAGTTCTAGGTACGTCTTAATCACTTCATAGATATAAAGACAGTATTATTGTTACAATTTTGTATTTTGTTATGAATAATTTATTCTCCAAATTGTAGATTTAGAAGATATTTGACATTTTTAAACTTAAAAAAATTTTTTTTTAAATTCATCTGCTGAGAGAAAATTACATTATTTCATAAGTTCTTTCCTGTAGATGCAGTTTTAAAATATAAAGACTAATTTTAAACATGCTAATAAGTTTGCTAAGTGACTAGAACACAATAATGACAAACAAGAAGAAAAATCTGTAATGAAGCAAATTGAAAATGAATTTGATTCAACTCAAAGTGAAAGAAAGGATATATTAGTGCATTTTCTGTTTAGGATATGTCAGCCATAAAATATTTCAAAGAGAAGAAAAGTGGCAAAGTCTGTACAGGACGGAAGGAGTTGGATGATGGAAAAGAAAGAAAATGCTTAGGAAAAGAAAGAAAATGCTTAATTATTAATTCCAGAATGGAGATGAAGCCAGGACAGTAGTTGGAAATGAAATGTTTGCTGATTTTGAAAAATAAAGTTTTGAGATAGAAATACTAGGAATATGGTACTCTATTCCTAAAAAACCACCACCAACAAAAGACTTTTAAATTTTCATGTTACTGACAACATCTCTGCAAGAAAATCTAGGTGGTATTAAAATTGGAAGTAAAAATGGAACTTGAAGATAAATCAGCAAACACTTGCAAATTAACTAAAATCAGTGAATAACTCTTTAATTATTCATTCATGTGTGAATGAATGCATTTATTTTACTTACTGTGGCCTTATGAATGAAATGCAAAATTCAGACTTGAAAGGGAACACTAATATAATTAAATACCCAGTGCTTCAATTCTGTTCTAAAAAGAGTATGCTAAAGAAAAACTGAACTTAGAAACATTGAAATTAGTGACTTAAAAATGTGTGGATTCTCCAAATATGTAAAATACATTCCTATCTTTTCCAATAAATGATAGTTAACCACCTGAAAACCAGAGTCTTCAGGAAGATCTCAATAGCATTAATCTATGCTTACCTAACCCTTCCCCTAAAGAGAGAGTCTTACTACTCAGTGATGTTAAGGAAAGCTACACCATGACTTTCTCTTTTGTTTCTCTCTATTCCAGTATCATAAAAATCAGACAAGATTGTAGTATGAGAAGATTACCTTACATACATTCCCTTATTCACAGGTCACATAGTGGTCATCTATTTAAAAAAAGAAATTGTATTTGTTATCTTCCAATTGTATTGGTGCCAGAGAGAGAAATATGAACAAAGTCCTAACACTCATGGAATTGGGAGAAAATTATAGTCTAATACAATACCCAAAGATTGAAACCTATTCTAAAAGAGACATGCTTAATAAAGGCAAGCTACCACAAATTTTTATGAGGGCAAAATAAAGCCAGTAATTTCAGTAACTATAATAAGTCCTATAATTGAAATATGAACAAATTTAAGACAAAAGGAGAAAAGACTAAAACAAGGTTAAGAAAGACTTCTCACAAGAGATGACATTTGAGTTAAATGTGGAATGTTAAACAAGGAAGTTAGGCATGAATGATGGAACAGAAAAAGTTTTAAGAGACAGGTATAATAATTACAAACATAGCAGTATTGAGAAATTGGTGTTATCAGTTATCGTCTTACAGAGATTCCCCCCCAGCTAGAAGATCTTGACCAGGTGCCTAGAAATATGTCTGGATTTTGGGAGGGATTCAAGATTTAGATTTGGAAAAGTTAAGGCAATAGTATAGTGATCAGGAGCTCTGCAAGTGCTGAAGACTAAACACTAATCTTTAAGGAATGGAAAGAAGCAGAGGACTAACCATGGGAAAAGAAAAGAAGCATTTGAGTAACTAAAATCGTTATAAGAATAATTTGTTTCTGTAAGCAAGCAAGAAAAAGAAATCTTCAAGAACAAAGTGGTAGCTAAGCAAGACAACATCTGCAGAAAGGTCACAATATTAAAACAAAATTACGTTAATTTTGTTTTAGAAATCACAACAAAACAAAAATAATCTGAATGGTTAATGGAAATCCAAACTGTATTATGGTCATTTGAGGAAAAAAACAATTCAAAAAAGTAAAGATGCAAGCATGAACTGTTCTTAGAAATAATAAAGTCCCTCTCCAAATTCCAGCATGGTTTCTAGCAGCTTAATGCCTTGTCTGTAAGGTTACCCTGGTGCCTTTAAAATTCCTGCCTGGGAGGGGAAACTAGGTGGCTTAGTTGCCTCAGGTCATGATCTCAGTGTCCTGGGATTGAGTCCTACTTTGGGCTCCTTGCTCAGCATGGAGGCTGTCTACCGCTCTTCATCTGCTCCTACCAGCCTTCCCCCCTCCACACTAGTTCTCTCTCTCTCTCTCTCTAAAATGAATGAATGAATGAATGATAAATAAATAAAATCTTTTTAAAAAATGCCTGCCTGGGAAAGATCAAGGATGCCAAAATAATTTGTTGTTTGTTATAGGCAACACTTGAAGATGAGGCCCATGTCTCCCATCTCTGTGGGAGGGCAGAAACCTAACTTTGATAAACATTAGTGAGATTCTATCCAGTGAGGTAAGATAATGAAAATAAATAAATGTATGAAGATTGAAAAGGAAGAAGTAAAACTTTTTTTTTTTTTTTCCCAAAGATGACTTGGTTATATTTAGAAAAAGTGTAATTTTCTCAAAAGGACCCCAAGAATTAATGAAGACAATTAGCAATGTTACTAAATACAAGGTCATATATAAAAATCAAATGTATTTTAGAAACTAGACATAAATAATTTAAAAATTAAATTTAAAAAACCAATATTGTTTGTTAGACACCAAAACCATCAAATACTCAGGAATGACTTGAACAAAAGACATATGTGACTTCAACCTACCTGTTACTATTATGAGAAATCAAAGAAGATCTCAATAAATGGGGAACATATCACATTCATGTATTGGTAAGCTCACTGATTTATAAATGCCCACTCTTTCTAGCTTGATACATGTTAACTGAAATACATGTAAAACTGAAATGCTGATTCTAAAATTATTATAGAAATTAAAGAGCCTAGACTATCCAAGGAATCTTCAAGAACAGTAATGCTGGAGGATATACATTAGCAAGTATCAAAAATTACCATAGCCATAGTAGTAAAGGCAGGATGGTATTGCTTAAAAGATAAACAAATATAATAAGGGAACAAAGAATAGAGTTTCCAGAACCAAATCAAACATACATGTTCACTTGATATAAAACTAGGACATCAATGTAATTCTGTAGCATGAAACTCATCTTTACAATAAATGATTTTTAGATACCCATTTACTGGACTAATTGGACATACATATTCAAAACTAAATTATGACCTCCACCTTCACAACATATGTAAAACAGTTCAAAATATATTATAGACTTGAAATGAGAAAGGTAAAACATTATAGCTTCTAGATTTATTTAGAAAGAAAGAAAAGAAAAAAATAAAGATTATGAAGATTTATCTTTACGAACTGGGGTAAAGTTTTCATAAATGAATCACAAAAGCACAATCCATAAAAGAAAAGTTTTATAAGCTGGACAACATTTAAAATAACTATCAGTTTCTAAAAAGATAAAATTCAGATTATGATAGAGCAGGTTTCATTCTGAGAGAAGATATTTACAATAGACGTATCTGAAACAAATTTAATTCCAAAATATATTAAGAACTATCAGGAAAAAACCACTGACAATCATATACTTTAGTGAGCAAAAATCTGCATAGACATTTTTAAAAGAGGATCCGACAGTCAAAAAGTCTACAGAAAAATACTCAACATAAAAAGTCATCAGGGAAACTCAAATTAAAACCACAATGTGATACCACTGTATTTCACCTGAATGGATGAAATGAAGAATTAATAATACCAAGGATATGAAGCAATTAGAACTTTCACACAGTAGTGAAAATGATACAACTTTAAAAAAATGTTTAGTAGTATATACCAAAGCTCCCTCACACACACACAAACACACATGCGTGTACACACACACACATCCCATAGACCTCTGAACCTTTGATTCTATTCTGAGATTTGCAAAAGAAATGAATGATTATGTCCACAAAAAAAAGAAAGAAAATTACAGTGTTCCTGACAACATTCTTATAAAAGCCTCATGCTGAAAACAATAGTAGTGTCCATGAACAGTAGGACGGATAAATAAATCACAAGATATCCATACAGTGCAGTTATGCAGGGCAGTAGAAAAAGAACAGACCACTCCCACACACCCTAATATGAGTGATTCACACAAACATAATGCTGTGCAAAAGAAGGCAGATGTGAGAGTACATAATTTAGGATTCCACTGAAATTAAATTATAAAATTGGGGGTGCCTGGTTGGTTCAGTTGGTTAAGCAAGTGACTCTTGTGCTCAGCTCATGATCTCAGGGTGGTGAGACTGAGCCCCACATTGGGATCCATGCTGGGTGTGGAGGCTGCTTGAGATTCTCTCTCTCCCTCTCCCTCCTCTGCCCCTCCTCCTGACTTATGCATGCATACTCTGTCTCTCTCTAAAATAACAATAAGGAAAGAAAGAAAGAAGAAAGAAAGAAAGAAAGAAAGAAAGAAAGAAAGAAAGAAAGATGAAAAAGACTGTAATAACAACCTCTGATGATAGAAGTCAGAATAATAATTACATTTGGGGGAAGTACAGACTGGTTAGAGCATAAGGAAGCCTGCTAGAGTGCTGGAAATGTTGATTACATGCACACACACATATATATGTATATATTAATGTATGTGTATAATACATATATATAATGTATTGAACAAATGGATATATATGTTTATGAAAAATGTCAACTTGTACAGCTATGATCAAGGTGATACCTTACTATATGTCATTATATGGCAATAGAAAGGAAAATGGAAATAAAATAAAATAGAGAAGATAGGGAATAATTAGAACAAGACCCTGGAGGTAGCTGAAGGCAATGGGATTAAAAGTACAACTGGTGGATTAGCATTGAGAAGGAGGAATGCTACTACTTTTTCTGAGATTTTAGGGAAAGAGATAAGCATGAATCTGAACATAAGTTTTGGGGGATTTTTTTTTTTTTTTAATTTTATTTATTTATTTGACAGAGAGAGATCACAAGTAGGCCGAGAGGCAGGCAGAGATAGAGGAAGGCAGAGAGAGAGGAAGGGAGAGAGAGAGGAAGGGAAGCAGGCTCCCTGATGAGCAGAGAGCCTGATGCAGGGCTAGATCCCAGGACCCCGGGATCATGACCTGAGCCGAAGGCAGAGGCTTAACCCACTGAGCCACCAGGTGCCCCAGTTTTGGGGGATTTTGTTTTAAGTGACAAGGAGTGGGAGATGTAAGGAATTCAAACTATTAATCAGAAAAAAACCTATGGCCCCAAGAGGTTACTGGCACCAATTTAGCCACCTCCAGCACTAGTCTGGTACTAGTTATGGTCAAAGCATGGAAGTCATGTGATGCCACAGCATTCTCATCAGCTACTTTAAATTTCCATTTTATTTTGCTTCACTATGACAATTATTCCTCCCTTCATTTCTGCCCTAAACTCTATGTCTCTAAGATTCAAGACTAGTCTAGAAAGCCATACCCACATCAAAGATATTAAAAAAAAAATCACTTCCCAATTTCAGACCAACACTTCACAATGGCATTTTGCAGCTGATATTAATCTTGTGACCTGTTCTGATGCATTTCTCTCGGTATTATCAAGATACAGTGCTTTATACTAATGTACCAAAATGACAGGATCTCCATAATCATTTATTTGGAATCTATAAAACATAAAGAAATCTTCATTTAATTTTGAATTAAATATCTATTTACTATATCCATTACCCACGCCCCCAAAAAAAGAAAAAGAAAGAGATCAATCGATTTCCTCTTCAAATGGTGGGCCTTAAAGAGACCAAGAATTTACAAAACAGAGAAGCGGTTTTTTCCCAGACTTAGAAGATGGAATAGTAGAACCATCTGGAGTGTTTTCTTGCAAATCCTCATGAATTGGCTCAGTGAAAAGTCAGGGACAGCTCTATGAAGGGAATACCAGAGGTACTACCTTAGCTTTTAAGAAAAGACAAATAATAACTTTTTACCAGAGAATGCTTTGGAGGAAGTATTTAAAAACAAATCAATCTTGATGTTTTTCATCTCTAAGTCACAATTTCTTGTCAAAATCTAGAGCCAGGATGTATAATTATTCAAATTCTGGCCTATATATGAAATATTTCTTTCCCAGATTTAGCAACGTTGAGTTAATGTTTTGACTTAGCTACCAACCAAGGATACATCTTCTGTATATGAAGTAACATGTAGACAGGAGAGAAATCCTTCTTTGTATCTAAGAGGTTAAGGGTCAATATTATAAAATTACTTGCTTCTACAGGCTGTAGGGGCTTTCCTTCTATCTTAAAAACACTCCAGCTTCTAAACAGTATGGATTTTTTTGTTTGTTTTTGTTTTGTTTTGTTTTGGTTTTTTGGGCTGCAATGATAATATATTCTCTGGTTCCCTCTCATCAGTAAAGCAAAGGTTTAGATTCCTTCTAACACTTCCTCCTCCATTTGATCTTCTAAATGTATTTGGAACTACCAAGGAAGCTATTTCTGAAAGCTCCTAGGGTGAGCAATAGGAAGTATTACTGTAATAAATCATGATTCAGAGGCTCAGAGACAACTGGGTGGTACTAAAGCCTTTCAAAAGACTTGATCAGATTGCAGCAACAATGGCTCTCTGCCCTACAGCTGCCAGGAAATACATCTGCAGGTTGGTTTTTTTTTTTTTTTTTTTTTTTTTTTACTGGAGAATAACTGGGTTTTGGTCATCTGTATAGAATTTGAAACTCAATCTCTGACATTTCAGAAAAATAGAGCTTAATACTAAAACTGCATCAGTATGTTTTGTGCTGAAAACACCACAAGGCAATACTCGGTGAAAAGAGTAAGGATAAAGATTATGCTCAAAGGGAATGACCTATAGGGGAAATAAAATATCCAGGAGTAGTGACTCTACAATGTCAGCAACAGCATCTGACAAGAAAGAACCCCGTTCGAGGATGCCCTGGGCTTTTATCTTTACAATAGCTCCTTATAACTATATAGCTCTCTACAGATTACAGAACACTTCAAACATATTACAGCGACCACCACATTTCCGTCCCTTAAAATCCTACATCAGGAAAATCAAGGAGGCAAGTGAAAGGGAAACATAACTGTGGCTACAAATGTCTTATTTCCAGAAAGGCATTTTGAAATTTCTGTCTCATTTTGTTGTTGGAATCTGAGGAACATTTCTCCAAGTTTCTTGAAATGACATGAGTTTTTGGTTATGAATAACCTTCACTATCTATATTTTTAAACACTTAATCCAGGGTGTCTCAATTTTGCCATTATTGACCCCCTGGTGATTCTTTGTTGTGGGAGAGTGTCCTGTGCCTTGAGGATATTTGGCAGTTTTCCTGTCCTCCACTCACCAGACACCAGTAGCCACCACCACACCCAGTTGTAAAAGCCACAAATGTTGGCAAATGTTGCCAAATGGACTGCGGACCATTTTGGGTTGGGGGGGAAGTTTATAAGGCAAGAGAACAAAGTAGCTATTTTGATTCAAATAAATTCTTTTTTTTAAAAAAGATTTTATTTATTTGACACAGAGAGAAAGAGTACAAGCAGGGGGAGTGGGAGAGGGAGAAGCAGGCTCCCTGCTGATCAGGGAGCCCGTTGCAGGACCTGATCCCAGGACCCCAGGATCATGACCTGAGCAAAATGCAGATACTTAACCAACTGAGCCACTCAGGTGCCCTCAAATAAATTCTTATACCAAAAAATCCACATTATATATGAAAAATTGGGGAGAATTGTTAACTTAACAAATCTGTTTACTACCTACAAAACAGAATATCATTGATTCTTTTGGACAACAAATGAACACATAAGTTCCAATGTTTATCACTCCACTGTGCCAAATGAGTCTCTTTATTACATTTTGGAAGAATTTGTTCTAATTTTTTTATATTGGCAGACATTGCATTCAGAAGTTCATTCTCATACAAGGTCTTTTCAAAGGTCAGATTTGGGTTTCTCATTCTTTCTACCATTGTCTTTCCTGTACCTAAGAAGACACAACATTCGACTATAGTTACATTATACAGGACTCAGGACGAATCTTTTGATTCACATGTTTTTGTTCTTTCTTGTCATGGAGACAGAACCAGTATTTGTACAATCCCTTCCAAACTAATGATAAAAGACAGATGTTCTTTCCTCGAATCAATATAACTCAAGAAATAATGTGAAAAAAAAAAAAAGATGTTCTCAAGTGAAAATAGAAACGCATCAAAGATAAATGAGAGTAAAAAAGTCCAGAATTAAAATATTTGACAGAATATTTAAAGGAATTAATGAGAACTACATGTAAATAAGCATTAATTAAGCTAATTTGAAGTGTGGGGAGCTATTTTCAATCTTTGGATAATATCTGAACTTGGAGAAAAACAAAATGTCAACTTCATCCTAATAGAAACTTAGCAATACTGATGAGATCATCTGGGTGGATAAGATTCTAGCAATTCAGAAACAATCAGAAATTCTAAATTTGAAGAAACTGAAATTCAGTTAAGAAATTAGGCTATTTGAGAATGAGGTGAGAATGTGAAAAATGTTTTGGAGGTTCCTATTTGATAAGAGCATAAGAGATGAATCAAATGAACACTGGAAGTGATTTTCTTGAATAAAGCAGATGAATCTAGGGTATAAAGAATAAAGCTTTTTATTTTCATATAGTCCCAATACTTTACTTGCTGCTGTCAGGAGAGAGATCTAGAAAGATATCGCTATGGCCAATGTCAGAGAAATTTCTGCCTATGCCCTCTTCTAGGATTTTTATGGTTTGAGTTCTCACATTTAGGTCCTTAATCCATTTCGAATTTATTTTTGTGGATGGTGTAAAAAATGGTCCAGGTTCATTTGTTTGCATATTGCTCCCTGGTTTTCTCAACGCCATTTGTTGAAGAGGCTGTCTTTTTTCATTACATAGTCTTGCCTCCTCTGTCAAAGATTAATTAACCACATATATAATTGTGGGTTTACTTCTGGGCTTTCTATTCTGTTCCATTGATCTACATGTCTATTTTTGTACTGTCTGCACAGAAAAGGAAACAACCAATAAAACTAAGAGAAAACCTACTTAATGGGAGGAAATATTTGCAAATGACAAATCTGATAGAGGGTTAATATCTAAAATATATAAAGAACTTATACAACTCAAAACCAAAAAACCAAATAATCCAATTAAAAAATGTGCAGAAGACATGGACAGACATTTTTCCAAAGAAGATATCCAGATGGCCAACAGACATGTAAAAAGATACTCAAATAACTCATCATCAGGGAAATGCAAATCAAAATCACAATGAGATATTACTTCATACCTGCCAGAATGTTTAAAATAAAAAATTCGGGAAACACAAATCTTGGGGAAGATGTGGAGAAAAAGAAACCTCGTGCTCTGTTGGTAGGAATGCAAACTGGTACAGCCAGTGTGGAAAACGATATGGAGTTTCCTTAAAAAATTAAAAATAGAAATACCCTATTATTTGGTAACTGCACTGCTGGGTATTTACTCAAAGGATGCAAAAACTACTAATTTAACAGTATACATGCACCCCTATATTTATCGCAGCATTACTTATAATAGCCAAATCATGGAAGCAACCTGTGTGTCCATCAATAGATGAATAGATAAAGAAGAGGTGAGATTATATATATATGAGTATTATTTATCCATAAAAAGAATGAATTCTTGCTATTTGCAACAACATGGATGGATCTAGACAGTATTATTCTAAGTAAAATAAGCCAGTCAGAGAAAGGCAAATACCATATGATTTCATTCATAGGTGAAATTTAAGAAACAGAAAAAAAATGAACAAAGGAAAAGAGAGAGTGAGAGGGAGAGGGAGAGACAGCCTCCCAAAACAGACTCTTAACCATAGAGAATAAACAGATGGTTATCAGAGGAGAAATGGGAAGGGGGATGGTCAAAATAGGTGATGGGATTAAGAGTACACTTATCTTGATGATCGCTGAATGATATATGGAATTGTTGAATCACTGTATTGTATAGCTGAAATTAATATAATGCTCTATGTTAAGTATACTAGAGTTAAAATTAAAAAGGAAAAGAAAAAAGAATAAAAATTAGGTATATATTATCAACAGTGCAGGCCACATCTATAAACACAGGAAGTGAAAAGACCAATAAAAATTTCAAAAATCTCAAAAAAGAAGAGAGAAGAGTAGAGTTAATTTTTTAACTTGGAACCAGGTCTTACTCATTTAGAAGTGCATTTACAGTCCTGTTGCCCAGGTTTTCAGGTCCACTTGAAGAAAATGACCCACAAATTGTCCAGCTTCTATGTTGCCTATAAATTTTATATCCTCTTAAATGTAAAGTTCTTATAGGTTTTAAGCATTTTTTTAATGTTAATTAGGGCCCTAAACTCTGCAAACGTTCATTCTATTGCTGTTCAGTGCCAAATTTGGGGCTTTCTGGAAGCATGACATAAAAAGCCAATAAGACAAGCAGCTGCCCAAGATTCTGGTTCAGAAGATGGTAAGTCCAAAGCAGAGAATGATTTAGCTTTAAGAAACAGGGCTTCCTATTGAAAAATGGAAACCAAACATATCTAATTTGCCTAGTTAGGCTGGGCTAATGGGCCATTTTATTTTATTTACTTACAAGATGGTCATAACAATTTTCATGCATCAGTCACTATTCTAGGCACTTTACCAAGATCAATTTGTGTATCCTCCTTGAAATAAGCCTGCAAGGTCCATACTATTATAATCCTGATTAAAAAAAAAATAATAAGGAAACTAGAGAAGTAAAGTTGCTTACCCAGGACCCTCAGCTGACTAAAAACAAACCCAGCTTTCAAATCCAGACATTCTGGCTCTTTAATCTATCCCCTTACATACTATACTCTGCTGCCTGAATCAGAATTGAAAATGTAACAGAAGCAGCTCAACTCTGGCACCAGGAGTCAGAGGATGAGGATGTCTTGAGTGCTTAGACACACAAAGGGATCAAAACCTGGAAAATCAATTTTACCATGAGAGCCAAGGGTATGTGACTAGAACCTAAAAAGAGATGAGATAGGAAACAGGCCGGATTGGAAGATGAAATGGTAGTAAAGTAAGGGAGTCCAGAGGAATGGCCAAGAAAGTGTGTGTGTGTGTGTGTGTGTGCACGAGCGCGCGCGTGTGTATATATATATATATATACCGTGTTAAGACTACTAGCCCCTGTGTCATGGGTGGATTGGGCTAATTTAAAGTAACACAGTAGAATTTGAGGAAAATTTCCTCCTGTGAATTTCTCTCTTTCCCTTCCTTCAGCTTTTTAGAGCACAGTGAAGAAATAGGACAAGAGGGAAAACAGATGTAATGTATCAACTTAACATGTTTCCTCTAACATTTTAAAAATTACTATTCATTCTTGATACACTCTTCTCACCGGCAATTGCTTCCTTTTTATTTTATCCTATGACTATTCATTTGATAAAGGCAAATCTTGGCTCTAAGATATTGATACCTTCAGGATAGAAGGTGAAAAACAAATTGAGATCCATGAAAATATAATGCCTATCACCAATAAGGTATAGGAAAATAGATCTAAAAATGTCAGTCTTATAATATGTTAAGTGAAAAAAATATCATCACCAAGGAAGGTATATTTGATGCACAAATGAACTGGGAGGTGGGTACCTAGGGAGATTATATTAGTCTCTGTACTTTTATATAACATTAGAAATCAAAAGGCAGGCAACTAACTTTCTGCAATGGTAACTTGAATATGGTCTTTAATGGACACGTCTCTTTAAGATTCTCTGAGTTTGGCAAAGATAGTTAAAAATATAGGGAAACTGGGAGGAGCCAAGATGGCAGAGTAGTTGACTGAGATGACATCAGGCTGCAAGAGTTCAGTTAGATACTTATCAAACCATTCTGAACACCTACAAACCCAACAGGAGATCGAAGAGAAGAAGAGCAGCAATTCTAGAAACAGAAAATTGACCACTTTCTGAAAGGTAGGATGTGCAGAGAAGTGAATCTGAAGCAACGGGAAGATAGACCCCAGGGAGAGGGGACAACTCCAGGTAAGCAGCGGAGCAGCTGAGCACAAAATTTGAACTTTTAAAAGTCTGCTCCACTGAGGGACATCGCTCCAGAAGCTAAGCACGGATGGAGCCCTCACAGGGACGGTATGGTCTCAGGTCCCACAGGGTCACAGAAGGATCGTGGGTATCTGAGTGTAGCAGAGCTCTCAGGTATCAGAGTGGGGAAGCTGGCTACAGAGACAGAGCTGAGGAGTGAGCTCTCAGCTTGGGGTTGGTTATCTTAGACTGTGATCTGTGGCACAGTCAGACCACTGTTCTGTGAGCAGGAACCCCACAAGTGGCAGATCTGGGAAGAATCACCTCCTCCGGAGGCAGGAATCTGCTAGCTTTGGAGACCCCAAATGGGGCTGTGTGCCAGAGACAGAAAGGCTCAGTCACAGGCCGGGTGAGCTTGGAGCATGGCCAGAGACCAGGGAGAAGGGAGGAATTGAGGATTTTTCTCCAAGGGCGCACTGAGGAGTGGGGCCCCAAGCTCTCAGCTCCTCTGGGCTGGAGATTGGGAGGCTGCCATTTTCATTCCTGTCCTCCAGAGCTCTATGGAAAGTATTCAGGGAACAGAAGCTCCTGAGAGTGAACCTGAGCAGATTACTTTACCCGGCCCATGGCAAGGGCAGAGAAATTCCACCTCGGGCAAAGACATTTGAAAATCACTACAATAGGCCTCTCCCCCAGAAGATCAGCAAGAACATCCAGCCAAGACCAAGCTCACTGATCAAGAACAGCAGAATTCCAGAGGAGGGGAAAGCAAAGCATGGAATTCATGGCTTTCTCCCCATGATTATTTAGTCTTGCAAAGTTAATTAATTTTTTTTTAATTTTATTTTTTCTTATTCTACTTTTTAAAACATTTCCTCTTTCCTCCTTTAACGTTTTTTAACTACTTCATATTAACAATACCTTTCTAAAAAAACCTTTTAAATCTTCATTATTATAGTCATATTTTATCCTTCATTGTGTCTAACTTTATTTTTTGTATACATATAGGGTTTTTTCTTCTAAAAAATTTTGGGATACAATTTCTTCTAATAGATCAAAATATACCCTAAATCTAGCACAGGGCTTTGTTCTAGTCTCCAGCCTGAATAAATTCTCTCTACATTCTTTTTCTTTTTTTTTCCAATCAACTTATCTTATCAATTACTTTTTTGGGATTTTTAAAAAAGTTTTCATCTTTACAGTCCTATTCCATCCCTTCATTGTGTTTACGCTTATTTTTGTATATATAAAAGTTTTTCTTTCTTTAAAATTTTGGGAGGTAGTTTCTTCTAAGAGACTGAAATATACCCAAAATCAAGTGGGTGGCTCTGTTCTATTCACCAGTCATTATATATATATATATACACACACACACACACACACATACACATATATATGTAATTTTTAAAATACATATATTTTTTAATTTTTAAAAAATTTTTCTTAAAATTTCTTTTTACCCCCTTTCTTCTCCCCCCAATTTGGGGCCTCTTCTGATTTGGTTAGCGTACATTTTTCTGGGGTCTTCTGCCACACTTTTAGTATTTTATTCTCTCCTTCATATATTCTTATCTGGATAAAATGACAAGGTGGAAAAACTCACCACAAAAAAAAAAAAAAAAAAAAAAAAAGAACAAGAGGCAGTACTGAAGGCTAGGGACCTAATCAATATTGACATTGGTAATATGTCAGAACTGGAGTTCAGAATGACAATTCTCAAAGTTCTAGCTGGGCTTGAAAAAGGCATGGAAGATATTAGGGAAACCCTGACTGGAGAAATAAAAGCCCTTTCTGGAGAAATAAAAGAACTAAAATCTAACTAAGCTGAAATAAAAAAAAAATCTATTAATGAGGTGCAATAAAAAATGGAGGCTCTTACTGCTAGGATAAATGAGGCAGAAGAAAGAATTAGTGATGTAGAAGACCAAATGATAGAGAATAAAGAAGCTGAACAAAAGAGACAAACAACTACTGGACAACAAGGGGGGAATACGAGAGATAAGTGATACCATAAGATGAAACAATATTAGAATAGTTAGGCTTCCAGAAGAGGAAGAAAGAGAGAGCAGGGCAGAAGGTATATTGGAGCAAATTATTGTAGAGAATTTCCCTAATATGGCAAAAGCAATAAGCATCAGAATCTAGGAGGCACAGAGAACCCCCTTCAAAATCAATAAAAATAGGTCCACACCCCATCATCTACAACATTACAAGTTGTAAGTAAAACTTACAAGTCTTAGTGACAAAGAGAGAATCCTGAAAGCAGCCCGGGACAAGAAGTCTGTCACATTCAATGGTAAAAATATTAGACTGGCAGCAGACTCATCCACAGAGACCTGGCAGGTCAGAAAAAATGGGCATGATATATTCAGAACACTAAATGAGAAAAACATGCAGCCAAGAATACTATATCCAGCCAAGCTACCATTGAAAATAGGAGAGATAAAAAGCTTCTGGGACAAACAAAAACTAAAAGAATATGTAAACACCAAACCAGCTCTACAGGAAATATTGAAAGGGGTCCGCTAAGTGAAGAGAGAGCCTAAAAGTAGTAGACCAGAAAGGAACAGAGACAATATACAGTAACAGTCACCTTATAGGCAATATAATGTTACTAAATTCATATCTTTCAATAGTTACCCTGAATGTAAATGGCTTAAATGCCCCAATCAAAAGACAAAGGGTATCAGAATGGATAAAAAAACACAACCCATCAATATGCTGTCTACAAAAAACTCATTTTAGAACCGAAGACAACTCCAGATTTAAAGGGAGGGGTTGAAAAACAATTTACCATGATAATGGACATCAAAAGAAAGATGGGGTGGCAATCCTTATATCAGATCAATTAGATTTTAAGCCAAAGACTATAATAAGAGATGAGGAAGGACACTATATCATACTCAAAGTGTCTGTCCAGGAAGATCTAACAATTTTAAATATCTATGCCCATAACATGGGAGCAGCCAACTATATAGCCAACTATATAAACCAAATAATAGCAAAATGAAAGAAATACATTGAAAATAATACAATAATTGTAGGTGACTTTAACACCCACCCCCCCACTGAAATGGACAGATCATCCAAACAAAAGATCAACAAGGAAATAAAGGCCTTAAATGACACACTGGACCAAAGGGACATCACAGATATATTCAGAACATTACATCCAAAAGTAATAGAATACACATACTCCTCTAGTGCCCATGGAAAATTCTCCAGAATAGATCACATCCTGGGTCACAAATCAGGTCTCAACCAGTAGCAAAGGATTGGGATCATTCCCTGCATATTTTCAAACCACAATATCTGAAACTAGAACTCAATCACAAGAGGAAAGTTGGGAAGAACCCAAATACATGGAGGCTAAAGAGCATCCTACTAAAGAACGAATGGGTCAACCAGGAAATTAAAGAAGAATTGAAAAAATTAATGGAAACAAATAATAATGAAAACACAACTGTTCAAAATCTGTGGGACACAGCAAAGCAGTCCTGAGAGGAAAACATATAGTGATACAAGACTTTCTCAATAAACAAGAAAGGTCTCAAATACACAACCTAACACTACACCTAAATGAGCTGGAGAAAGAACAGCAAAGGAAGCCTAAACCCAATAGGAGAAGAGAAATCATAAAGGTCAGAGCAGAAATCAATGAAATAGAAACCCCCCCAAACAAAAAACAAAAAACAAACAAACAAAAAAACAGTAGAACAAATCAACAAGACTAAGACCTGGTTCTTTGAAAGAATTACTAAGACTGAAAAACCCCTGGCCAGATTTATCAAAAAGAAAAGAGAAAGGACCCAAATAAATAAAATCATGAATGAAAGAGGAGAGATCACAACCAACACCAAGGAAATACAAACAATTATAAGAACATACTATGAGCAACTCTACACCAATAAATTTGACAATCTGGAAGAAATGGATGCATTCCCAGAGACATATAAACTACCAAAACTGAACCAGGAAGAAATAGAAAACCTGAACAGACCCATAACCAGTAAGGAGATCGAAGCAGTCATCAAAAATCTCCCAACAGGGGCGCCTGGGTGGCTCAGTGGGTTAAGGCCTCTGCCTTCGACTCAGGTCATGATCTCAGGGTCCTGGGATGGAGCCCCGCATTGGGCTCTCTGCTCAGCGGGGAGCCTGCTTCCTCCTCTCTTTCTGCCTGCCTCTCTGCCTACTTGTGATCTCTCTCTGTCAAATAAATAAAATCTTTAAAAAAAAAAAATCTCCCAACAAACAAGAGCCCAGGGCCAGACACCTTCACAGGGGAATTCTACAAAAACATTTAAAGAATTAATACTTATTCTCCTGAAACTGTTGCAAAAAATAGAAATGGAAGGAAAACTTCCAAACTTACTTTATGAGGCCAGCATTACCTTGATCCCAAAACCAGACAAAGACCCCATCAAAAAAGAGAATTACAGATCAATATCCTTGATGAACACAGATGTGAAAATTCTCACCAAAATATTAGCCAATAGGATCCAACAGTACATTAAAAAGATTATTCATCATGACCACGTGGGATTTATTCCAGGGCTGAAAGCTTGGTTCAACATCCGCAAATCAATCAGTGTGATACAACACATTAATAAAAGAAAGAACAAGAACCATATGATACTCTCAATAGATGCTGAAAAAGCATTTGACAAAGTAGAGCATCATTTCTTGATCAAAACTCTTCAAAGGGTAGGGATAGAGGGTACATACCTCAAGATCATCAAAGCCATCTATGAAAATCCCACAGTGAATATCATTCTCAATGGAGAAAAACTGAGAGATTTTCCACTAAGGTCAGGAACATGGCAAGGATGTCCATTATCTCCACTGCTATTCAACATAGTACTAGAAGTCCTACCCTCAGCAATCAGACCACAAAAAGAAACTAAAGGCATCCAAATCAGCAAAGAAGAAGTCAAACTCTCACTGCAGATGATATGATACTTTATGTGGAAAACCCAAAAGACTCCACTCCAAATCTGCTAGAAATTGTACAGGAATTCCTAAAGTGTCAGGATATAAAATCAATGCACAGAAATCAGTTGCATTTTTATACATCAACAACAAGACAGAAGAAAGAGGAATTAAGGAGACACACCCATTTACAATTGCCCCCAAAACCATACGATACCTAGGAATAAACCTAACCAAAGAGGCAAAGAATCTGTACTCGGAATACTATAAAGTACTCATGAAAGAAATTGAGGAAGACGCAAAGAAATGGAAAAACGTTCCATGCTCATGGATTTAAAGAACAAGTATTGTGAAAATGTCTATGCTACCTAAAGCAATCTACATGTTTAATGCAACCCCTATCAAAATACCATCCATTTTTTTCAAGGAAATGGAACAAATAGTCCTAAAATTTATATAGAACCAGGAAAGACCTTGGATAGCCAGAAGAATGTTGAAAAAAAAAAGCCAAAGTTGGTGGCCTTACAAAGCCAGACTTCAAGCTCTATTACAAAGCCATCATCATTAAGATAGTATGGTACTGGCACAAAAAACAGACACATAGATCAATGGAACAGAATAGAGAACCCAGAAATAGACCCTCAACTCTATGGTCAACTAATCTTTGACAAAGCAGGAAAGAATGTCCAATGGAAAAAAGACAGTCTCTTCAACAAATGGTGTTGGGAAAATTGGACAACTACATGCAGAAAAATGAAACTGGACCATTTTCTTACATCACACACAAAAATAGACTCAAAATGGATGAAAGACCTCAATGTAAGAAAGGAACCTATCAAAATCCTTGAGGAGAACACAGGCAACAACCTCTTCAACCTCAGCCACTGCAACTTCTTCCTAAAAATATTGCCCAAGGCAAGGGAAGCAAGGGCAAAAGTGAACTATTGGGACTTCAAGATCAAAAGCTTTTGCACAGCAAAAGAAACAGTCAACGAAACCAAAAGACAAGTGGTAGAATGGGAGAAGATATTTGCAAATGACATATCAGATAAAGGGCTAGTCTCCAAAATCTATAAAGAACTTACCCAGCTGAACACCCAAAGAACAAATAATCCAATCAAGAAATGGGTAGAGGATGGGGCGCCTGGGTGGCTCAGTGGGTTAAAGCCTCTGCCTTCGGCTCAGGTCATGATCTCAGGGTCCTGGGATCGAGCCCCACATCAGGCTCTGTGCTCAGCAGGGAGCCTGCTTCCACCTCTCTCTCTCTTCCTGCCTCTCTGCCTCCTTGTGATCTCTGCCTGTCAAATAAATAAATAAAATCTTAAAAAAAAAAAAAAAAGAAATGGGTAGAGGACATGAACAGACAATTCTGCAAAGAAGACATCCAGATGGCCAATAGACACATGAAAAAGTGCTTCACATAATTCAGCATCAGGGAAATGCAAGTCAAAATCACAATGAGATACCACCTCACACCAGTCTGTATGACTAAAATTAACAAGTCAGGAAATGGCAGATGTTGGCGAGTATGCAGAGAAAGGGGAACCCTCCTACAGTGTTGGTGGGAATGCAAGCTGGTGCAGCCACTCTGGAAAACAGTATGGAGGTTCCTCAAAAAGTTGTAAATAGAGCTACCCTAGGACCCAGCAATTGCACTACTGGGTATTTACCCTAAAGATACAAATGTAGTGATCCAAAGGGGCATGTGCACCCAAATGTTTATAGCAGCAATGTCCACGATAGCCAAACTATGGAAAGAACCTAGATGTCCATCAACAGATGAACGGATAAAGAAGATGTGGCGTATATATATATATATATATATATATATATATATATATAATGAAATACTATGCAGCCATCAAAAGAAATGAAATCTTGCCATTTGCAATGACTTGGATGGAACTAGAGGGTATTATGCTGAGCGAAATAAGTCAATCAGAGAAAAACAATTATCATATGATCTCCCTGGTATGAGGAATTTGAGAGGTAGAGTGGGGGGTTTGGGGAGTAGAAAGGAAAAAAGGAAACAAGATGGGATTGGGACAGAGACAAACCATAAGAGACTCTTAATCTCACAAAACAAACTGAGGGCTGCCAGGTGGATGCGGGTAGGGAGAGGGTGGTGGTGTTATGGACATTGGGAAGGGTATGTGCTATGGTGAGTGCTGTGAAGTGTGTAAGGCTGATGATTCACAGACCTGTACCCTTGGGGTTAATAATTCATTATATGTTAATAAAAATTTTTTAAAAATGTAAAAAAAAAATAGGGAAACTTATTTTAGTCTGTCAGTCAGGAAAGTGAAAAGTACATGCAAGGAACTCCTGCAGTATCTGAATTGGAACCTGATGATATACTCTTAGTCAGAAGTACAGGCCTATGTGGTGAAAATGGTTCATATAGTTTAATCTATATTTGGGGAACAATTTTGTTTTATTGACAACCTTGGGAGAACTATAGATAAAAGAGCAAGTACTTTAAAAAAATGTTTAGTCCATGGTTGGCCTATTTGATAGCCTTGTTTTAAGGGTGACCATTTAACTTAGAAAGTGGCACAGCCAGCTACCCCAACAAACTTAGTAGGACCTTTTCTTCAACAGAGATGCTAACTCTTACTGAGAAAGCCTGTAGAAGGAACAGTTCCTCCTTCCATATTCTATCCCATATGATACTTTGATGTCCCAAAACTGGCAAAGTAAAATCATAGTAAACCAAAAATTCTCTTTATCTCACCCTAGCAGACTCTCACAGAGATACACAGAGTCTTTTCAGAGAATTCCCCCTCAAGTCACAATATAGCTTGAGCACAGATCTGCCTCTGAAAAGATGTACAAAGAGAAGAAAATCGCTGGGATGAAAAAATGCTTCAGCAATTCAAAAGAAGGAAATCAATTGGAAGAATGAAAAATTCCCATTTTTTGAAATGAGATTTCTACAAGATAGAGGTTAGGATTCTAGAAAATCTTTATTT
Organism: Lontra canadensis; assembly: GCF_010015895.1. Taxonomy (NCBI): domain Eukaryota; kingdom Metazoa; phylum Chordata; class Mammalia; order Carnivora; family Mustelidae; genus Lontra; species Lontra canadensis. The sequence continues at coordinate 3,775,781 of NW_022631047.1, read as the reverse complement.
TCAATAAGACAGAAGATGTTTCTGGAGGAAGAGAGGCACAAAAAGGGAAATTATGACATCATGGAAAAATTGCTTGGAAAGGGAAAACATGATTGCAAAGTTTTAAGAAGTACTAGAAACAGCAAAAATCAATGGGAATATTACAGACAACTAGAATAATGAATTAGAAAAAAATAGTTTTTTAAAAACATAATTCAGAAAAAAGGATGGGAAACAAACTCAGAAAAAGAGACATGGAGGAAGTATTGATTCATTAATTTATCAATTCACTTAACAAATATGTCTTGAGCACCCACTATCTAAAGGCATGTTGCTGGTGATAGAATGGTGAACAGGAAAATGTCCTTGCCTCATAAAGGTTAAATTATAGTGAGTGGTACTGAAAATAATTGATGAGCAAATGAATGTATAAAATAATATCAGGTAGTATCGAATGCTATGGAAGAAACCAGAACAAAGAGGAAGAGAAGGAATGATAAGGGGGTTCCCAGAGATGGCCTCTCTAAAAAGGTGACATTGAGCTGATAAAAGCAATAACATAAGAGGGTGAATTGTGTACAGGGCATTCCCGGCAGAGTTTGGCAAGTTAAAAGACCATGAGGCAAGGACCAGTGTGTGTATATTCAAGCAGATGTAGTGGAATGACCAAGCATAGAATGCTGGAAAATGAAGTCAAAGAGTTAGCCAAGACCAGATAATTTAGATTCTGCAAGATCATGTAAGAGTTTGGATTTATAAGAGGGAAGGCAGTAACACTGTCTTGTGAGATTTCTACATATTCAGAAATGAACACAAACAGAAACAAAAGATCCAAACTGCATTCAAGTAAGTAACAGAACCGCCCTAAAAAAAGGAGTGTGGGGATCTAAATAACAGCTGAAATTGCATTTTAATCACATGTTTCAAATTTGAAAACAAAATAATGACAAATCCCTAACTCTCTTAATATAGGTGTTGGAGCCCAGAAGTAACCAAAATATGTCTTCTGACTCAGTAAGCTTTCCACTACCACGCATTCGATCAGCAGGGTCACTACCTAGGGCTATCAGCATGCACCTTTAAATCAGCTCCCTGAAGTTTAATTTGAATAATATAGCAAAAAGACAAGGGACTTTGGAACCCTACTAAGTTTTAAATTCCAGATTTGTTCTTTGTTAGCTCTTAACATTGGGCAGATCATTTAATCTGAGTATGATTTCTCCCATCAGTAAAGGGAACATAATAAAATCTAGTTTACTGGATTGTAGTAAAAATCAAATGGCATAATTAGGCAAAGAGTGCTGGGCATGCATTCCTTACTAGCCTTAAAAGAAAAGCAATCAAGTTTCCATCTTGCTAAAATGGTTAGTTTATCCAACATTAAACTATGAATGACTACACTCCATATACAGGATTGAAGGCTAAACCCAAGAACCAAATAGCAGGAATTAAGCTTGAAATAGAATTCCATATCAATGTCTCAGTTAATGTAGGGTTTATTTTTGGGATTTCATACGCCAAGATTTAGGAGTAAGAGAGTTTACTTCTTTGGTGATGATGAGACCTCTGTAATCCATAATTAAATATAGTTAAGGATTCAAGATTTCCCTCACAAAAGACTGAGAGGTCAGTTACATGGACTTCAGTAGATTTTGGTCTTGATGAAAAGATAGAGAAAATTGCCAGAAAGAAGATGTAGATCCTTAATCCCCTTTAACCTTTAACCTCACTCACAACTTCAGTTTTCTGGCAATGGAGGAGGTATAGATATAGAATGAAATGATGGTTTTCCTTACTGAAAAAGATGATCCTAGTTATTGGGATGCTTTAAAATTAAATCTATTTTTGCCATTGAAGAGTTACTTATAAAAACTAAATTTCATTCTATCTTTTTCTAAATGTAATGTAAGATCTATTAATAATTCTTCTTGTAACATTATAAAAATGAAAAAATTGCATATTTAAGCAGGATCTGAAAAATACAATGATATAATGAGCTACTAGGCAATATCTAAAAATTACTATTTATTTACAAACAATATCATATAATTGTTTTCCTGTTCTGTCAGCACCATTATGCTAGTATTTCAGACTCAGATAAAGAGTCCAACATATATATCCTAGCATATTTGGAATTTTTGCATGGAAAAAGGAAGCATTGTAAATGAATGGTGAATGGAAGAATAATAATACAATGAATGCTCTTAGGCTATTGACTAATTATTTCAAAGAACATAAAGTTTGATCATTTATCTTCAAATACAAAAAGGAAGTCTAGATGGTTTAAAAATTCAAACATTATAATGCTTGGAAGAAAACATACGGTAACATTTTAGTAATAGTAGAGTAGAAAAATACGTTTGAGGTAATGCACCAAACCCAGAAGATATGTAGGTACAACATGACAGACTTGTAATATACAGTAATTACAGATGTCTGTATATTGAAAGATACCATAAATGACAAAAAAGAACTTTAACAAAGCAATACGGGTATGAACAAGTAAATAAAAAACTGGGCAGATAATAGAAACAGACCATGCACCAACAACAAATAGAAATAACCAATAAACATTAAAAAAGATGTCCAGGATCATTAACAAGGAAATTTAGCAAGCCTCACTAGTCAAATGGAAATGGTACAGTCAAGAGCACAGCTAGACTGGCCAGAACATCATATTGCCTTTATGAGGCAGCTAGATCTTTGAAGGAAACATTAACTTCACTGCCATCATGAATCAACACTGTGGGCTCAATGGGGGTCTTTAAGTCACAGGTGTTCTTCTATATTTCTAGGCCTGATACTGATGGCTAAGCTAAATTAAAACATGATAGTGTCCACTGAACCACTACTAATGTTCAGTCATTGTGCCAGCTACTTCTAAATGAAAGTGGATGGTTTACTCCAGTCAATGGGCAGAACTCAAGACAGTCTTAATAGTGTTGGCCAATACTACCCTTCATGAATCTTTTTACATTTTATTAACATTTGAGCTGTTGCCAGTGTCCCAGGTGTCTTGTCTGCCGCCTGAAAGTCCACAGAGTAGCAGATTAAATATACCCCCTTTTAGAGCCATGAACTGTGTTAACAAATCTCAGCTGGAACTCAGACAGACTTCATCACTCATGTAGATGTTTACTGTAAAGGCCCATTCTCTGACGAGACCAACTAAAATCAAGCCGCTGATCAAGCCTGCTCAGATGGCAACCATCACTATCTAAATTTATCGTCATACTAGACATGGCAACGCATCTACTTTTGTAGACAGGGAATAAAGTAAAGTACTATATGTTTCTGGTGCAGAAACCACTTCATGCCAAAACATGGCTCTTGTTAAAACTTGACTCCTTTGACTCACAGCTGAAGGGCACATTGCAGAAGTAACTGCTCCTGTCTTCTTTGGCAAATTAACTATATGGAATCTTTTATCCCTATTTTTTAGGCTATCTATGGTATTTCATGACTGTCAACACTTTTTCTGGTCATAGTGCTGCTGTTCTAGTCTAATTAGCTAACTCTGGCTACCCAAATATGATGCCTAAATCTAGACCATGCTCTATGTTCTGCTTTCCAAACCATCTAGAGTCTGGCAGTGGTTTGCCCTTTAAAAGCCACTGAAAAACAGGGAAATGATTATGGTATTTGAGAGACATTCATGCCCCTTATCATTTTTAGCTGCTGACATCACTGAGAGGTAGAATGGATTTTTTAGAAATCACCTAAAAACTATTTCTGATTCTATGTACCTTATCTCTTATTGGTCTATACTTCGTCATAAGATGATTTAGTTATTGAATGCAACCATCCCAGAATGAGTTGATCTCCTCTTGGCTCCCTCCTGGGTAATGATCAGAGAAAAGGGGAGGATAAATATATAAAACTATCTTAAAAATTCAGAATTATTCCTTGACTATTCCTGGACATGATGTTTGTCTACTAGTAAATTCCAGTGGGCCTGATCGGTAAACTCTCTGAGTGGCAGCCTAGGCAAAAGAGAAAGTAGTAGATTCAAACATAATTCTAATTCAGATACCTGGAATCTAGTTACACACACCACATCAGCCCTGGATGCTGATGAGGACAAGAGAATGAGGTATCTATTGATGCTCACATACTGCTTGCAGTATTGTGAGTAGTAAAGTCCTTTGTCTCTGACTTTGGAGTCTTGTGTCTTGTACTAGCACTCATGAAAAAGTAACACGCTAATATAATAGCTTATAAAAAAGGTAAAATTAAATCCCAGACTAGAGTATACATGAATCTGATACTCACCAAAAGCTGAAAAATTACTGAATTTGATTTTAAAGTAAGAGACTGTATATCCCCTGAAATCACAAACTGTATCTGTTCTTTGATCACTCCAATCTACCTACTTTATTCTACAAACTTTGTGCTGTTTAAATATCAATTAACTAAATTATATCAGAAAGCCATTACTCTAAAAGAAATACCTGCATACAGTGATAGGATCATAGGTACAGACATCATTTTTTTATTCACTCAGTATACAAAATATGCATATCCAAGAAAAATATCTTCCTGGGCTATAAGCCATTGTAACTACAGTTGGTACATTAGTTTTAATTTTCATGATAAAGGAGTTGTTATATTTAATGATATCATTTTCTTTGATTCAAGAAAATATTGCCCAGATTAGTTTAAAAATTAGCCTTTAAGTATTTCACCTTAGTTTTTTTTTTAATGTATGACCATTTAATTAACTTAAGAGCCCTACTGAAAATTTTCTAGTTAAATTTTAAAAACTAAGGAAATTAATTTTTTTCACAGTCAACTCTAGGATAGCTTTTTTGAACTTGTTATGTTTTACTTTTCACCATTTTTAGCTATCTTTCCCCCCCCTGGCTGGTTATGTGTAAATTCAGTGAAACTCAAAAATGTCAATTTACAACTCATATCCAAAAGAGAAAATATGCTCTCCTAATATTACAATGAATTCCATCACTATACATGGAATTTCATCATAGTGTCTATAAAAAGAGACAAAAAGATCACAATACAAATTGTAGGTCCTTTGTGTGTGATAGAAAGGTGTAATTTAAGAATGTTTATTTGTGCTGTCTTTGGCTGACTAAAGTAAATCCAGCAGGCATCTACCTGTGTGTGTGTGTGTGTGTGTGTGTACACGAGATGAATGGAAGTTTCCTGTGTAGAAAATGTGAGTCAGAGTAAAGCATAGATTTTCTTTGCTTCTTTACTCCTCAGTCATTTTACAAATTGGGGTCTCTGCACTCTTAGGCTGTCATAATTACCACAGTATTAAATCCAGAGTTTTGCACACACCACACCTATATTTTACCTTCCAGATTAACTCAAAGCTGATGCAAATACAATCAAGCCTATATTAGTTAGACTGTAACTTATGTATTTTATGAGAAGTCTTTATACTTCCAATACAACTCTAGTTTAAGTGATGGGGAAAATCTAATTTCATAGAGATAGTCCATGCATAATTTTCATTATATGCTACTTTATCTTGATGTAATCTCAGTTCATTTTTTTCACAATGAAATCCAGTACCAGAAACTTGAACTGAGGCAGGAAATAGTCCAGTATAATAAAAAGTTCTCCAAACTCCTGTGTTCCAGCTATGCTTCTCACAGTATCTCATTATTCACTAGTTGTTAAATGCCTATTGTCAATTTCAGGGTTTTTGTTTTGTTTTGTTTTGTTTTTTAAAGATTTTATTTATTTATTTGACAGAGATCACAAGTAGACGGAGAATCAGGCAGAGAGAGAGAGAGAGGGAAGCAGGCCTCCCGCTGAGCAGAGAGCCTGATGCGGGACTTGATCCCAGGACCCTGAGATCATGACCTGAGCTGAAGGCAGTGGCTTAACCCACTGAGCCACCCAGGCACCCCTTGTTTTGTTTTTTTTAAGTCTAGGTTTGGAAATACTAGGAAGGTCAAATCTCATGAATCAATTTCATATCCTGCCATAGTAAATGGAATCCTGTGTTGAATTTCTTACGTAAAAAAAAGGTCAGTTTCACTGTAAATATCATGTCTGTCATTGAAACAAGACATTGCTTAGCTACTGACAGATGTAGTTGTTCACCTACAGGCTTCCCTAGAGTGGTTTTCTAGTCTTAAAATTTAATTCTTTCCAGTATAAATTCTGATCCAGTAACAAGCGATTTATGTGGATGAGTCTTGCGTATGGTGATTAAGAGTCAGAGAGCTCTGAGGAATGAATTCAGCCTCTATTACCTAGGAGCTGTGTGACCTTCAGCAAATTACTCAAAATCTCTGAACCTGAGTTTCCCCATGTACAGAATGGGGATTTAAGGTCATTATGAAAATTACATGAGATAATGTATATAAATTACCTGATAGAATCTAAGTACTAAATAAATGACAGATATCATTATCATATGACATTTCCACTTTCTTCTATTCCCTACAACCAACACACTCTTCTTTCATTGTTACCTAAAAATATGTTACCTATCTTGTAAGTTTCATCCCAAACTCAACTTTTCTTTTAAAAATTTTCAAAATGCCCGGAGATGGAAATTATTTCTCTACTCCCTCAAACTTAGGTAAACTCAATTGAGCAAATATTTATTAAAAGGAGTGATATGTGCAAAAAAGTACAACTTGTTATGGTAAATTCTAGAATTGAAATATGATTTTATCATCTCACATAGCACCAATATCATAGATATAATATTGTAAAATAACTAATACTAGCAATATTTGTTCTTTTGGCCCCAGAAGGACATAAAAAATTCACTTATTGTTAATATCAGTCTCAAGCATTAATCTCAGGCATTTCCAGTTTGTTTCCTAAAATGTATATAATTATTATAAAAAATGAATTAAAATATTTTCTTCTTTACGTTTGTTACTTTCACCTCCATGTCCTCTGTTTTCCTAGAATTTGTTCATCATTCATTAGAGGTTAAGAGAGGTGTGGTCAGGGAACAAAAGGTCAAGAAGACTCCAATATAGACTTATGAAATATGAAGGATGAGTAAGTGCTACCTGGACAGAACAGAAGGTGAACAGGCTGATGGGGATCATTGGGAGAGAGCTTGATTTTGTGAAGAGAATATGACAGATGATGTAAGCAGCTGGGCAAGAAAGAACACTTTAACCTCATGTATTTAATTTATCCTTACACGTGTTTAAGGGAAATTATCTTTTTACAGAAATTTTCCCAAGCACAACTTTCAAACTGTGTTAAAGTATTTCCATTCCCAAGGAAACTGCTGGGAAAATTTCGTCTTAACAATTATTGCAACAGTGTTTTTCAGATCCAAGATTGAATTTTCAGACCAAGACTGCCAAGACTTGGTATTTGGAGTCAAGCAATACTACATTTTAGAGAACTTTTAGGTGCTGCTGACTCTTAACGTAGGAACGAACAGGGAAAGAAAAACAGGTGCTCTTCCATATCTCTTTAGTGCTCAGGCCCTTCGTGCAGTTTGCAAAAACAAAACAAAACAAAGAAACAACCATCATCATACCTTTGGTTTCCATGATGTATAGATCTATTGATGGACATGTGTGTCCAAAAGAATCTAAATTTGGGTAAGTAAAAAGCAATTGATCCTCGAGGTAAGTGTGGCCACTATAATACCGCACCTCTAACCCTCACATTACCACCACTCTAGGGGCCCTGGAGATAACGCTGAGAGAGCAACTATCTGAATCAGTCCCTTTCACAGATTTCCTCGTGTTTCATAGGTCATTTGTAAGGACTCCCCACATTCAATGAGCTGGAAAGTGTTCCATTGTCCACTATTTCTGGAAGAGTTTGTGGAGGCTTGGTATTTCTTTCCTAAATATCTGATAGTATTCATTAATGGAGATACCTAGGCTTATATTTTCTCTCTAGTAAGATTTTTACTTACTAATAAATATCTTTGTTACAGATAAATTCATACTTTCTATTTTCATGAGTCAATATTGATAACTGCATTTTTTAGGAATTTGCTCATTTCATTGGGATTGTCTATTGACATAACATTGTTTATAGTATTTCCTTATAAGTCTTTTCATTTCTGTAGGGTCAGCAGCAATGTTCCTTCTTTCTGATTTGGTAACTTTTGTCTTTTGTCCTTTTTATCATTGCTTGTTGAGGGGAAGTTTTGTTAAGCTCCTTCCTCTACAACTTCAAAAGCTGCATCATACATTTGGTCCTTATTTATAGACAACATAATCTTATATTATTTGTTTATGTATTTATGTGTTTATTTTTTAAGTAAGCTCCATGTCCAGTGTGGAGCCTGACATGAGGCTTGAACTCATAAGCCTAAGATCAAGACCTGGGCTGAGATCAAGAGTCAAACACTTAACTGACTGAGCCACCTAGGTACCCCAAATAAAAATAGAATGAGTAAAAAATTATTCAAATACACTATCCAGGAAGGTGAGAGAACTAGCTTGGGGTATTGCACAGTCAAGACCAAAAAAGCCAAGGAAAATGACTATCTATACTATAGGACCTATAGATACCTATGGCGGCAGAGGATGAGTGCCCTAGGTACTGCAACAGTTGCCACAGGCACACAAATGCCTTCTATTTTGTTCTTCTCTGGAGATACAGTCTTCCAGTGTACAGCTATCATTTTAGTTGCTCATTTCAGACTCACAACCAGCTAGTAAATTTAGCTCACATATGGCAATGTGGTAGGAAAGGTGTCTGGAAAACCTATTGTCAGTAGCTTTATTATAGAGAAAGTAAAAATTGAGGGAGTTGTAACAGATGCCAAGTAAGCCAACTAATATTTTCTACTATAGTGACTTCATATGATTTGGGTACTTCCTAATTCTTCAACCTCATCTTTTAACACTCAAATGACCACCATGCTTCAGTCACACTGTTTTAGGTTTTGTTTATTTTTCTGTCTCAGATAACCTTGTAACACTTCTATTACACTTCTATTTTCTATTCTTTCTGATTCAAATGCTCTTATTTTAAGTATTGGCATGGTTGACTTCTATGCCACATCTTCTAAGAAATCTTCTGAAATCATTTTGACTAAAAGTAGCCAACTCTATCCTGACTTAGAAATTTCTCTTTGATTCCTATGATCCTCTTTTATTTTATTCTTTTTTTTTTTAGGCTCAGTTAGCCAACATATAGTATACCATTAGTTTTTGATGCAGCATTCAATGATTCATTAGTTGGGTATAACATCCAGTGCTCATCATAACACTTTTATTTTATTCTTAACATGAGTTAGTATTATTAATTTGCATGCTTATTATCTGAATATAGCAACATAAATTAGCTCCATGAAGGCAAAGATTCTGTATATTTATATAACCAACTGCTGAAGACAGAATATAGCACATTTTAGGCCAGCATTATCCAATAGGATTTTCTGCAATGATGAAAATGTTCTATATTTACAGTCCAGTAGGACAGCCACTAGACATATGTGCCTACTGAGTACTTCAGATCAGTTAGTGCCATTGAGGAGCTGAATTTTAATTGTTATTTAATTGTAATTACTATAAATTTAAGTCACCACATGTGTTTAGTGGTTTAGGGTTAGCTTTCAAAGCTATTTGTGTAATGGAGTAGTTAATATCTAGCAAAAAGATTGTGTACATAATTCCTATACATCTGTACCCCTATTATCACAAATGTATTTGTTGGTTATATAAATTATTTCAATCTCTAAGTTGCCTTCAACAAAAGTAAGGATTTCCTAAGAAGCTGACCCCCAAAAAATCAATTTTTCACTTTCATCTATGCCCACCCTTCATATTTAAGGAATTTACTCAGTGAAGAACATTTCTGAAAATCAGTGGTGTTACCTCTATAATTTTTAACTTGGAGAATAAAAACAGGACAACAATTTTAATCATCCTTTTTGCATCATTTGATGTAATATGGAAGACCACTAAAAAACAGATGGTGACAAGAGATCAATGTTTCAGAATGAGAAAGAAAAAGAAAAAAAAAAACAGCATTAGATGATATATAGGAAGTCCGCATTCTTTATGATTTTTGTTAAGACTTTAGTTCTATAATCTATGATCTTGATCTCTGAAATATCAGTTTGCTTTCAAAACAAGGTTTTTCATAGGTATTCTCAATTTCAGGTTAGTATTTTTGAAACTGTTACAGATTTGTTTCTTTACATTCACTCCAAATGTTAAGGCTGTGACTTGAGTATGTATTTGGAAAGAACAGAAATTAATTCTATACTAGAGGAGAAGAGACTGGAAAATCCTGTCTCAAGGGAGGTAGAGGATACATGCAATACACATGTAACTTGCTTTCTCTGTGCTGAAGTCCAAGAAGGAGATGGCATGTTAAAATAAGGGAAAGAAGAGGAACTCTTGCCTATGCTCATTTGGAACTCCAAAATACATTGTAAAGTATCCCTTTACCGAAAGCTGCAGTTCTGCAAAGCTGAGCAAAAAGAGAGCCTATAGATCCTGTGTCATAAAGAATTTTGTTTGAAAAAAAGTCTGTAGGTTGATTTATGTTTTAAAAAATCTGAAAGCTTGCCAAAAAGAGACCAATTAATTTATTACAGCATGTCAAAAAAGAAGTGGTATTAGTAAGATTTACTGAAATATATTGTCAAAAGTACACAACTTCCACTCTGGGTTGGGATGTAGACGAATGTGAAAATTTGCACTGCTTGGCAACAAAAGGAAATATTAAGTCAAAATAAAAATCATAGTGTTGCACAGGGATAGTGACAAGTGATGACTGCAAAGAAACTTTGATAAACTAAATTCTCAAAGAGAAGCAAGGTCTCACCAGAAGAGCAAATTGCCTATCACTAGCTTCTAAAGACGAGGGTCAATAACTTATCTGCAGAGAGTTGGGACTCACATATATAGAGAGATACTTTAGGAATGAAGGAAAATCACCCAGGTCTTAGATTATAGGATAGGTTAATGAAATTAACTAAAACCCAGAAAATCTCCAAATGCATAAACTGCTCAAAAATTGTTTGCAACCATAATTAATGAGTACTGCATTTGCTTTCCCATCTTAAAAAACTAGAAACCAGAAAAATACATGAAAAGATTATTTTCAGATTCTGAATAGTTGGAAGTGATCCATAGAGAAGCTAAACAAATGAAATAAGCATAATAACTGACATAGTCTCCTGCTTAAAAGAACTTTTCAAATGGTGTTATAGGAAAGAAGACCCAAATAGAAAAGATAGAGCTTGGAGATGAAGGAGATAGAGGCAGCTGGAATTTGGAGGGCTGAAGACCAGAGAGGACGGAGAAATAAGCAAAAGTTTCAGAAATCTGTATAGAAGTTTCCTAAAGTCTGTGGTTAAATAATAAGCCAAGTATCTGTGCAGTAAAACACATGGCAGGAAATTGTAAGAATACTCCTCAGCACTAAGATAGGTCTGAGATTGTCTGAATATTGGCCATAAAAAGTTGATAAACCATGTTGAACAGTCAGGGCAGTCAGGAGACATTCTAGAAGCATAGTGTCTTCATAGTAGTGTTGAGCTAGACATGCTATACTATAACTGTCCTAACAGTGCTTAGAAATAAGCCTTGGCAAGATATCAAGTTAATCTCCAAATAATTTATCTCTTTCTAGAAAAAACTGCAACAATCTTAAGAGGAAGGACTCAAAGTTCAGCATTCAACAATATCCAGCATCCATTCCAAAAATAACAGACAAAAAGTAGGAAAACTGGTGCAATTACTGGAGGGAGAAATTCCATTGAAACAGATACAGAAATAACAGATAAGCAAGTCAACATAAGGACTTCAACACACTCATTCTAACTATGGTCAAGGGTGTAACAAACAAACATGAAAATAATGAGAGAAGAAATGGAAGACATAATTTTCTAGAGATGAAAAGCACATATCTATATTTTTAAATTCACTGGATGGGATTAACAGCAGGTTATACAATGCAGATGAAAAAAGATCAGTGAATATTATGACACTGCCATAGAAATTATAAAAAATAAAGCACAGAGAGATAAAAACTAAACAAATAAACACAAACTAAGGGATTTACAGGACAAACTCAAGCTGTTTAATATCATTGTAATTGGACTATCAGAAGGAAAGAAAGCAAAAAGAAAATTTGAAATTATAATGGCTGAAATTTTTCCAAATTTTATGGAAATAAAATCCATAGATCCAAGAAAGTTAATACACCAAACCAATATAAATACAAAGAAAACTATATAAGACATACAATTAAATTACTAAAAACTATTATGAAGAAAAATTTTAAAACAATCAGAATAACCAGAAGACATATTCCAAATAGGTGAATAAAAAAAAAGAATCAAAAACTTCTCATAAGAAATTACATAAAAGACAAAGTAACAGTATCTTCTTTTGAAGATAAAAGCTATCACCTCAGAATTCTTTATCCAGGAAAAAAGATGTCTTTCAAAATGAAGGTGGTCTTCCTGTCTCTGCTTAGGGTATATTAAGTTGGAAATAGTTTACTCCCAATCTAACAAATAGAAAAAGCCAGACAGATCATAACTTGCAAATCATAACTCTTTTAAAACCTATTAGAGAGCAAATAAATAGGGCAACCAACTAGTCTGACATGTAAAGACAGACAGATATTTCCAAAGAGAAATGAAATGCTACTACTGGCTTACCTAAGGCAGACCACAGGAGGAAAATGGGCTTCCTATTATTTTGATAAGAAATGTTCAGCTAAAAATCTTAGCCAATTAAAAGCTGAATATAGTTTGGCATAAGAATTTGCAGCCATTTGAAAGCTTTTCTCAATGGATCTCACCAAGTTCTCATGAAAAAGATAGAGGGTAGAGTGGGAGAAGGAGGAAAGCCACCCTCAGGTGTACACTAGAGGGAGGGTAATAGGAAAAGCACAAAGTTCCACCAGATAAAAGTCTTAAGGGAAGCAAACTTTGTTACTCACAGAGATTTTAGTGAACAGCCATTTGGGTGAGGGAAGAGAAATAAAAATCCCTCTTTTTCTAGGCTTCAAGAAAAACCATTCTAGACTTATACCATTGAAGGTGTTCTACTATTGTACAAGAGGTAAAATAACTGAAAAAGTCCCATCTCCAATACCCAAGAATAGGTCTTGCTGAAAATAGGCTGAGTTGTGACAACAGACTACACCTGACTCCCTACCAGACGAATAAGCATTCAGTAACAAGTAATAGTGGTTTACCACTGGAAAATGGACAAAAGCATGGAGAAAGTCTTTCTGAAGTACAGGCTTAGAGGAAATACCTGAAGTTGAGGGTAGAATAGGAACACTGAGAAAAAAACTGTAGCAATCTAGTCCTACACTAAACATAAGATAACAGTAGAAAAATTTGAAGCTTGTAATATACTGAGAGTAATAATAGCAATAACAAACATCAAACAAAAGAGTAAAATCCAAGCCCAGCTAAACTCCTAACTAGATTATCTCAGCCCCTCACACTTAAGGCAGAGCCGAAAGAGAAGCCTGCCAATTTTTGGCAAAAATATTATTTCAGTCTCTTTTGTTCTTGAAGTTATGAAACACACACACACACAAAAGTGACCATCAAGGGGCAATCAAGAGAAATACAACCCACTTTTTTTTTTTTTAAAGATTTTATTTATTTGACAGATGGAGATCACCTACTGAGCCACCCAGGCACCCCCCAACCCACTATTAAAGGCCAAAATAATCAACAGAATCAGCTTCAGACTGGAAATTTAAAAGGACTATGATGAATAAGTTAAAGGGTTTAGTAGAAAAGGTAGACAACACTCATGAACAGATGGGAAATTTTAGCAGAGACATGAATAACATGGAAATGCTAAGGAAAAATGGTGACATAGTTAAAGAATGGCTTTGATGGATGTAGCAGTAGACATGGCAGAGCTAAGAGAAGAATCAGTGGTGCTGACATATGGTCAATAGGAATTACACACAATGTAATACAAAAATTACAGGAAAATTAGCAGGAAAAAAGAGAAAAAGCAATTTATAGGACACTATAAAACAGTATAGCATATGTGTAATTAGAATCCCCGAAAGCTAATTGAGAGAGAATGGAGGTGGAGGAATATGTGAAGAGGTAATGGATAAAAAATTTCCAAAAATAATAAAAATCAAATATCTGAAGAGCTCAGAGAGACCTAAGAAGGGTACATACTAAACACAACACAAACAAACAAACAAACAAAAAAACCCCACACATAAACACATCATACTGAAACTGCTGGAAATCAGAGGTGAAAAGTAAATCTTGAAAGCAGCCAGAGAAAAAGGACAATTCGCAGCCAGATGGACAAAGAATTATAAACAACTTCTTATAACAAATTATGCAAGCCAAAAGACACTATAGTGGCATCTTTAAGGTGATGAAAGAAAAACAAAGTCAACCAAAACTTCCGCCCAACAAAAATAACTTTTAAAAATGGAAAGAGGCATAAAGACTTTTTAGTAAGAACAAAAACTGAGAGAATTATCCCAACACACATGAACTAAAAGAAAATGAAAGTTTTTCAGGTTAGAGTTATATCAAACAGAAACTGGGATCCATACAAAAAATGAACATAAGAAATAGCAAAAAAGGTAAATCTTTCTTTCTATTTCATCATTCTTAATTGGTCCAAAACATTGTCTGATGGGGAAAAAAGAAAACAACCTAAATATATGTTCTGTTTATAACATATACAAAAGTGACATGTACAGTTACAATAGCCCAAAGACTAGGAGAGAGGAGCAGGGAGTATACAGATTTATATGGGGAGCTGCAGAATTCTTATTCTACTTATCAATACAAAGGAAGAAACACTGTTACACATAGCTTGAATGGATATGAGCATTATATAGAGTAAAAGAAGCGAGAAATGAGAGATGACATGGTATAGGATTCCATTTATATGACATTCAAGAAAAGGAAAAAATCATCTATGGAGAAAGAAATCAGAAAGTTTGTGTTGTAGAGAATTTGACTGTAAGAGTGCATAGGTGAATTTTCTATACTTTTAGAAATGATTATATAGTCTCATGCATTTGTCAGAATTCATCAAACCATACATTTAATATCTGCATTTCAACATATTGATAAAAACACCTTAAAATAAAAAATAAAAAAGAATAAATTGATGTTTGTGAAATAAAAACACTGAACTCTGATTTGCAGAAACATTTTCTTTTATTAAGAAATGTATCTGTATATATCATTCTAGTACCTTTATCCAGCATGAAAACTGTCCAAAGGCAACATTACTTGCAGAGTGGTGACATTACAATGAACCAAATTTTTAGACATTTTCTAAGTCTAAAACTATTCTGAAAGAATGACAAGTCATGAATGAACTTCTCTTCATTAAACTGTACTTAAATTTTGTTTCTCTTTTTTTCTCAATCAGACTTAATCATTTGTTTGAAATTTAGCCTAAAACTTAAAAACATTTTATCTATTAAGTCAGTAAGCATCTATGTAATTGAAAATAACTTCAACCCTCATTGTCATTTCTTGACAAAATCATTTGACAAATAATTTATGGTGCTAGATCCGGTGGAGTTGACAACTTTTATGTCCGCTAATAGATTTCTTTCAGCTGTAAGAGACTTTTGGATGCACGCTGATAGAAACAGTGAGCCATAGAAAACCCACAGACTTTCTTTCTTTACCAAAGCCTCAGAATCTAAGGTGTTCTCATCATCGCCTCAACAGGGGTTAGTCCATCTGTGGCAGAATACAGATTTTTTTTCTTCCATTTAAGGTTTTCTTGGTAAAATATAAACTATTTTAAGACTGTCAAAGAGTATGAACTTGTTACACTCAGGGATTTTGTCCAGCTGCCTGCTTGAGGGAAATGGACTAGCTATCAATTCTTCCAAGTTATGTTTCACAATATTAAAGAAAATGTCAGGAAATCAGGGGTAGATAATGCCAACTGACACTGAAGCTACCTCAGTTTTACTCCTTTCTTTCAAACCAGCTTACCTACTTCCCCAGTGTAGGAGTTTAGCAAGGTGTTTGTTGTCCTTTGAGGTTTGCTTTGTTTAGGAGTGAGGAAGGAAGCTTTAAAAGATGCTTCAAGTTCTCTGGCTTTTGCGGTGAAACAAACCCTTGATTTGGTAACATACCAGTCATCGATAAAGAGCCTTTTCTTTTAGTAAAGGGCGTCACTCTCCATTATATTCTTGGGATGCAGAGATAGTAAGTTCTGTGTCAGGTAGGTTTGAATGCAGAAAACAAAAACCACTTTGGGTGTTTCAAGCAGAAGAAAATTTAGCACAGGGAATTAGGTACTTAAAAATCACCCAAAGGGATGGAAAAATAAAATTGAGATGGTGATTTAAGCTTTTTACCTCAAATAACAGCATACCAGGTATGACGCAGGGAAGGGAAACTTGTTGCCATTCATCTGTCCAGTGCAATAACTGTGCTACCCCCACACTCCTAAGATGCTGCCTACACAGTAGAATGTGTCAGCCAACATCACCACAGAAAATAGCCTCTACCTGCTTTCTGTATTCCAAATATCACAGGGGTACATGTCCTTGGCAAAACATAAATTTTGTCCAGAACCTTAGTTGTAAAGAGGAAAATAGAAGAGGGTGCTAAAGGATGCCAACTGCTGTAGGCAGTATGTAGCACAGACGTCCCTTTAGCTTAGTTTATTTTCTCTTTCCTTTAGGAAGACTCTTTCCATACTTGTGCATTGTATCTGGTGAAGAACATAAAACCAAGGGATACAGAAGCTTCCATTATTTTTTATCTTTCCAACTTAAGCTTGACCCAATGTGAAATACACATTCATAAATGAAATATTTCTCTAACTGCTATTAATGGCAGCATATTTTAGATGATAAACTATGGCAGTCATAATAATTATAGATAAACAACAGTTTCCTACTTCATGATTGTTCTGAAGTGACAAAAAACACTTCACATCATAAATTTAGCATAATTTTGTATCACAAAATTATTTTCAAAGTAATATAAATTTAAATAATTATCTTTGGGGAGGTAAGAGAACTAGGTGAACTCCCTGAAGCCTATCTATGTGTAACCCACATAGTCAGGAAGTTAAGAATTTGTGGTTTCAACCTAAAACTAGTCATTTACTTCTAGCACTACTTAGGAGTAACTGGAAGAAACTGAAAATCCAGGGACACCGAGAAAATTAAAATTAGCATTATGCTCAGAACAGAATTTAATGGTTGAAAAGTCACTCATGGGCACCGGGGTGGCTTAGTCGGTTAAGCATCTGCCTTCCACTCAGGTCATGATCCCAGGGTCCTGGGATTGAGTCCCACATCATCAGGCTCCCCACTTAATGGGGAGTCTGCCTTTCCCTCTCCCTCTGCCCCTCCCCCGACTCATGCTCTCTCAAAAAAATAATAAATAAATAAATAAGTCATGGACAGAGACTTTCTAAGGTTTGGACCAAAGTTAAATTAAGGTTAAAAGGCTAAGGCTTGGGGCACCTGGGTGGCTCAGTGGGTTAAGCCTTTGCCTTTGGCTCAGGTCATGATCTCAGGGTCCTGGGATCCAGCCCCACATCGGGCTCTCTGCTCAGCGGAAAGTTGGCTTCCCCGTCTCTCTCTGCCTGCCTCTCTGCCTACTTGTGATCTCTCTCTCTGTCAAATAAATAAATAAAATCTTTAAGAAAAAAAAAAAGTCCAAGGCTTATACAGTTTATAGTTAAAAAAGAGAAACAGGTTTTGGTTGGTCAAAACAAAATTTCTGCTTAGTGAATCAACCTCATGCAGACCAATCGCATATATCAAACGACATATATGTCTAGGTCTACCTTGACCCCATACTGGTATGCTTCACTGAAGAGAGAATGTATTATCTGCAATACTCAAGAGCGATAATTGAGGGTTTACTGATCAAAAGGAAACACATCCCATTCCTTTCTAAGAGGTAAGATATTATTTAGGTTTTACTATATAGATAGGTTCAATTTGTTGAGCAAAACGCCTACACAGGTTAGAGAGTTAGATCACTCTCAATATTTTTTTAAAAGATTTTATTTATTCATTGACAGACAGAGATCACAAGTAGTCAGAGAGGCAGGCAGAGAGAGAAGAAGGGAAGCAGGCTCCCCGCTGAGCAGAGAGCCCGACGCAGGGCTCCATCCCAGGACCCTGGGATCATGACCTGAGCTGAAGGCAGAGGCTTTAACCCACTGAGCCACCCAGTACCCCCACTCTCAATATTTTTATTACTAAGCAAGTTATTTCTAATCTATTTTGTGGGGGGGTTTGATTTTCTTTGTAGAAATATATCAGCTTTTGGCTCGAAAGCTTTTGGAAATTACATTATACACTATAAAATAACTGATCTTTGTTAATGGGTAGATGCTGAAGGAAGGATAAAGATTTTAGTTGGGGCTATTTTAGATAAGGTAAGTTAGAGAACATTTCTCTCAGAAGGTGACATTTAAGTAGAAACAGGAAGAAAATAAAGATGTGAGCCACAAAAAAAGTTAGGAAAGGATTATTTCCTGGCAGAGGAGAAAGCAAATGAAAAAGCCCTGAAGCTATAATGGTCTTGGGAGGCTCAGGGAACTGCAAGAAACAACATGGTGGGAAGGGGGTAAGTGAGAGGGTGATGACTTTGGAGAGCAGCCATATGCAGAGAAGTGTGGACCTGGAAAGACATGATGAGCACTTGAATTTTAAGTGTGATGGCAAATCACGGTAAGATTTTGAGCAATGGAGAAATATGACCTAATCTACATTAAACAGACAAATTCGTGAACCTCTCTCTCTCTCTGGCTAATTCTAAGAAAAAGACTGTAGGACATTGTGGAAGTAGCAAAAGAGCCATCAAAAATCTAAGATGTTACAGGTGTGAAAAGGAAGGCATGATTAATTCAATCTTTGTAGACTTAGTACATTAAAAGAACAAGCAGTTAGTAGAGACTTTAAGATCAAATAAAAATATACAGAGGAACACTGGGACTAGGAGAAATGCATCCCCAATTAAGGGACAAGCTGAGCAAAAGCAGAACTTCAGGATTAGGCAAGTTGTCATTGGTGAAAGGCTGAGGGTTAATATGATTATAGACTGCATGCAGAGAAGGACTGGGAAATTTGTAAGTAGATTGGAGCTAGACTCTATACTGGAGTTTGTGATTTATTCCTCTAGTAATAGAGACCAATTTTTAAAAGCTAATAATTGAGATTTTATTTAGTAAGAAAATTTACCAACTTTTTTGAAATTTCCTACAGTGTAGAGTGCTTTGCTAGGAATTGGAAATACAGGGATAATATAAGACAAAACCTATTCCTTTAAAATTTAATAGTTTGTTACACTTTGATTAGAATAAAGTAGCTTCCTTTAAGCAATGTGTCACCTTTTCTATAGCCTCAGAAGATGGAATTTGGTCCCCTCACCCCAGTTTTGTAGTTACTGTGGCTTTTAGAACCACCGATTTTCCTTTCCTGAGGAGTTCAACATCAATACCCAAGGTGACATAGACTTGCACTTCTCCTAATACTGACCCAGTTCTTCTTACTCATTATCTTCCAAGTTACCAACATCCTGGTCTCATGTGACAGTGGGAAAAATTAATTTCTATTCTCATTAAGCACCCCAGTTAAATTCTACATCAAATCCCCTTACATAAGACCTTCCATTTACTTCTAAAAGCCCTTCAAGGAACTGTCCTATGAGTGCGCATGAATGGGTTCCTCAAAATTTACACTTAGCTTATTCTTTAATTCATTAGCAATCATGTTGGTAATAATACCTCATGTAGAGAACCACTGTGCTGGGCAAATTCAGCCTCTCTTGGTGACTGCCACTTATTGTAGCCCTTGGAAGGGTGGCCTTACCAATTCTCCAATATCACCCCATCCTTAACATGAAGCAGGCCTGTCTCATAATTCACCACGGCCGGACTCTGATGATGGTGACCATTTAATTGGTATTTCAATGAAAGTGTGAGGACAAAAATACAAAAATCAACCCCAAGAGTAATGTAAAACTACTTCCTAAAGATGCCTGTTCTCAGGGTCCACATGCCCAGGGTCATCCTCAGCACTGCTTATCACCCTATCTAGCTTGTGGGGAGATGCCTACTCCTGCTCAGAACACACACACACACACACACACACACACACATTTTTGAGAAACTACTGATTCTATGCATATCTCTGTGCATATCTATGATTCTAAATTAAAATTTAATTGATTTGAGGGGAACCTGGGTGGCTCAGTGGGTTAAGCATCTACTTTTGGCTCAGGTCATGGTCCCAGGGTCCTGGGATCCAGCCCCACATCAGGCTCTCTGCTCAGCAGGGAGCCTGCTTGCCCCTCTCTCTCTGCTTGCCTCTCTGCCTACTTGCCTCCGTCTGTCAAATTAAAAATAAATAAATAAATAAATAAATAAATAAATAAATAAATAAATTGATTTGAGTTGCAGAGGATCCCAGGTTTAGATTCTTATCTCATACTTTACTTTTTGTTTCCAACAAAGCTCTTCTTAGGATGCTTCTAAATGTCACACCATCTAGAAATAAAAATTCTATGTTCTTTTCCAAAGGATGTGAAACCCTCCTATGGCCACAGTAGCTTTATCACTTAGAAAATAATAATTCAAGAATGGCATACCTAAGTCATTCATCTGAATAATATCATACAAATTATAAAACAAACCTTGTCAAATTCTGATTCACAGTCTGTCTTGTGGGGCGTGAAGTGCATACCTATAGATTTTTCTTGTAATATTAATGTAGGGGCAGAAAACTTTTTCCTTCTCCCCTCTAGATTTTTTGGCTGGTCTAATAAGTAAATTGACATAAAACAGATTAGCAAGAGAAAAATTCTGTATGTGTAGGAGACCATAAAACCATGAGATTTTCTGAGAGTCAGGTAATTGAGGCTTATATAACACCCTGAGCTAAGGAGAAGGGAGTTTCTACAACTTCAAAGGGTAGGAAGACAATTCACAGGAAGGTAAGTTGAGCAAATGTTTAGAAAACAAACATGTGCCATGCCATGCAGATAAGTCTGATATAAAAAGTTATCTCTGGTAGTAGCTCCTTTTCTGGTAGGGATCCCCTATCTACAGTCTTTCAGGCATTTAAGAGGTGGGGGAAGGGAGAAAGTGCTTCTTGAATCTGCTGGGCCCCAATTGTCTTCAGCTGGAATTACTTGCTTCCCCTCATCAGCTTTGTCCACAAATATTTGAAAACCAGCACACAAAAAGCTACAAGTATAAGATCAGTTTACAGTTCACTGAACTCTAAATTCTTACAAAACCAAGCAACATTTCTTCCGAAAGGGCAACAGGTTTGGAGACATAGCTTTAGCTAAAAAAATACAGAGAGCATCGAGCTTTACCTGCAAGAATAGTGTTGTTCATAAGAGAAACATTTGCATTCCAATACTGGGTTTTGTTTTCTAGAAATATGGGAGGTGCTTATATAAATGAAAGGTTTATTTCCCTAAAACAAAAGTGCAATTTTCTAGAAAAGTGACTGGAAAGTCTATATCCAGAAATATATATGGCCTTTTTCTTTTTTACACCTATCAGGATTTCTTAAAACTTTCAAGAGCTCCTTTTTTTGTCCAGGAAATTCTAATCGACAACTGCACTTGCTCCTGGGGTTCCACAGTAGACTCCTGCTCATCATTCACTTGTCTGGGTAAATTTCATCTTGTGTATTGTTTGCATCCTTCACAGAATGCCAGCTCCCTGACAGCAAAGACTTTTTTTCACCTTTGGGCTTCTAGACTAGCTCTGAAAGTGGTGCCTGCCATCAAAGGAGGTATGCCTGGCACATGGTGAGCTCAGTACTCACTTACTGAATTGCTAGATTCCAGAAATAGCTAGTAAGTACAAATGAACAAAGACGCTGATTATACTCTGAATTTTATGCCTCATACTATGTTGTATTTACTTTTCACTGCCACCATCTCTTTCCCTGTATTTTTAATTGAATAAACAGCTTCTACTCTAATGAAAGCATTTTCAAAAATAAACTATTACCCATACGGCAAAAATAAATTTACTCATTTGTTCTTTTATCACAACAGTGTCCAACTCAGGCACTACTTCAATTTGTGTTCTTCTCTTACCTAGCCAGAAAAATACTTGTTTTCTCATTCATATCCATGGTACTTTATAATTCTGTACTTGTATTATATCATTTGCCACAGTATAATTATTTGTCAATGTGGTTTTTTTTCAACAGTTTTTGAATAATCCAGAAAAAAATATTTTAAAAACTTCCTTTCTAAAGCTATCCCAGTACCCCAAGTGTCCATCGATAGATGAATAGAAAAAGAAGAGGTGGTATATAAATATGGTGGAATATTACTCAGGCATAAAAAAGAATGAAATCTTACCATATGTAAAGACATGGGTGGAGATAAAGAGTATTGTGCTCAGTGAGGTAAGTCAGTTGGAGAAAGACAAGTATCAAATGATTTCACTCACATGTGGAATTTAAGAAATAAAATAAATGAGCAGAGGAAAAAGAGAGAGACAAACCAAGAAACAGACTCTTAACTACAGAGAAAAAACTGGTGGTTACCAGAGGGGAGGTTAATGGGGAATGGGTGAAATAGGTGAAGGGGATTAAGAGTACACTTACTGTGATGAGCACTGAGTAATACATAAAATTGTTGAATCCCTACACTGTATACCTGAGACTAATATAGCACTGTATGTTGATTATACTGGAATTAAAAAAAAAAAAAGAAAGAAAGAAAAGAAATCCCCAGCACCTTATAGTTGCTCAAGAATTTTTTCCGAGATATTATTGAAATGCAGAATAATTTTCTTACAGTATGCCTTTTGACAAATAAGTCACAATAATTTACTTCTTTAAAGTAATTTATTTTTTTAAATACTATATATGTGTGTGTGTGTGTATATATATATATATATAGAATATAAAATAGTAAATTTGGAATTACCAAACAGCTATCATTCTTGGTTAAGCTTCTTTTGCAATCTCACAATGCAAAAGCAAAGCTATGGTTAATATATAAACATATTGTATCATCTATTCTTACTATATAGTCAATATGACTCACTTTTCATTGGTTGTTTGATCACCTCAGTGGATTTTTTCATTTAATAGTTTTTCATTTAATAGTTAATGGTATTTTATATTTTTTGACATATTCAATAAAATACATAATTCATTTTTCCCTGGTTTCAAAAAAATATTTCCCTATTAAAATTCTTTTTTTTTTTCTTTAAAGATTTTATTTGTTTATTTAACAGACAGAGACCACAAGTAGGCAGAGAGGCAGGCAAAGAGAGAGAGGGAAGCAGGCTCCCCGACAAGCAGAAAGCCCGATGTGGGGCTCGATCCCAGGACCCCGGGATCACGACCGAGCGGAAGGCAGAGGCTTTAACCCACTGAGCCACCCAGGCGCCCCTCCCTATTAAAATTCTTAAACGAAGAATTTTGCATATCCAAGAGCCTGGTTAGCAGTTAATATTTTGGTTTTGCTCAAGTCTTTCAGTTAATGTAAAAGCAATTATGACATTCTTTGAACTGGATTTTGTAGGTATAAACATTAATTACATTTCTATGTTCTCAAATTTCATATTCATAAGCTAAGCTATCTAACGTAACAATCTGTAGCACAAGAAGTAGATATAATTTTAAGATGCCAAAACTTCCTACTTGCCATTAAAATTTTTCATCAAAATAACAGTCATTTAAACACTTGCTCTTTGCCAGATGTTTCACTGTCTCTGTATCCCAAACTGAACTTGTATACCATGTCTGTTTTCATGCTTTCCATAACTCTTTGGCTCAGTTAAACTTAGATATTCAAGTATTTATTGGAGAACTACTATTGTAGATGCATAGATGTGCAAAATGATCTCTGCTTTCCAATATTTTATGAATGGAAATGTTTATTATGCTTTTTAATCCAAAAAATAAACATATTTCTCTTCTGTCTACAAGGTTCAGGGAAGAAAAATTGATCTGTCAGAAGCATCTCCTAAAAACTACTCTGTTCTCCAGATAGATGGGTTAGCTTACAAAGGGATGGCCATGGTCTTTTTTTAAAGAGTTCTACAATAATGCGAATCAAAGTAGTTTTAGACATCAAATAATCTTTCATGAATGAAGATCTGATCATGGTGGATTTCTGATAAAAATTCAGCAATGGCTTTCTTTTTCCATTAAAAAGACCCCTGGCTTGCACAATAGGCCCTTAACCATCTAGCTAATATTAGCTTACCAGCCCTGTTTCTGATAGTTTCTTGCACGGCACCACCCTTCCAAATATGAACATTTTAGGTCCTGTAAAACTCTTTACACAATGACTATACTTTCATAATTTTATCTGTTTCCTGTGCCAAGAATCCCCTTTCTGATTTTGTCTACCTTTGTTTTCCAAACCATCCAACTGGTCACTCAAGACAATTTGGGAACTCTAGTCTCTGTACTCCCATTGCATCTGATGTTAGTATAATTTCTTCCCTGTCTTAACTTCTTAAGGACCAAAAATCTTAATCTTCTCCATATCTCTACTAACCAATATGTGTTATAAAGATTCAAGAAATGACTATTAAGTAGATAGACAAATGTATTTAATATCAGTGTGTCAAAATGTTTACATACGTGATATTATATAGATTACATATGTAATATTTTGATATCAGAAAATATCTGAATATTAGACTGAATTTTTCAAAATTTCCTTGGATACTCAGTGTGATACAGCAATAATATTTTCAATACTTCCTCCTTCTGTCCATGTTTAATGTTTTCTCTATTCATTTGTATTCCTGTCACGAGGAAGGTAAAATTAAAGATTTGCTTTTGTTTTTTGCCATTTTCTCTGTATGATTTTCTATCCATGTTACCATGCTGTGCCAGCTGTACAATTAGTGTTTCATTAGCAATGTCCCTTGAAAGTAATTGTTGTCATTGGCCCCAAAGGTACACATTGGAATGAGGCCATGTCAATAGATTCTAGAACATAGACAGCTTTAGAATTAGGCTCTGCCTACTTATCTTTAACAAATTGAAAATTAATTGAGAGTAAAAAGAAAAAAAAATAGTGTTCTTTTCTATGACCTACAGGAGATTCTGGGAATCTAAATGTTAATTCTGCCTTTGTGTTAACAAGGAACCTTCTGTTTCAAAAGCAAATTTTTTTTCTTGATTTATACAAACTTTAAAGTGTGTTTGCCTCTGGTAGCTTGTAAATTAAAGGGCTTTTATTGTATTCTGGCATCGTCACTTACTCAATGTGTCTCTTGTTTGAACATTTAAATTTTAGTAAGACTTGAGATATTCTCAGTTACATTCAGTGTAGTGGTTTTGCCATAATACCAGTTGAGAAAAGTTATAAAATGCCTGACCATATGGTCCCTTGATGCACAACATTTAATACAAAACTCAGAGTAAATGTTTCAAAAGTATTTTTGGAATCATTACCAAATGTTGATGCTACATAATAAAGACTAAATGACAACACTCCAAATGTTAAGCATTTTTAAATTGAGGAGCATTTTCACAATAACAGGGAAAAACAGGGTTGTAGAAAGAAAACATACTTAGACATTAGACTTCACTTGTGTCAACTCAAATCAGGTGTGACCACTTTTAGCTGAAGATATCATGTCTTTAAGCCCCAAAAGTCTTCAGGAAAAGATTATCGTAGGAATAATAATATGAATATGAAAAAATTTTGGTTGTGGCAGGAAGAATTTATTTCATAACATTATATTTGTACCAGATTACAGGTTGTATCATTGCTTCCTAGTTTTTCAAATATCTCCTGCAATTTTAACTGGTCAGTGAGTTTTCTTATTTAGTGCTTAGACTATGTTAAATACTAATATGCTATACTTAGGAAGCCCATCATCAAAAAGTAATCCACCTAAACTTGTAGCAGCAGAATCACATGGAATTTTCTCAACTTTGATTATATCCAGAGATCTCCAAGATATTTATAGTTCTACACAATTTTCGTTAGCTTTTTAAGGTTATGATTTATATACAATAAAAACTAGTAATTGTAAGTGTACAATTATGGAATTTTGACCAAAACATAGTCATGTGACCCCCATCACAATCATGCTATAGAACACTTTTATCACCCTAAAAAGCTCCCTAATGTGCATTTGCAATAAATTTTCCCATTGCTACTCCAGCCCTTGATAACTACTAAACTATCTCATTACAGTTTTGCCTTTTCTAGAATTTCATATGAACAGAATTTTAAAACATAGAAAACATAGTCTTTTGGGTTTGGTTTCTTTCACTTGGTGTATTGATTTTCAGATTTATCCAAATTATTGCATGTTTCAATAGTTTGTTCTTTTTATGGCTAAGTAGTATTTCATTATATGAATATATCATTATTTGTCCATTCATTCACTAGCTGATAGAAATTTGGACTTGTTTCCATTTTATAGCTATCATGAAAATGCTGATATCAACATCCAAGTAAAATTATTGGTTCATACATATGCTTCCATTTCTCTTGGATAGACACTCAGGGTTGGATTGCCAAGTCATACAGTATGTGTATGTTTAATTTTATAAGCTACAGCAAAATTGTTTCCAAAGTGGCTGTACCATTTTGTATTCTTACTAGAATATATGAACATTCTAGTTGCTCCATATCCTTACAACTACTCCCCAAATTAATCTATAGTTTAATCTATAATTTAATCGAAATCTGAGCAGACTTCATTTTGAAGAATTGACAAGCTGGTTCTAAAATTTATATAAAGGAATTTGGGGCACCTGGACACAAATGTCCAACAATGATAAGTGTATAAAAAACTGTGGTATATAATCAGACAATGAAATATTACTTAATAAAATGAGAATGATCTTTTGTTATAATTGAAACTACACTGATCATTCCCAAAAGATTATTCTGTATACAAGAAGTCAGATAAAAGAGGGTCAGTCTACTCTAGAAATACACTTATAAAATTCTAGAAAAAAGAAACTGAGTTATAGTGAAAGAAAGCAAGTCAGAGATTGCCTCAGAGTAATGCCAGGAAGGGACAGGAAAGAGGGACTTCCAAATGCATATGAGGAAATTCGGGGAATTAATAGATATATTCATTATCCTGATTGTGCTGAGGTCCAAATTTATCAAATAATACTCTCCAAATGTGTGAATTTTATTGTATGTCAATTATACATCAATAATACATGAAAACAATTTTTATTAATGATTTTTTGGTTAATAATTTTAGATAAGTTGTCTTAACCTTTAGTAATATGAAAGAATATAATATAATAATATGCCCTACTAAAACCTCCCTTTTAAACTCTATAAAGATTCTGAAATTTCTTCCTAGGGATTTTGGTTTTGGGATTTTTGTTTGTTTGTTTGTTTGGTCCCTTCTGCTTTGTTTTATTTATTTTTATTTTTTTATGATTTGTTTTAAAGAATGGGACACAGGTGGTTAGATTAGTCTCCTTTGTGTTATTTATTTGAAATTTTATAATTAGGATTAACCATTTGGGTTGGCAAGGATTTTTCAGGACTTTGAATTCCCATTGGTATGTGAACATGAGTTTAAACCCAATTGACTAAACACTTAAAATAAATGCACTGGTTACTTGATGTGGTCTCCTCATTTACTTGATTTTGTACTTGGATAGAACTCTCCCAAAGAACAAATCCAAGTCTTCATGGGCATCTAAAATTGGTGAGAACAAGAAGACAGAAACATTACCTCTCTCACCAGATAGTAGACTGTCCATTTGGCATCTTGCCTGGAAAGTTGCAAACTCAATTAAATGCACATATGGCCCAGAGCAGTAAGCATTCATCTTTGCCAAGAAGCATTTCTCTATGGCATTTCCAAACCATGGCTATGCTATAAACCCTTTCCATGTAATGAATTGTATTTTTCTTTTTGCTTAATAATTTCACATTGTACAATGCTTTCTCAGCCATAAAAGTAATCATGGAAAAATAGAATATTAGGATAAATTCCACAAGTGTGCTTTTCCTACTGAGGTACCTTTTATTTAGGAAATCAGGTTTGGAGATATCTAGCCTTAATGAGAGGTAATGGTAGAATTAAGAAATCTCCCAATATTCCCTGAAGCAGCTGTTCTCCTTTGAAATAATGAGCATATGGTTTCATCATATTTTATTGATTTGATCCCCTTCAGCTAAAGAAATATTTCAGTGAAATGAAACAACTTTCACAATTTCTGCATATTTCTCTATTTTCTTGGCTAAACAGGAAGCTGATGAGCATACAGATGGAAAACCAAAGGCAGTATTTAGATTTCTTAACCAAAGATTAGACAAGATAAGATGGGACCCATGAAATGTCTTTATTTCTGAGATCCCTACCTGTATATTTACTAGGTTTTAAAAACAAAGTGGGATGGACTAAAATAAGTTAACGGTAAAAAGAGATGCCACAAGTTAAATAGATACAGGAATGGTCAGGGTTTGAGCCAATGACATATATACACTAGGAAGGCAGAAAGTGACCACAAATTTCTAGCAAAGTGTGACCAGGGATGATTCAAATAAGTAATGTCAAAATTATACAAAGATCTCATGGAAGGCTGTGCTCAGTTTCAATTAGGTGGATACAAGTAGGAATCTATTAGAAAACATATATAAGCCCAGAAAAAAAATGGAAAGAGGTTACATATAGGACATAAAAAGAAAATGTTCTAATCAGCCCAAGTTTGAGTGGGAAGCAACAGAGTAAGTGGAAAAAGTCAACATCAGAGACAACAAACAGGCAATTTCCAAAGGAGATGAACTAAGCTATTTGAGATTTATTGAAAAAATGTGTATTTTAACTAGTCTCACCCCCCCACCGTATCAATAGTCCCTTTGTAGAAGAGCTTCTCCTCCTGGAATTATATAATTTTATGGCCCAAAGTTATTCTTTTAGTTTGAATTTCTCTCATTTTGTATGGTGGAGTATGCTACTTCAGAATGAACTTTGGTTGGTGTGCTCTAACAATCACATTGTTGATTTAAAATGTAGATTATTGGGCCCCAGCTCTCAAGAGAATAGATTCAGTAGATAGGAGGTTGAGCTAAAATCTGCATTTAATGAGCTCTCCAAAAAAGGTCTGGATTGAGAATTCTTCCCTTCTGATTTCCTGCAGTATGTGGCTTTTGAGGCTCTAACTGAGTTCTGCAGGAGGCCATTTATGACTCTGATCTTGATTAATTACCAAAAATAGAGCTATTTCTACCCACATTACGCCAGAAGAAGCAAATGGTTCAGCCTAATTTTCGTTATTTTTATGAGATAGGACAATAAAGGAAAATAGTAGAAAGATACTTTAATATAGGTCTAAAAGAGGGAACTTTTAAATTCATTGTGTTCTTTAGCCGTAATCTTTTGTTAGTCATATTTCATCAGGTGCTTTTGATGCAAAACTTCTCTAGGTTTTTCTTTGGCATGCCAAACTACCTTGTGAATCTCTAAGAGGAATGATTACACTGAGCATTTCTGAAATAATTTGACCATAGGAGTCTCTTTAGGAAGAGGAGTACAGATTAATATCCTTCCAGAGCTAATGTTCAGCAGAATAAAGTATGGAAAATGTTAGTTTATGGACTTATACCACTATGCATTTTTATAAATATGTAGCAGTGGTGAAGAACAGATTGCTCAGGAGTGAATGCTCAAACATTATTGCTAATTTACTATATAGTTATATGAAATTTAATATTGTAGGAACTAGACTCAGTAAGTTGGTTCAGTGAAACCAGAGAATGGCTGCATGGAACCTCGAGTAAGGTTTCTAAGGTTTCTAAACCACAGTACTGGATGCCACCATGTTAGGGAAGGACTGGGGTGAGGTTGAGTAAAATTCAGTGTCAGTAATGGACTACCCAAGAAGCTAAGGGATTTAAGCTGCCTAGGAAGAGCTGCACAATTAGGGCTAGACTATAAATGGAAGATGTCAGTAAACAAAAAAGGTTTTAGACAAACTGAGGGGAAAATGTTAAGGTGTACAGAAGAAGTGAATTCCAGAAACAGAAATAAGGTTGAAAAGTGTGTGACCTAGTCAATTAATGTCATAGGATGAACATGATAGAGGTTCATATGTCTACTCTTAGGAAAAGTATTTATAGTGTACCTGTCCTTTATTTTATTTCTTCAAGGTCATTTATTCCCCAGATCTCTAAGGAAAACAAATGTAGACTTTATTTGTAGACTCACTTTAGTGA
The DNA here is from genome assembly GCF_010015895.1 of Lontra canadensis. Taxonomy (NCBI): domain Eukaryota; kingdom Metazoa; phylum Chordata; class Mammalia; order Carnivora; family Mustelidae; genus Lontra; species Lontra canadensis. The sequence goes on along the minus strand of NW_022631047.1, from coordinate 3,745,708 downwards.
GTGACTATTATACTCCAAATTCATGTTAATCACATTTCTGCATTATTATAAAATATTACCTAAAATAACACACACACTAGTTATAATATATTAGATAATCTATTAAGTGATAGAATATCTAATGCAATTCTCATAAAATGCCATCAAGATGAGGGCAAAGCAACTCATTCAAGGACAAGCTCTTGCAAATTAGGAAAATGGACAAGACTTAGAATCATTTATTTATGATAATTTTACTTAGTTATTATTGTTTTTATTTTTAGGTTTATTCCCTTTATTTGTGACTTAAATAGGTATGACCACCCCATCTTAATATTATATCATTGTCCCATATTCCATTTTGTTTTTCTTTAGGTAGGCTCTAGGTCCAGCATGGAGCCCAATGTGGGGCTTGAACTCATGACCCTATGATCAAGACCTGAGCTGAGACCAAGCGTTGGACACTTAACCAATTGAGCCACACAGGTGTCGTATGCCATATTCTCTTTAAAAATGTTAAAATATAATATTGATAAAAGTATTTATCAAACAATTTGTTCTGCTATTAGCCAATGATGATTCCCACAATACCTTAAGTGCTTAATTCATTTGTTGTCTCTGTACCTCACAAAATTAACTGATTATTAATCATATAAGATAAACCAATTATGATACAGATCTGAAAGAAAAGACATTGGACAATGAGCTATAACAGATGTAACAAACTGTTATTCCATGTTACAGTGAAAAGAGGCCATTTACATCATGTGTCTGAGGGACATTAATAATTACTTGAAATGAAAGATGTGGCCAAGGCTTAGCAAAATTTCTCTATAATATAAAATGTCACCTTATATTTTCACAGGTTGTTTAAACAGATCATATCTTTCCTTCCACAGTTCATGGAAGAGTTCTGTTTTCTATTAGGTTAAAAAAAAAGTCTTTGATTATATCCCATTGTTGTTTGGCATTAACACATCATACAGATCATGACCCAGATGTTCTGATCTTAAAAACACTTTAGATCAAGAGCTTTTCTTCCCACTGCAATTGAGAATAGCTACTGCTTTCACTGGCTTTTTCGGTCTCCATGAGGTCAGTGTTATTTTCCCCATTTTTCAAGTGAGGAGACTGGCAGAAGAAACTTGCTCGAGTGTCACAATCAAAACAAGTCACTTGCAAAATTAAACTTTGAGCCTAAAGCATCTGAGATACTAGCATACCTGTGACTGAATAAAGCAAAGTATATTTATTATGCTCTAAAAATTCTTGTTCTTTTTTAAAGCAAAATACTGTAAATAAGGATCCACACTATTTAAAAAATAAATTTAGCTCATATTTATGAGTCTACAGATGGCACTAGAAATTATAATAAACTACTAATTATCTAAATATAGATAACTTGGGGGCATAAATCAGTTTTTTCAGAACATTATAAAATTCTAATCATTCTTATTCCATTCTATTATACACTTAACTATCATTTTTCTCATATGGGCTCCAAATTTTATTTCTTTAAGAATTAGAAAGACATATATTCATTCACACCACATAATATCTAAGGAGGAAATAAAGGAAAAATACCAAACCAAAGCACGCATTTTTGCTGTCTATACTAATTTATAATTGAGTTTCTTCACTTAACATTAAACCAAATGGTTCTCATTATGAAAGGTAAGTCTTAAAATATCTTAGGTTTTCAGGACTCATAATCACCAAGAAAAATCAATACTTATTTACTTAAATCTTTCCATAATACTGTGTATAACACAGGTTTTGTCAGATTTAAGTGAAGCAGTTCAAGGTTATAAGAAAGCTAATTTCTCTCAGTGATATTTGAATGGCAATAAAACAGATAAAGCCATCAATTGTGCTTTAAATGTGACTTTACATTATTACATATATATATATTATATATCTGCAAACATATATATATATACATATATAATGACATTCTGATACAAATATTATGCTTAACCAAGATATTTAATTTCTACAAATTAGTTTCATGAATATGTGATGAATAAATGATAATATTGCTTAATAAAAATCATATTCTGAAACAATTCATTTTACTTTTTTCTTCATAAACTGATTCTTCATAAATAGTGTCATAAATTGATACACCATTTTTCTTCATAAATTGGTGACTTCAATGTGCCCACGAATGATGTGTTCAACCCAATGGCTTCCAAGTGATTCAAACCATTCACCTCCAATGCTTGTCTTTTCCTCTATTTCAGCAACTCTTACCATCACACTTTGGCTCTTGTCAACATGTATAACAACTAGAAAGCTAATAATCAAATATTTCACTCTGTATACCAAGTACTCTTTTTTCAACTTGCTTATTTATTTTTTTCTTCAACAAGAACACCACCTATTTTGGTGGTCTCTTTGCTGCTTCCCTACTTAGATTTCATGGTACAACATTTCAGTAACCCTCTTACAAAACTAAATGAATTTGCCTTAATTCTGAATTGAACAATCTACCCAAACCCCTGCTCTGAATGAACCTAACCATCTGTTTGCTCTGAGCCTGCACTGATTATTCCAAAAACCACTGGAAAATATCTCATTAGACAATATATTAATTCCACTGTGAATTGAGAGGTGACAATTTCAAATGAGCCCTCAGCACTGCCACATCTCTCTGATTCTCTAATAACTTACTTTTAGATTCCCCACAATTACCATGAAACTTCTCTACTACTTTTTCAAACATTGGACTAACCTTATCCTGCTTATGCTAAGTGACCTTGACTTCTATTTTAAAGAAATTAAAACCATCAAATGGAAACTTCCTAATTTTCCTTTTATAAAACATTCCAACCTACCCCTATCTGTACATATACTTTTTTCATGTTATGCTATTAAGTAGAGAACCTGTCTCTCCTCTTCCCTAAGTCTGATGCTTCTACCATTGTTTTGGACTATATTCTCTCTCTCTGCTCAATATTTACAAAAATGTCTTAGTATTTCATTTCCAGTCAGTTACTGTCCCATGATTGTCCTCTTGAAAACCCTCATGCCCTCATTATTCTTTACTGACTCTCTCATACCACAGACCAGAGTTCAATTATCTTCTATATGCAAAGGACAAAAAAATTAATATCCCAGCTCCAGACATCATTCTGGTTCTCTCTCTGTCGTGTTTATTCCATGGATTCCATGATTTACTGACTTATAATCTTTATCCTAATAGACTAGGCCCACATATACTATTTCCTCTTCAACCTCATACCTTGGACAAACCTATCCCAATCTGAGTCCCTGGATATTACAACCAGACCCACAGAAAATAATTTTGGTCGTGCTCTGGTAATTTCCTTCTTGTCTTTACCCAATCTTTCTAGCATTTACCTCTAGATATAGCCATGTGACTTGACCTAGGATGAGGAACATGTAAAACAAAAATTTTTAATAAATATTAATATCTTATTAACTATTGCTGGTAAAACAACAGTAACAAAATAAGAAATTAGTATGGTAAGAAGAGAGGGATAGGAGGTAAGATCAAACCTTGGAAAAGCTTGACAAGGAGAAATAAGAGAGAAGGTTGTGAGCCAAGAATAATGAAAGAAAGAACAGGTACATATTGCATCTTTTTTTTTTATTTTAGAAAGGAATTGTCATATAATAAAATTTATCTTTTTTTTTTAAATGGAAATTCTCCTTTTAACCACTATACAACTGTCAGAATGGCAAAAGCCAGAACACTAACAAACTAACAATACCAAACACTGATGAGAATGTGCAGCAACCAAGACACTACTCTCATTCATTCCTGGTGGGAATGCAAAATGGTATAGCCACTGTGGAAGACAGTTTGGTGGTTTCTTACAAAAGTAAACATACTCCTATCATATGATCTAGTAATCATGCTCTTTAATATTTAACCAAGTGATCTGATGTCTCTAGCAACTTAACTCATAATTACCAAAACCTGCATAAGCTAAGATGTTCTTCTTTATATGAATGGATAAACCATGGTATATCCAGGCAATGGAATATTATTCAGCACACACACACACACACACACAAAAAGAAAAGAAAAGGAAAGAAAGAAAGAAAGAAAGAAAGAAAGAAAGAAAGAAAGAATCTATCAGGCCAAGAAAAGATATGGAAGAACCTCAAACTTATATTTCACAAACTATGGGAAAGAAGTCATCTGAAAAGGCCACATACTGTGATTCCAAGTATATGACATTCTAGAAAGGGCAAAATTAAAAAGACAGTAGGGTGAGGACATGGGTCAAGGAAACAGATGAACAGGGAAAACACAGCAGATGTTTAAGTGAGTGAAAATACTCTGTGTGATACTATACTGATATACATATATGATCATATATTTGTACAAACCCATAAAATATACAAAAGCAAGAGTGAACCCTAATGTAAACTATGGACATTAATTATTGATAGTCGTGATGTGTCAGTATAGGTTCATCCCTTATAACAAATATTTCAGTCTGGTGGGGATGTTGATAATAGGGGAAGCTGTGACTGCATGAGGACAGGAGGTATATGGAAAATCTCTCCTCCTTCCTCTCAGTTTTGTTGTGAACTTAAAAGTCTCTTTAAAAAAGATAGTCTTGAGATGCCTGGATGGCTCAGTCAGTTAAACACCTGACTACTGATATTGGCTCAGGACATGATCTCCAGGTCATGAGACTGAGCCCTGCATTGGGCTTGTGCTCAGTGTGGAGTCTGCTTGTCCCTTTCCTTCCTCTGCTGCCCCTCCCCCAACTTGTGTGCTCATGCTCTCTCGCTACCCCCCAATAAATAAATAAATAATCTTTCTAAAAATTAAAAAAATAAAATCTTTTTTTTTTTTTAAAAGGCAGTTTTTTTTCATCTTGAGGCATAGGTTTATCATGTGTTTCTATGCCGAAGGTTTTGTTCTCCCTCCCACTTTCCCTTCACAACCATCTGGAAGAGGAGAGCAGCTTGGTTTTCCCCTTCATCAGTCACTGATTTCAGTATTCTGAAAATACTCCCATCATCCATATTAAAGTTTTTACATATTGATAAGTTCCAAATAGCCCCAGCAGACTTCACACAGGATGTAATTCCAATGTTACAAAAGAGAAAAACCAAAAAAAAATTTAAGATTTTTTTAAGTAATCTCTACACCCAGTGTAGGGCTCAAACTCACAACCCAGAGACCAAAAGCCACACATTCTACTAAGTGAGCCCGGTGTTCCCAAACCAAAAGTTATAATTTGATGTACAGTCAAGGTTACTAGGCTTATAATGATGTGGAGAGAAAGTTTTCAAAGTAGTGTCTGATAACAGATGGCGTGATTTTATTATTTCCTAGTGTGCTATTATGGTTAGTCATGTCCCAATGATTGTGTTAAGCAAACTTCTGGGGTCAAAAGGGAAGAAAAAGCTGTCTGTTAAAGCATATCCTAACAGACTAGTGAAATGTGTCAAAAATAGACAACAAACTAGCTTATTATGCCATCCAAATGAGCAAGCTGAAGTTTTTCTAGAGAGGTAACATGTTTCCAGTGGGTTAGTCCTTTGCAGTAAATGAGGAGCTTCTCTTCCATCGAAGATATAGTTGGTTCAGAAATAAGAGGACTAAAATGATTTTATTAAAAAGCAATTAAACATATCTGATTTAGAGTGACATAGTAAAAAAATACCTCTTGCTAACAAAAGATGTATTAGGGGAGGTGGGTAAGGACTATAAGGATTCTTTGGCTATAAAAGCAAGAAATATAGAATAAAATGAACAAAATATTTATTTAAAAATTAACCTTTTTATTACATTAAGATATAAATTAGTAAATAGAACACAAAACTAAGACATTTCCTTAAAAATACTAGGAAAATACACCGAAATATATTAGTTTAAATGCTTTCTAAATTTATCAGATGAGGCCATGTAGAAGTTCAATAAGGACAAAATTTGCTAAATGTTGGTAAATTGTTTTACAGGATAATCTTTTATAAGCAATATTTAAATGAATGAAAATACATAGGTAACCTATTAAACAAACTTTACATATTTTATCATAATTTAATTAACAGGTATTTCCAAAGATCTGAGAATAAAATTAAGAAATTCATTCTGACATTTTTTATGTTCCTAAGTTACAATATATTGAAGAATATTTAAATAAATACCACACATTCATGCACATACATGTATGCATGTATGCAGTATGATTTCACAGTAAAACAACTGTGGAAACTGGTATATACATTATCCCCTTCTTGATACTCACAGTAAAAATTATCAATGTAACAGATCAAAGAAGTTCTATTATAGAAGTCTTGTGTTATAACTTTGTTTAGATTATCAGTTACCAAATTATTTTGAATGCAGACCCTTTGTCATTAGCACACATTTACATTTTGCATGCTATTAATGAATTTTGGAAGATAATTAGTGAAACAAAAGTCCATTTGCACACTTCCTGAAGTTTAAGCTTCAAAAAGAATATAGTTAAAACATTTTCACAAATGGCTTTTTTTTCTAGAATTTATTGGGAGAAAAATATAATTGACATCTTCTACATGGCAAAGACTTAGAATGGCACAAAGTTGCTTCCTAAAGTAGCTGACTAGTTTCTATAGACTCCAGGTTTGGCACTAAATACATACATACATATGTAGGAAAAAATCACAGCAGATCATGAAAGTGACTAAAATTTTATCTTACTTGGGAATCAATAATTTCCAATGTTAATTTTTATGTGTTCATTATGGACTAAATGTTTGCATCGCTTTCCCCTCAAATTCATATGTTGAAGCCCTAACCTCCAATGTAATGATATTAAGAGGTGGGGCCTTTAGGAATTTTTAGGTTTAGATGAGCTCATGAAAAGTAGGGTCCTCATGATGGGATTAGTATCCTTATAGGAAGGAAACGGGGAGCTTGACCTCTTTCCTGTGTGGCATTTTGAGTGTTCATCAAGAAGGCAGACATTTGCAAACCAGAAAGAAGTTCCTCGCCAGAACATTACCATGCTGTCACCCTCATCTTTGACTATATACCCTCCCAAATAGTGAGAAATACATGTCTGTTTAAGCCACCCAGTCTATGATATTTTGTTATAGTAGCATGAGCTAAGTTAAGACTATTTTCATCTGCTTTCATTTGAAGACAATTTCTCTGCTTTACAAGCAGCTGTTTTCATCAACTTCCTATATATGTGTGAAACTGGTAATTAAAGGAGGTCATATTAATAAGTTTCATTGTCCTTAGATACTCATCTGACTCACAGCACAGAAAATGTTGGAAAGAAGTACTTAGGATAGAATGACTTTCCAAGATGGCAGAGGAGTAGGAGACTTAGTTTTTCTGGCCCTAGGAATTGCTAGATATCTGGCTATCAAATCATTCTGAACACCTGAAGCTCAACCTGAGATCTAAGAAAAGAATTAATACAATTCTATAAATAGGAAAGCAACCATGTTCTGCAAGGATGACAACATGGAAAACTCACCTCAATAAAGAGAACAAGAGGCAGTACTGACTGCTAGGGACCTAGTCAATATGTATTTGGCAAGATGTCAGAAATAGAGTTCAGAATAACGATTATAAATTTATTAGCTGGGCTTAAAAAAAGCAGAGAAGACAATAGAGAATCCCTTTGTGGAGAAATAAAAGACCTTAAATCTAGTCAAGTCAAAATAAAAAAAGCTATTAATGAAATGCAATAAAAAGATGGAGGCTCTAACTGCTAGGATAAATGAGAGAGAAAAGAGAATAAATTATATAGAAGACAAAATGATGGAGAATAAGGAAACTGAGAAAAAGAGAGATAAACAACTACTGGATTATGAGGGGAGAACTTGAGAGATAAGTGATACAATAAAGTGAAACAATATTACAATAATTGGGGTCCCAGAAGAAAAGAAAGAACAAGAGAGAGGGTAACAAGATATATTGGAGCAAATTATAGCTGAGAACTTCCCTAATCTGGGGAAGGAAACAAGTATTTAGGTACAGGAGGCACAGAGAACCCCCCTCAAAATCAGTAAAAATAGGTGAACACTGCAACATGTAATAGGGAAGCCTGAAAATCTCAAAGACAAAGAACATTTTGAAAGCAGATTGGGACAAGAGGTCTGTAACCTACAGAGGTAGAAACAGTAGACTGACAGCAGACCTATCCACAGAGACCTGGCAGTACAGGAAGGACTGGCATGATATATTCAGGGTGGTAAGGAGAAAAATATGCAGCCAAGAATACTTTATCCAGCAAGGCAATCATTGAGAAAAGAAGGAGAGAAAGAGCTTCCAGAACAAACAGAAACTAAAAGAATTTGTGAATCCTGCAAGACATATTAAAGGGGATCCTTCAAGCAAAGGGAGAGTCTAAAAGTAACACAGACCAGAAAGCAAGAGATACAAAATACAGAAACAGTCACTTTACAGACAATACAATGGCCCTAAATTCATATCTTTCTATAGTTATTCTGAATGTAAAGGGATTAATGCACCAATAAAAAGACACAGGGAATCAGATTGGATAAAAAAGCAAGACCTGTTGATAGGTTATCAACAAGAGACTCATTTCAGACCCAAAGATACCTCCAGACTGAAAGTGGGGGTGGGTGGGAAATAATTTATCATGCAAATGGACATCAAAAGAAAGCTGGAATAGCAATCCTTATATCTGACATACAGATCTTAAACCAAAGTCTATAATAAGAGACGAGGAAGGACACCATAGCATAATTAAAAGCACTACCCAGCAAGAAGACCTAACAATTGTAAATATTTATACCCCTAACAGGGGAACAGCCAAATATATAAAAAAATTAATAACAAAATTAAAGAAACACATTGATAATAATACATTAATAATCTCTTTAGCTTTAATGAACAGATCATCTAAGCAGAAGATCAACAAGGATAAAGGGCTTGGAATGACACACTGGACAAGATGGACTTCACTCAGAGCATTCCATTCTAAAGCAACAGAACACACGTTATTTTCAAGTGCACATGAAGCATCCTCCAGAATAGATCACATACTGGGTCACAAATCAGGTCTCAATTGGCCTAAAAGACTGGGATCATTCCCTACATATTTTCAGATCACAATGTTTTGAAATGAACTCAATTACAAGAGGAAATTTGGAAAGACCTCAAATACTAGGAAGTTAAAGAGCATCCTATTGAAGAATGTATGGGCAACCAGAAAATTAAAGAATAATTTAAAAAGTTCATGGAAACAAATGATAATGAAAATGAAACTATTCAAAACCTTTGGGATGCAACAAAGACAATCCTAAGAGGGAAGTACATAGCAATACAAGACTTTCTCAAGGAACTAGAAAAGTCTCAAATATACAAGCTAACATTACACCTAAAGGAGTTGGAGAGAGAACAGCAAATAAAGCCTAAGCAGGAGATGAGAAATAATAAAGTCTAGAACAGAAATCAATGAAATATAGAAATCAAAAGAACAGTGGAACAGATCAATGAAACTAGGAGCTGGTTCTTGGAAAGAATTAATAAGATTGTCAACACCCTGACCAGACTTATCAAAAAGAAAAGAGAGGGGCACATGGGTGGCTCAGTGGGTTAAAGCCTCTGCCTTTGGCTCAGGTCATGATCCCAGGGTCCTGGGATTGAGCCACACATCGGGCTCTCTGCTCGGCAGGGAGCCTGCTACCCACCCCCCCCCGCCTGCCTCTCTGCCTACTTGTGATCTCTGTCTGTCAAAATAAATAAATAAAATATTAAAAAAAAAAAGAAAAGAAAAGAGAAAGGACCCAGATAAACAAAATCATAAGTGAAAGAGGAGAGAACACAACCAACACTGAAGAAGCACAATTATAAGAACATATTATGAGCAACTATATGCCAACAAATTAGGCAATCTGGAAGAAATGGATGCATTCCTAGAAACACATTAACTACCAAAACTGAAACAGGAAGAAATAGAAAACCAGAACAGACCTATAACCATTAGGGAAATTGAAGCAGTGATCAAAAATCTCTCAACAAACAAGAATCCAGGGCCAGATGGCTTCCCAGGGGAATTCTACAAAACATTTAAAGAAGAATTAATACCTATTCTTCTGAAACTGTCCAAAAAATAGAAATGGAAGGAAAACGTCCAAACTCATTTTATGAGGCCAGCATTACCTTGATCCCATAACCAAAGACCCCATCAAAAAGTAGAATTACAGACCAATATCCCTGATGAACATGGATGCCAAAATTCTCAACAAGATCCTAGTCAATAGGATCCAACAGTACATGAAAAAGATTATTCACCATGACCAACTGGGATTTATTCCCAGTCTGCAAGGGTGGTTTGACATCTGCAAATCAATCAATGTGATACACTATATTAATAAAAGAAATAAAAAAAGAAGAATCATATGATCCTCTCAATAAATGCAGAAAAAGCATTTGAGAAAGTACAGCATCCTTTCTTGATTAAAACTCTGCATAGTGTAGGGATAGAAAGAACATACCTCAATATCATAAAAGCTTTATACAAAAAGCCCACAGTGACTGTCATTCTCAATGGCTGAAAAACTGAGAGCTTTTCCCCTAGGTCAGAAACATGACAGGGATGTTCACTATCACCACTGTTGTTCAACACAGTACTAGAAGTCCTAACCTCAGCAATCAGACAACAAAAAGAAATAAAATGTATCTGAATTGGCAAAGAAGAAAGTCAAACTCTCACTCTTCACAGATGATTGTACATGGAAAACCCAAAAGCCTCCACCCCAAAATTGTTAGAATTCATACAAAATGGCAGGATATAAAATCAAATCACAGAAATCAGTTGCATTTCTATATACTAACAATGAGACAGAAGAAAGAGAAATTAAAGAGTTGATCCCATTACAACTGCAACAAAATGCATAAGATACCCAGGAATAAATCTAACCAAAGAGGCAAAGGATCTGTACTCAGAAAACCATAGAACACTCATGAAAACAATTAAGGAAGACACAAAGAAATGGAAAACATTCCATGTTCATGGATTGGAAGAACAAATATTGTTAAAATGTTTATGCTTCCCAGAGCAATCTATATATTCAATGTAATCCTTATCAAAATATCATCAATTTTCCCCCAAAGAAACGGAACAAATAATCCTAAAATTTATATGGAGCCAGAAAAGACCCCAAATAGCCAGAGGAATGTTGAAAAAGAAAACCAAAGTTGGCGGCATCATAATTCCAAGACTTCAAGCTCTATTACAAAGCTGTAATCATCAAGACAGTATGGTCCTGGCACAAAAACAGACATATAGATCAATGGAACAGAATAGAGAACCCAAAAATGACCCTCAACTCTATGGTCAGCTAATCTTTGACAAAGCAAGAAAGAATATCCAGTGGAAAAAGATAGTCTCTTCGACAGATGGTGTTGGGAAAATTGGACAGCCATATGTAGAAGAATGAAACTGGCCCATTTCCTTATAGCATATACAAAAATACACTTAAAATATATGAAAGACCTGAGACAGGAATCCATCACGTGTGATACAAGAATCCAACAAAATCCTCTTTGAGCTTTGCCACTGCAGCTTCTGGCTAGACACATCTCCAAAGGCAGGGGAAACAAAGGGAAAATGAACTACTGTGACTTCATTAAGATAAAAACCTTTTGCACAACAAAGGAAATAGTTGACAAAACCAAAAGACAATGTATAGAATGGCAGAGGATATTTGCAAATTTCTTATCAGATAAAGGGCTAGTATCCAATATCTACAAAGAACTTAACAAACGCAACACCCAAAAAATAATCCAATCAAGAAATGGGCAGAAGACATGAACAGACATTTCTCCAAAGAAGACATACAAATGACCAACAGAGATGAAAAAATACCCACCATTACTCAGTATCAGGGAAGTACAGATCAAAACCACAATAAGATATCACCTCATACCAGTCAGAATGGCTAAAATTAATGTCAGAAAACCACAGATGTTGGTGAGGATACAGAGAAAGGTGAACCTTCTTACAGTCTTGGTTGGAATGCAAGCTGGCGCAGACACTCTGGAAAACAGTATGGAGGTTCCTCAAATACTTGAAAATAGAGTTAGCTTATAACCCAGCAACTACAGTACAGGGTATTTATCCCAAAGATACAAAAATAGTGATCTGAAGGGGTACCTGCACCCCAATATTTATAGAAGTATGTTCACAATAGCTAAACTGTAGAAGGAGCCCAGATATCTATCAATGCATGAATGGATAAAGAAGATGTCTCACACACACACACACACACACACCCCAGAGTACTACCCAGCCATCAAAAAATATGAAATCTCGCCTTTTGTAACAACATGGATGGAACTAAAGGGTATTATGCTAAGTGGAAATAAGTCAATCAGAGAAAGACATTTATATGATTTCACTTATATTTAGAATTTAAGAAACAAAAAGGGTCATAGGGTAAGAGAGGGAAAAATAAAAGAAGACGAAATCAGAGAGGGAGACAAACAATAAGAGACTCTTAATTATAGGAAACAAACTGAGGGTTGCTAGAGTGGAGGGGGAGGGCAGGGATGGGCTGGGTGATTGATATTAAGGAGGGTACATGATGTAATGAACACTGGATGTTATATAAGACTGATGAATCACTAAACTCTACCTCTGAAGCAAATAATACACTATATGTTAATAACTGAATTAAATTAAAAATCATAAAAAATATTAAATAAACTGTCAAACTTATGCAAGGAAGGTGAAAGAAAGAAAGAGAGAGAGAAGGTAGCAAAAAAGACATTAAATAATAGGAGCAGGTAACAAAAGGAAATAAAATTTTGATGTCATCCAAAACAAAACAAAACAAAACAAAACAAAACAAAACAAAACCAAACCAAGAGAAGAAGTAGCATGGGTAAAAAGTTAACCATGTCACAATTGAATGAAAATGTTACCACTTTTGAACTTTCTATTGGGTCCTTTTATTTCTTTTCTTTTTCTTTCACAAGGTCACAAACTTAACCAGTAAAAAACTTATTGTAGTTCTCAGTCTCTTCGATATTTGATAAATGGATTTTTCTTCAAGAGAGAGACATATTTCAATAAGACAGAATTCATTATCCTTGACTTATTTTCTTCCCCAGAGAAACAGACCTTTTTTTTTTTTTTTTTTTTGCTCATTACGTTTTACAAACAAAAAAGTAAGGGCAGATTCAAGCAGGGTGTTCACAATTCAAAACAGTGAACCATACAAATACCAGGATGAGAAATAGAGAGCAATGCCATGTACCTGCACTAAATTCCACATAATAAATTCTATCAAAAGAAATACCACTGTAAGGATGGAAAATTTCAAGTTAAAAGAACATAGTTTTTATAAAGGTGACATTAAAGACATTAATAAAGAAAGTCTTGGGGTGCCTGGGTAGATTGATCTCAGGGTCCTGAGACCAAGCTCTCTCTTGGGCTCCACCCTCATCAGGGAGGCTGTTTGAGATTCTCTCTCTCTCCTTCTTCCCCTCTGCCTTGTTCTCTCTCTCTCTCAGAAATAAATAAATAAATAAATAAATAAATAAATAAATAAAAAGTCTCAATTTCAGTCAGCCAACCCTGGGAATTTTTTTTTTTTAATTCTGCTTTAAAAGTATAGGACCAAATGTTCAATACTTTGAATGTATGTTTAAGAAAAAAAATCACTTTGAGTCAAAAATAGTTAAAAATCTACCAGAAAAACTGTTCATAATTTATAAACTTGCAACACATTTACTTATTGCAGAAACTTAAGTTCAATGTGTTTATGTTTAAACACGGAACATTTCTATTTACACTGATACTCCTCAAGAGAGAAAACCTCAATGAGAATGTGATCCATTGAATCTAGAACAATTTAGCACCTTCATCTTAGTAAAATAAGAAAAATAAAGTCCAGTGATAGAAAATTCTTACATCTAATAAAGGTAAGATATAAAAACTGGCTTTCGTGATTAAAAATTCTAAGTAAAAGTGTTAGCATCTAGATGAGAATGGCAATTAGGATGCTTTGACTACAAATAACAGAAAATTGAGATTTAAATAGCCTTAATTAGACATTATTTGAAAAGTTACTTATTTAGTTAATAAGAATCTCTACAAGAAACTCAGAGATGGATAGGAAAGAACACTTTCAGGGTTCTTTTGTTCAGTGACATGATAAGAAAATTAATGACTCAGTTTATTCCCATATCTGCTGTATCCCCCAGTGCCCACATTTTTTGGCTTTGCTCTTTGGCTTACCCATAGTCTCAGATATCCCACCAAAGCTTGGTAATGATAATCATCATCAAAAGAGAGAAACTCTTTCTGTATCCTCATTTTAAAGAGTGAATAAATCTTTTCCAACTCTTCCCTCAAAAAATTTCCTTTCACACAAACTTTGGCTAGAATTAAATCCCATGACTGGCTTAGACAAATTAGGATTCACTTGTTGGTACAAGAGATGGGTTAGACTCTCTGAGTTCAAAGTAGGGTGAAAATCTGAACAATATGAACTCTTGAAAAGATGTCAGGGATGGAGAGTTGTGTTTTCATAGGCCACCTCAAGTGTATATTATCTATTGTTTTAAAATAATAGAGTTTTCTGGAATTATTTGCATTATAATTATAAAACTAATGATCTAGATGAAATAAATATAGTTATTAAAAAAGCACTTACTGGTTTTCTATATTTGTCAAGACTCTGGTAGAAACTTGGAATAAAATGTTATTTTGATTCTTAGTGGTATGTTAAAGATATCATGACAATATAATTTTGCTACTTAGACTTTTAATTATTTTGATTAGAGTTTACAGTCTTTTGCAAATGTAATTAAAACAAATCACATTATAAGGAAACCATCTCTTTTCCTGGTCCTGAAACATAGAAACACTTCATGCAGAGGATTCCTATAATTGTGATTTAGAGGACAATGTCACCAAATTAAACTGTTCACTACCTAAAACAGAAAGTCTTATATACTTGTTTTATAAAATATTTCAAATAGGCCAGTGGTACAATGGCAAATAACAATTCTCACACACACACACACACACACACACACACACACACACACACTCCCTTCTAAAGAGAACTAAAACAATGTGGACAGGCAGGGAAAACAGTTGTTAAAAAATTTTTTTTCCTAACTAAGTAGTAGAGTATTAATAGGCCCTAATAAGATCTGGAAATATTGAGGTAAAGTTAAGCAAAGCAAGCATCTTTTCTTAAGGATTTCTTAGAGCCTTTAACATGTTAATATGCATTAATAAAAATAGCTAATATTAATTAAGAATTTACTGAATATTACACAATGGCATACAGTACTTTATTTTTTTTTAATCAACAAGATAATCCTATGAGGTAAGTACTTATGGTACACTTCCTTTAAGACAAGAAACCTGAACCCATCTAGAAACTGAACAGAAGAAAATCTTCAACAGGAGGCAGGTAGACTTTTTCTGTAATTAATTAAAAAAACTACTCAGATTACAAAAATTGCAAGAAAGCAAAAAGTGATAAAAACATAAACCCATAGTTGTACATAGAAGTAAAAGTGAAGTAAAAAGAATATTCAAGACTTTGATATCCTTCCCAGCTTTGCAAAAGTATCCAATACATTAATTCATAGAATTTAAAAAACAATTGGATTAGATGCTTTGCTATTGATCATATTATTATTCAATATGCTGACATTTGCAGTACAGAATTTTAGAGGAATAAAATAGGCTGTCTTTATATGATTTAGGACTACTAAAGCATCAAATAACAAGAATGTATTTAAAACAGATTTTTGTTAGTTTAAATCTTGAAAGTAGCTATGAACTGTGCCTTGGAGCATTTAACAATTTTTAATCTGTAAAAACATGGCAAATGGCAAATCCTTGCCCAGCTCAGAAGAAACATATGCTATATAAGAGATAAGTGTAAATATGTATATTCTGAGTTATATTTCATTGTTAATCTCAAGTTATTTAGGGTGAACTGCATTTTGAATTTTAAGCATTCTGTTTAGCTTATTGTAGTAAATTCTCATGCTCCCACAATTAGTACTTCTTATAGACTTTTTTTTGCCAAGAAAAAAAATACCAATTCTTATTACCACATTAAATTGCCTGATGAAGAATTGTCAACTTTTATTGTTTCACTTCTTCCTCTCACATTTGCTTCTTTATAAAGAACTGTTTGACGTTTGTCCCATGTCAGTCCCTTTTACACCAAGCTATTCTGTGTTAATGTTTGCTATATAAATTGGGATATGTCACCTCCAGAGCCTGGCATATTCTATGTGCTTTGATAATGCCACAATGTGAATATAGTACTGGTGATTCAAATTTTATTAAGAGATCCCTGTCTCTCAGGGTGTTTTCGACAGCAATCTTTCTGATGTTATTTTAAGATGATGATAATTTACATGACTCCATAAACACTTTAGAGTATATTGAGAAATTTTGTATTTGTAAATATGAATTTTTTTTGCTCTTTCCTGGGAAGTCTGAATGGCAGCTATCTGACACTGAAACTGGGCCATCAGTAGCAACCTCCAATTGTCAGAAAATATCTTCAAAAATTAATCTGAATATGGTGTAAATCTGTTGATAGTTCTGAACTTAGAACTTTTTCTTGAAAGTAAATGAGTACGTAAGTAAAAATTTTGTAGGAAAAAGTACCTTTCTGTTGTCACTGTTGTGTGCATATACATATATTTTAGAAAACTAACACATTTCTGTTGACCTTTTCCAGCTTCACCTAAACATAAACTTTCTTTATCAATTCTTTTAAACATTGTATACAGATTTCTTTGAGAGTGTATTAGATTCAAAGATCTGATCTGGAGAATAAAATATAATCACCTGTAGCATAAAGTCACCTTGAGCTTTGAATGGAAAAATAATCTATGAGTTACTGAGGTAACATAAAATACAAGCTAAGTTGGAAAGATTACCTGACCTTCCACCTCCTAGCTCTAATATTTTGGTAAACTACTAATTTTCTCTAGTTTTTCCCCACCAAAGTTCAGTGTTTATTCAGACATAGAGGGCAAGTGATAACCTTCCCAACTGATGGGTAAAAAGGACATTTCCTGGAGGTGGAAAATTTCATATAAGCTTGGTCAAGAAAAAAAAATATATGTATCTGTCATATATATCTATCTGTACCCATTTCCATTTATCTGATGACCCATTATGGAATATTGGCTACAATCAATTGTTACGGCGTGTTGAATAGGCATAAATTTTGCCTTGTGGGATTCTGGTGGAGGGATACCTCAAAGAGATAAATAGCAATTTTTGATAGATTCTAAGGAACTGAGAGAGGCTCTTGTGACTTTGGCGGAAGAAAGATATACTCTCTTAAAGCTCTATGGACAGGAGATTTAAGAAACAAAACAGATGAACATAGGGAAAGGGAAGAAAAAACAAGATAAAAACAGAGAGGGAGACAAACCATAAGAGACTCTTCACTATAGGAAACAAACTGAGGGTTGCTGGAGGGGTGTGGGTGGGGCATGGGCTAACTCGGTGATAGGATGGCACTTGATATAATGACATTGGGTGTTACATGCAAGTGATGAATCACTAAATTCTACCTCTGAAACTAATAATACACTACATGTTAACTAAGTTGAATTTAAATAAAATTTTTAAAAAATAAAAATAAAAAACAAACCAAAAAACCCCTCTACGGACAGGAGAAATACCACATTGCTAAGCATCAACATTGATTTACTGATTTTTAATTGAGTTGCTTCTTACTAGAATAGTCTCTGAGCTTACAGACTACGGCAATAGAAAAAAAAAAATCAGTATGTTTAGTAATTCTCCAGAACACATAGGCCAACTAACAAAGAAATAAAAGGGACAATTCTCTATCTAGGCACTAGTTTGAGCATTCCATCAGGTCACACAGTTGTAGCACAAAGACATTGCACAGCTAGGTTCTGGACTCTCAGCCCAGCACTGCCATTGCTCATTACTTCATTCTCTCTAGAGGCTGATTTGGACAGAGGTAGAGTGCATTGTATTATTTTAGTATGTTTCTTCACAGTATAGGAATGACATCAGTTTATGAGAACAAGGGCCTCCAGCCTAGAATATGTACCCTGGGTGCTGAGCTCTGTCTGTCTCATCTAGGTAATGGAGAGTAACTCCCAGTTTTAGTTCTGAAAGCCCAAATCCTAGGAAACTCCCCAGGCTAGATAAATGTGCCTGTCTATCAACCCTGACCTGTATGCTAAATTCTAGCCCTGCATTTCCAACTATCTTTTGTTACCTTATGCCTAACTAATCAAGCAGCATTTCATATTAAAAAATCCACAACTATTAGAACAATAATAGCTAGCAGATATTTGGCATGCACTATAAGCCAAGCACTATTATTAACGCTTTGATAATACTGACTTCTTTAATGCTTAGAGTTCCAGAACAGTCTTGTGAGTACTTATTCTCCTTCAAAGATGAGAAAATGAGGAACAGAGAGAAAAATAATTTGCATAAGGTCTCACGGCTGGTAAATAGCAGAGTGGAAATTAAAGTCTGGCTCCAGACTCCTCAGATTTAGCTACCTCCTTGTACTATTCTCTGTACTACTTTAACAAAAATAAGCTCCTCTTTCAGATTTTAATAATAACAATGATACTGGTAATAGTAATAATAATAAACCTTGGCTACTTAGGCTCAAACTCTGAGATTTTGCTTCTTCTTCTATTTTGCTGATTCTATTTCCATAACATCTCTTCTCTCTGTTCTTTTTTTTTTTTTTTCCTATTACAACTATTTTTCATCTAACTCAGGTCTTTATTTGTACCTGCTAAGACAAACACAATATTGTCCTTTGGAGATATTTCCATTACAACACATATAAATATGTTGCATTTTATAATGCCAATGATAGCATAACATTATATGAATATAGAACACTTTCTTTGTAATGTGTCTATCCTTTGTATCATCTAACTTTTTAATCCTTGCCAACATGGCATTAGGAAAATTGGACACTTTGATATATGTTATAAATACTTTCCAGTTTTTGTGACTTTTGATTTTTAAAAGTGTATTCTTGCCATTCAAGAGTTTGGACTTTCTAATTGGTCAAATTTTTTTTTTTCTCAGTGGTTTCTTTGTTTTCTGATATGCATAAAGAGTTATTACACAAGATGATGAAGAAATATCTCTATCTTCTTCTATATTTATGTTCTCTGCTTATTTGTATATATTAGGTTTTATATATTCGATTTTATTATAGTTATTGTTTGCTTTTTTATCATTAGTTTATTTTACATTTAAACGTTTGTTCCATCTAGAATTTGTTCTTATATAAGGCAGAGAGTATACTCTCCCCCCATCCTTCTCTAAGTAGACACAAGGCAGTATATTGAAAATATTGTCTTCACAGACTAGAAATATACCCTTTATAATAAATTATAAAAATTATTTAATAAAAATAGAATTCTTTATAATAAAGAATTTCTAGTGATTCCCAATTTTCTTGAATTTTCCTGTTACACACTTATGTTGATTACAAATAACACATTTTCCCTTCTCTTTCTAAAATATCTCACTCTTGTCTTGCTTAATTTCACTGTTGTCTACACCCAGAATACAATAATAAATAAGGTGACAGTGGAAATCCTTGTTTTGTTTCTATTTTTTAAAAGATTTATTTATTTATTTAGGGTGGGGGGGAGACAAAGACAGAGGGGTTGGGGAGGGACAGAGGGAGAGAGAGAGAGAGAGAGACTCCTAATCAGACTCTACTTTGAGCTCAGAGCCCTATGTGGGGCTTGATCCCACGACCCTGAGATCTTGACCTGAGCCAAAATCAAGAGTTAGATGCCTAACCTACTGTGCCACTCAGGCACCCTTTGTTCCTAATTTTAATGATTCTGATTTCATCATTAGGTTTTATATCCATATTTTAAATTTATTTAGATTTAAAAAAACAAATAGTGTGTTGTAAATTTCATAATTTTTTTCAAAATCTGTGGAAATTATCACATTTCATATATCACAAGAAATATTCTTCTCATTTGACCTATTAATATGGTGAATTATATTACTTTTGCTAACACCAAACCACATGAGCATTTGTAGAATCACCTTATTCAGTTGTGTTCTGTGTTTCTTTTAATAAACTATTTGATTCTACTTGTAAATATTTTATTTTGCCTTGGCATCAATACCATCAATATTTACAGCAGAAATTGGTCGACAGTCGCTTTTTATATTTATAATAAATATATTTATAAAGTTTAGTATCAATTTTAAAATACACCTTATAAAAAAAAGTGTTTGGAGACTTTCTTCCTCTAGGTTATGTAACAATTAAAACCTCTGCAACTTGATATCTGGCTTTAGTAACACTATCAGCATCACCTGGGAGCTTGGTAGACTCTTAGATCTTACGCAAACGGAAGGAGAATCTGCATTTTAATAACATCTCCAGGTGTTTTGTAAGTTTGAGAACACTAATATGAATAACATAGGAATTATGTGGTTTTTTTTTTAATTTTATTTTTTATAAACATATATTTTTATCCCCAGGGGTACAGGTCTGTGAATCGCCAGGTTTACACACTTCACAGCACTCACCATAGCACATACCCTCCCCAATGTCCATAACCTCACCCCCCCTCACCCAACCCCCCTCCTCCCATCAACCCTCAGTTTGTTTTGTGAGATTAAGAGTCACTTATGGTTTGTCTCCCTCCCAATCCCATCTTGTTTCATTTACTCTCCTCCTACCCCCTTAACCCCCCATGTTGCATCTCCTCTCCCTCATACCAGGGAGATCATATGATAGTTGTCTTTCTCCAATTGACTTATTTCGCTAAGCATGATACCCTCTATTTCCATCCACGTTGTCGCAAATGGCAAGATTTCATTTCTTTTGCTGGCTGCATAGTATTAGGAATTATATGTTTTTGAAGGCTTAGTAGAATTCACCTGAGAAAATGCCCTAGTGCTCCATATGTGTTTATATTTGGGGAGGGCAAGGGGTAGCTGTTTGACAACTTTTGTCATTTTTTAAGCCCCAAGTTCATCTGTTTATTTTACCTATTCCAGAGTTAGTACCTAATTTATATTTTCCTAGGAAATGAAAAATTAAGATGTGCATAAGTTTAAGCTAGGTATTCTCTTCTACTTATCTAATGTTTTGCAAATGCTTGATTTCCTTTCTCATTATATGTTTTGTACCTTTGGGATTTTCCCCTTTATTCTAGATTATGTTACTTACTTTTTTACTTTTATTTTCAAAGAAGCAGACTTCTGTGTCGGTTAGTTTGATGGTTTTCTTGTTCATCGATTCTGTGTACTTATTTTATTTCTTCCTTTTGGTTTTTTTACCTTAATTAATCTTTTTCCTAATTAAGATTAGAATATCTAATTAATGCTTCCTTATTCTTTTCTGTTTACAATTTTCTTTTTTACACAGATTTTACTTAAATCCTTCAATGAAAATATGTCATCTTTTCCTTACCATTTTTTCCCCAGAAATGCTTTAATTTCTGATTTCTCCTTCGACTCAGTTTATGGGAAAGAAGAAAAAGAAAGATTTCTCTTTTCAAATTGATGGGGTTGGATTTGGAGTGGTTCCATTTTGGTTATCTATGCCTAACTTTCCTGCACATTGGTCAGAGAACGTGGTCTATTCTATTTCAACAACTTGGAATTTAAGAAAGTGTCCTTCAGGCCTAGCATTGTTCGATGTCTCATGGGAACTTGTAAAGATGTTTTTTTTTTCCTCTTAGGATACAGTTTAATGTGTGTACTAGGTTTATTTTATTGTTAATAGTATTTGTATCCTTAACTGCCTTTGTTTACTTGTCTTGCATTGCGAAGAGCCAAAACAGTTAAAGACAAATACCCTTCTATGCAGATCTGCCTATTTTTATACATGTTTCCTGCAGGTTTTGTTTTATTGGTTTTGATTCAATGTTATTCTGTGTAAAATATTTATGTCAAAAAGCTTGGGACTTTATTTTTGTATTATACCATAAATTCAACCTATATATATTCATAGCCAAATCACTGCTTTCTTGTTTATTTTTGACATTTGCTTCATTGTCTTTAGTTATATTTTCACTTTTTTTTTTAAGATTTTATTTATTTATTTGACAGACAGAGATCACAAGTAGGCAGAGAGGCAGGCAGAGAGAGAGGAGGAAGCAGGCTCTCCATGGAGCAGAGAGCCCGATGTGGGGCTCGATCCCAGGACTCTGGGATCATGACCTGAGCCGAAGGCAGAGGCTTAACCCACTGAGCCACCCAGGCACCCCTATATTTTCACTTTTAAATGGGGATCACAATACAAATTTATTTTAGATTTATGTTATATAACTATGGTTGGCTTTCACACTTGGTAAGAAATATGTATTTCATATACATATATATAAAATCTGATCATACTTTGTATTTGCTAAATTACTTTATCTCAGGTATAATAATAGATATATTACATTAGTAATATGACAAACATATCACATTTTGTCTTAATCATATAAATGCAAGTTAGATTTTTTTTTTAAAGATTTATTTATTTATTTATTTATTTGACAGAGAGAGAGAGATCACAAGTAGGCAGAGAGGCAGGCAGAGAGAGGGGGAAGCAGGCTCACTGCTGAGCAGAGAGCCCGATGTGGGGCTTGATCCCAGGACCCTGAGATCATGACCTGAGCCGAAGGCAGAGGCTTAACCCAGTGAGCCACCCAGGTGCCCCTCTGTTTTGATTAATACTCGTTTCTATTATTTGTCATATCATCCATATATTCTTTGCTTTTAGTTTATACATATTTTCCTTTTCATACTTGGATGGTTTATAACAGTATTTTTTCCTTGTGAAAAAAATTTTTTCCTTTATTATGTTCAGTTAGCCATCATCTAGTACATCATTAGTTTTTGATGTAGTGTCTGATTCATTAGTTGCTTATAACACCCAGTGCTCATCACAACACGTGCCCTTCTTAACACCCATCACCTGGTTACCTCATTCCCCGACTCCCCTTATTCTGTAACCCTCATTTTGTTTCCCAGAGTCCGGAGTCTCTCGTGGTCTCTCTCCCTCTCTGATTTCTTCCCATTCAGTTTTCCCTTTCTTCCGCTGTGGTCCTCCATGCTATTCCTTATGTTCCACAAGTAAGTGCAACCATATGATAATTGTCTTTCTCTGCTTGACTTATATCACTTAGCATAATCCCCTCCACTTTCATCCATGTCAGTGCAAATGGTGGGTATTCATCCTTTCTGATGGCTGAGTAATATTCCATTGTATGTATGGACCACATCTTCTTATCCATTCATCTGTTGAAGGGCATCTTGGCACCTTCTACTGTTTGGCTATTGTGGACATTGCTGCTATGAATATTGGTGTGCATGTGCCCCTTCTTCTCACTACATCTTGTATCTTTGGGGTATATACCTAGTAGTGCAATTGCTGGGTCATAGGGTAGCTCTCTTTTTAATGTTTTGAGGAAGCTCCGTACTCTTTTCCAGAGTGGCTGTACCAACTTGCATTCCCAACAATAGTGTAAGAGGGTTCCCCTTTCTCCACATCCTCGCCAACATTTATTGTTTCCTGTATTGTTAATTTTTGCCATTCTAACTAGTATAAGGTTGTATCTCAATGTGGTTTTGATTTGTATTTCCCTGATGGCTAGTAATGTTGAACATTCTTTCATGTGTCTGTTACCTATTTATATGTCTTCCTTGGAGAAGTGTTTGGTCATGTCTTCTGCCTACTTCTTAACTGGATTATTTGTTTTTTGGGTGTTGAGCTTGATAAGTTCTTTATAGCTCTTGGATACCAGCTCTTTAATTGATTAATTTAATTTAATTCTTTAATTGAAGTGTCATTTGCAAATATATTCTCTCATTCTATGGATTGCCTCTTAGCTTTGTTGACTGTTTCTTTTGCTGTGCAAAAGCTTTTTATCTTGATGAAGTCCCAAAAGTTCATTTTTGCTTTTGTTTCCCTTGCCTTTAGAGATATGTCCTGAAAGAAGTTGCTGTTGACAATGTCGAAGAGGATACTGCCTATATTCTCTTCTAGGATTTTGATGGGTTCCTGTCTCACACTGAGGTCTTTCATCCATTTTGATTTTATCTTTGTGTTTGGTGCAAGAGCAGGTCTAGTTTCTTTCTCCTGCATGTGGTTGTCCTGTTTTTCCAGCACCATTTTTTGAAGAAAAACTTTTTAATAAAATATATTTAAATATCTATGCTTCCTCTTTATAATAGATGAAGTAAACAGGATATATTTTTTTCTTCTATTTATTTCTTCATGCATTACCTTCCTGATTTTTGTATTTTTAGGTTTTCATATAGTTAAAATTTTTAATTATTTTCTGTTATCTTAACTCTTATTAATTTTTCAGGACACATTTACATATTTAGATAGATTTAGTACTTCTCCATTCCTAAACTCTTCATTTTGATATATTCCTCAGCAAAATTTCATCATTCACTCAGTCATGTAAAAGGAGGTTAAATATGTGACAGTTTTTGAATTTTAGCATGTTTAGATGCTTTTTCTCGCTCTTTCACTTGAAGACAAGTCTTACAAAATTTAGTACTTCGAAGGTTTTGTGGACTTTTTATCACCATCACCTACCATTCAATATTGAAGTGAAGAAGTCTGAGATTAGCTTGCCCCCGTCTTATGTAACTGAGTAGTTTGCCAGAATGTCCAAAGGATATTGGAAGACAGGAGCATTTCTAGAATACACCTCAATACTGATAATTCTGTGTCAATTCTTCTTATGAAACAGCATGACTTTTAAGTTTGCTTATAATGTCATACTTTATTTCAGAAAGAAGATGAAATTTTTTTCTAAAATCATATTATGAGTCATTTTATTTTAGTCTATTCTGTTCTTGTATGCAAGTTAGGCATGCATTATATATATACACATATATATATATGATCAGCTAGATATGATCAGAGAAAATAAATGATATAGAATAAACATATATATGTATATGTATGTGTGTACATATGTATATATGTACGTACATATGTGTATATGTACGTACATATATGTATATACATATACATATATGTACGTACATATTGTATATACATATACATATACATATATGTACGTACATATTGTATATACATATACATATACATATATGTACGTACATATATATACATATGTACACACATACATATACATATATATGTTTATTCTATATCATTTATTTTCTCTGATCATATCTAGCTTTTCATTGTCATTTCATTTTGATATATCAAGTCTGTGTCTTATGCCTCTGAGTGTTTCAGATAAGTGTTTCTTCTCGTTTTGCTGCCTTTATTTAACTAATGATTTCCGCTCCCTCATTCCTTCCTGCAACTGGCCATGTAGTTTTGTACATTATATTGGATTTGGCAGCTCTATTTTGGAATTAATGATTATTATTTCCTTTTATTTGTTATTACTATTAGGAATGGAAATAGAGTATAAAATATCTATTCCACCCAATATGCCCATTATGTTAAGGAAAATTAACAATTATCTTTTGTCAAAATATTGAAATTAAGAGATGAAAAATGAAAAAGAGAATTCCACTTCCACTGATGACTCTATATCAGATCAACTCACTAAGAACAACAATGAAAGCTGGGAAAAAGGGGAAAGGAAAGAGAAGGAGGGAGGGAGGGAGAAATTTAAGAGAAAATGATGGAAATGGAAAGGAAACTATATCTCATGTTTTATTTTTTTAATTCTCTTGCTTGCAAATGTGATTGAGCATAGCTGTTAGCTGGATACTCAGGTTTTCTTTTCTGTGAATTGCTTGTATGTGTCTCTTGCCCATTTTCCCCCTACTATTTGCCTATAAAATATAAAAGTTCTTCTTTTTCTAGATTACTATTGTCAGTTGGAAGTGTTGCAAACAGTATCTCTCCATCTGCAATTGATTATTTTATAACTTGTGGTATGGTTTTAATGAAAATAAGTTTTAGGTTATGCTCTTAGACAAATATTTCAACATTTTTTATGGATTTTGTTCTTTGCATTTGTCAAAGAAATCTGCTTCTACTCTTAGGTTATAATATGTTTCTATATTCCCTGATATATTTTTAAATAAGCTTTACATAAACTCTCTTTGGGATTTACTTATTTGTTTATTTATTTATTTAAAATTTTTTTTATAGGATGAGAGGCAGAGATTCAATTTTAATTTATTTCCCACTGATAACCAATTATCCTTATGCCATTTACTGAATAGCACATTCTTTTCACAGTGATCAGTGATGCTGTCCCCAACAATTCAAGTCGCATATATCCCTGGTTCTAGTTCTGAGCTCTTGCATATATTCTATTGACCTAATTATTCATCACTGCACAAAGTTCACACTGGTTTAAAAACAGTCTTCTAGGTTCCACTGCTGCTTTTAAGGATCTCCAAATGCTTATCGTTCCATTTCCTTCAATAATTCAGCAAATAATAAGCACTTAGTACATGCCTGGAAATAGCTCAAGTACTATCAAAAGTCTGTCAATGACAAAGGCAAAATTTCCTTAAGAAGCTTACATTCTATGAAACAATCAGATAATTAACAAATAAATGCGTAATATCATATTAAACAGTGATAGATAATATATAGGAATTTAAGCTGAACAAGAATATGAGAGAGCACAGGCCATTTTAAATAGAATCAACAGAAAAAGACTCTTTTTGGAGGGAATGTTGGATTTGAGAACAATGAAGTGAGGGAAAGCCATGTGACTGTCTGTAGTAAGAGTATTTCAGAGGAAGCAAGTTCAAAGGCCCAGAGATGGAAATGAATAACTTCGTGAAGCAAAGTTAGGCTGGTTTGCTAGAGCGGAATAAGCAAGTGGGAAGAAGGACAAAATGAGGACCGAGAGGGAGCCGGGAAACCTTATTTTACAGGGCTTTGTAGGTAATGATAAGGAATTTGGATTATCTTAAGTGTGTTTGGGAGGTTTTGGAGCAGGGACTGATATAATTAGTTGTGTGTGTTAATAACATTGCTCAGGATGCTGCTTGGAGACCTCTTATAGGAGAGCAAGATTGGAAACTGGGGACATTTGGATGTTAAATATTCTAGCAACAGATGGTTTGGCTTAGAGTAGGATGTAGTAGTGGAGGTAGAGAGAAATGAGCTTTATGAAAAATATACGTGACATTTAAGAGGACATGAAATATGTGGAATATGACTGAAAAAGAGCTGTTGTTTTCTAAACAATGGCTAGTGTTTCATTTCTGAGCTAAGAGAGACTGGGGAGGAACACGTTTGGAGATAGAGGAAGGAGAAATGAGTAATTTTGGGGTCTCTTAGGTTTGAGGTGTCTATTGGAAATTCAGGGGGAGACACTGAGCAGGCAGTAGAATATATGAGTTGAGATCAGGAGGAAGGCTAGGACCAATGGATAAGGTCACCTAGATGTGAATTTAAAGAGCAGAAGAGAAGTGGGCTGGAGCCCCAAATCCTTCCAATGTTCAGGGGTAGGGAAGAAGCATATCCAGCCAAAGAAACTGATGGAGCCAATAAAGTCAGAGGTGGACCAAGCATGCAGTTGTCTGGAAGCAGAGTCAAGAAATTCCTTCAAGGAACAGGTAATAAACCCACTGTGCAGGTGCACTTTAAATGTTGCACTAATATCTTAGATGAAGAGCAGAAAGGAGTAACATCAAGTTAAATGGAGATATCATATCTCTGGCAGGAAATTGTTTAGCCTTTTTCCAAGAAAGCAGTCACTTATAAGACTCTCTGGAATATATACCAACAAGAAGTCACAACCTTGAGAACTGGTACCATATCCCCTCTGTAATTTGCTCCAAGTAACTCCATGATATAAGGAACCAAGTATTGGTTCACCCCACTTGAAAGAACTGGTCTTTGTGTTTACAGAAAGGATTCTCTATCACTCTTTATTGCCTAAAAACTAATACTAATATTACTTAGTTTTCCATTCAAGGTGATCTGGCTCCTTCAACTTTTACATCTTCATTTTTAAATATATATTTTTTCTTCCATCATATATGCTATACCCCGTCAGAATGATTTTTAAAAATCAATTTTAAAACAATGAGTTTTAAAAATCAGAAATTATCTCATAATTTTGCTTTGAGAATTTAGTAAGTTCCAAAAAGCACATACGACATGATATGTGGTAAATCCAGCTCAAGTATCAGCTCCTCAGTTTTGCTTTCTCTTACCTTCCAGTACCTTTTAGTACATATTCAATTACTGCTTCTCCTATATAAATTCTGTTCTGGGGAGGTGAGTAAAACTCACAAAGACTCCCAGGTAGCAGGTGGCAGAGTTAGAGGTCTGTCTAGCTCCAAATCTCATACTCTATCAACTGCTGGAAATGAACATTATCCACTTAACTTCATATCATTACGTACTTCACACACACTCTTAATGTTGTTCTCTAACTTGTTTCTGGACCAAGAGAACATACCTTCAGAGACAAAATCACCACTATTTTATCCCTGTCTCCTTTTAAGTGGAAATGACCAGGAATGTGAATGTTCTGAAGACTAGATGCTTTGACAAGTCCCTTCACATATATATGTATGTGTGTGTGTGTGTGCATGCGCACATATATGTATATGTGCATGTGTATATATATATGTATGCATGTGTGTATGTGTATATATATATATATATATATATATATATATATGGAAATAAATATATGGAAATAAATGACAGTTTCCTAGGTGAGGTCTTCCTAGAAAGCTCAGTAATTTTTTTTGCCTTTGGGAAGCTACATAAACCTTAAAGAAAGTAACTTTTATCCAAGTAAGAAAGGAAACACTTAATAAGACTTAATCAGACAAGGTTCCTCACTCCAGATTATAAAACCAGGAATCAGGAAACAGGCTCGTGACTAGATTTAGGAAAATTGAAAATAAAACAGAACAAGAGTACATGATATAAATAAGTCATACCAAACTTAGTCTGACCACTGAAGGATTGTCATGTACATCCCAAATTTACTACAGACAATAGAATCAAGTTTCAAAAACTATCTGTCCCAGTGGTCTCATTCCATGGGGATATTTACCTATAAATAACAGTGCAGACCTGATCACTCCTCATAAGTTCCAGCCCCACATGCATTGAATAACACACTGTCTCACCTAAAAGTATCTTTTAATTGATAGTTTTATTTTTTAAGGATTTATTTTTTCATTTATTTGAAAGAGAGAGAGAGCATGAGCAGGGTGGAGGGGCAGAGAGAGATGGAGATAAGCAGACTTTGCTGAGTAGGGACTCCCACACAGGGTGATCGAACCCAGGACCCTGAGATCATGTCCTGAGCCAACCCCGGAGACTGACACTCACCTGACTAAGCCACCCAGACAGCCCTAATTAATAGTTTTATTTTGATTCAAATGTAAGTGATAAATAGCCTAGTCTTTTTACCATCTTAACTTTAAATAGAACTTTAAAAAACAGAGTTCTCTTGTCAGGTTGCTAACAGTTGCCTGAAATGATTAAACACACTAATTTGAGCAATCAGTAATGAAAGTTGTATTTACAGCACTCATCTGACAGATTATGCTATTAATTTGTGGATTGTATTTGGTGTACTGACTCAAGGGGTAACGCAAAGGTAATGTTGTAAAAGTAAAACAAATTTGCTGCTAGTATATTTTTAAGTGAAAGGCTCAGTGACTCCAATAACTGATCATTTATTTAAATAACTTTATATTGCTGGCCTTTATTTCTTGAATTTCATGAAGGCATCATTAAATATGGAGCAAAGACACCAACTGTTTATAATTAGATATATTTGCCCACATCTATTGTAGGAGAAAAAAAATGTTTGTGAAATTACTGTACTAAAAATTGAAGTTCTGATTTAGTCCTGGGTTTTAGCCTGTATTAATGGAATGTTCCTTTTTCTCGTTAACCTAAATTTGAGATTCATGAATGGAAGTTTTTCTTAATCTTCTATTGATAAGACCTGGCACTACAGTGCCAAACACAAAGAAGTCATTTTTTTTTTTTTTAAAGATTTTATTTATTTATTCGACAGAGAGATATCACAAGTAGACAGAGAGGCAGGCAGAGAGAGAGAGAGAGAGAGAGAGAGGGAAGCAGGCTCCCTGCTGAGCAGAGAGCCCGATGCAGGACTCGATCCCAGGACCCTGAGATCATGACCTGAGCCGAAGGCAGCGGCTTAACCCACTGAGCCACCCAGGCGCCCCAAAGAAGTCATTTTTGTTGAAAGAATAAATTTTAATCTATCTATATATATATATAATTTGATTGATGATGATTGTGACCAATGGATTTTTAAAAAAGATTTTATTTATTTATTTATTTGTCAGAGAGAGAGAGAGAGAGCACAAGCAGGCAGAGTGGCAGGCAGAAGCAGAGAGAGAAGCAGGTTCCCTGCTAAGCAAGGAGCCCGATGCAGGACTTGACCATGACCTGGGCTGAAGGCAGCAGCTTAACCAACTGAGCCACCCAGGCGTCCTAAGGCCATGGATTTTTTAAGGAGGATGAGCAGCAAGATCTAAGGGAATCTATTAGGTCTAGCATATGCATTCTTTCCTCAGATTTACTACAATGGGTTCAATATCCTGGATACCTATTCTTTCTATACCAGCAATATATCATTTTCTGGATATCCTAAGTGTTTGTTTTTATTAAAAACATAATGAAAATTAATTATTCTAATTTTTAAATTAATCATTTTAAAGAAACACTTCTATCCCAAGACTAATATAACTAGGTTATTTAGTGGTTCTCCATTGTTATCTTGGAGATGTTATGTTTTCTACATCTAGATAAAAACACTACAATGTTATTGGTAAAGTTTCATGATATAAAAAAAATTAAGATCTAGGTAAAGTATTACTCTCTATGCAATGAAAATTAGGGTCAGATGGCTGCCTGTAGCTCTCCTAAGGAGGCAGCATGAGGTCAACATAAGTAGGCTGAGTTTATTATAGCACAGTGTCCAGTTCTGACTGACTTTCATTAGTCACTGGTAATCTTGGCTTGTCCTTTCCCATCAGTGTTGATAATTCACATTTTAATGGTCTAAATATTAAGTGTACATATACAAATCATTACATTTAGCCCCATGACATAATTGATTGCTCTCTCATCGTACACTAGTATTTAACAGTCTGACCAAATTTTATTAATTAATTAATTAATTAGAGTGTGCCAACCATGCATGGGAGATGGGGAGGGGCAGAGAGAGACAGGGGAGAGAGAGAATCTGAGATCCTGACCTGAGCTGAAATCAACATCCATGCTTAATTAACTGAGCCACCCAGATGGCAGTGGACTGATCAAATATTTATTGAGTGTTGTGCTATGAGATACATATTACATCTCATTGGTTATGTCTATGAAATGGCCATTAAAAAAAATTACCAATTGTTCCTCTGTCCTTAATAGTACATGTGTGAAATGAGACAACTCCAAAATTATTATAGAAAGAAGCAAAATGCGGGCACCTTGGTGGCTCAGTGGTTTAAGCCTCTGCCTTCGGCTCAGGTCATGATCTCAGGGTCCTGGGATCGAGCCCCGCATCGGGCTCTCTGCTCAGCAGAGAGCTGCCCCTCTCTCTCTGCCTGCCTCTCTACCTACTTGTGATCTCTCTCTCTGTCAAATAAATAAACAAAATCTTTTTAAAAAAAAAAAGAAGCAAAATGTTATGGTATTACAATAAGCATAAGGTGGCATGGAGACGAAGGGAGAAAAATAACATTTTATTTTGATTACCAGAGAAGCATAATACTACATTTAGTTGGGCCTTAAAGGTTGAGTAGAATTTACAGACGGAAACTTCAGAAGGCATAATTTATGGAAGTAACTTATAACTCATATATGGAGGTACTGATTAGGTAGTTGAATAATCTCGTGACAAATGATGATTTATTGTATTTCCTGTTTGTCTCTGGATAAAGAGAGGATGTGGTTCTGTTACAGTTTACCAAACATTCCTATCATTTGGAGAAATGATGGAATCTATTGTCTAAATTATTGATGTTTTAGAGTGGTTCAGTTAAGAACACTTTAATACTTCAAACCAAATAGTTACCTAATGGCTTTCCAGTCCAAGTCTTTCCAATCCAAGTCTCATCATCTCCTTTTTTGTTGCCTATATTGAGACTATTTAACTGTCCCAAATTAGGAAGGTTAGGAGAGGAACAGAAGGATAATTTCAATTTAGTCAGTTTTGTTATTTGTTAGCTCTAGTAAATGTTCTGGTGCAGAAGGTGATAGGAAATAATGATCTTCAGTAATTGTCTATGGGTAATGGTAAGTGGCAGAACGCTGCATCTGACAGCAGGATGTTTCATCTGTGGCTGTTTCTGGGACTCCAAGATTATATTTCTATATCAAAAATAGCCTTATGTGAGCTCCATGGGTTGAGGAGTCCATGCACACATCTGCGTATTTTAATTATCTATGCTGCAACTGTCCTGCCTTATGATGGATAAGTGAGAGCTATTTTTAAATCTTTATTTATGTTCCCCAAACAGACTCTGCTTGAAAGAAAAAATTTGCAGTACTCCTGAGCATTCAGAAGTTTGCTTTTGTTCTCTAAGTAATACTTTGAAGTTTCCCCAATGTTTTTCATTTATCTTCTCGCTGTTTACAATTTGATCACAAAGTAAAAGTCTTTTCCAGGTCGCACATGTTCTATACCAACTGACTGAATATTCAGAATTCTTTACTGCGTCAGACCAAACTGATGATTTTCTTTACTAGGGTACATTAAAAAAATGGAGAGGTAGTCCACACATATTGATAAGAAGAGAATATTTTTTTGATGCCACTTTCCTCAAATTTAGCTATTAAATTGATAAAATTTTAACCTAAATTCTAGTAGGGTTACTCATGGGACTTCATATATTGACTTTAACATTTCTATTAAAAAGCATGGTGCTTAAAATTAGCCAAGACTTTTGCAAAGAAGGATGAAGAGGAAAAATGATGAGTTTTCTTTAAAATAAATAAAGACTTATTAGAAAGTAATAGTCTTTTTAAAAGATTTTATTTATTTATTTGAGAGAGAGAGCATGAGTGGGAGGAGAAGCGGACTCCCCCTGAACAAGGAGCCTAACACATGGCTTGTCGATCCCAGGATGCTGGGATTGGGACCTGAGCCAAAGGCAGATGCTTAACTGACTGAGCCACCCAGGCACCCTGAAAATAATAGTTCTTAAAAGCATGTGTTATGGGGCACCTGGGTGGCTCAGTGGGTTAAGCCTCTGCCTTTGGCTCAGGTCATGATCTCAGGGTCCTGGGATCAAGTCCTGCGTCGGGCTTGGGCAGGGAGCTTGCTTCCCCCCACCCCCCTCCATCTCTGCCTGCCTCTATGCCTACTTGTGATCTCTCTCTCTCTGTCAAATAAATAAAATAAAATAAAATAAAATAAAATAAAATAAAATAAAAAAGCACGTGTTATGAGCACAGTGATAGACAGACTGACAACTGCAACAAAGTAGAAAACCCAGAATCAAGTCTTGCTTATCTGAGTTGTGTCAAATGAGAGAGAAGATATATTATTGTAAACTTCAGGAGTGGGATTATACAATAAATTAGCTTGAAGTAATGGTTATTCATAAAGGAAAGAAAAAAATATCTCAACATCACCCCATCACAAAAATCAACTCTAAATAGATTAGTAGCTTATATTTCAAAGGCAGATATTTAAAACTTCAAGAAAAAAGTATATATTTCTTAACTTGTTATAGAGGATGGTTTCTTAAACAAGACACATAAGTATCCCCCACAAAATAAAAAATAATAAATTTCACTTTACTAAAATTAAGAACTTTTAATTATCAAAAGTCACCTTAAACAAAGTAAATTAAATGTTTTCTCCCTGTTTATCTATCTTATATTAATTTAATTATTAAACCAATCAAAGAATCTAGAAGGGAAGAAGGAAAACCTTTTTGGTCCCTACAAGGGAAGACAGGAGAATTGCTATTGACAGGCCAAAGAGTATGATTTGGAAAATAAATTATGTAAGTATTATAAAGATTCAAGAAAAGATGAGTAAGTGGCAAGAGATTGAGACAGGATGTGTTTTTAGAGAACCATCAGAAGTTCATGGTTTTCTCCAGTGCTATCCCAAACCCTGTGAGTGGAGAATGTATGTGCTGAAGTTTCTAAGTTACAGCCTCATGATGCTAGAGGCCAAGTGAGGGGATAGGTACAGGGGTTCTTGAAATAGTTATTGTCAAAACAGACTATGGTCTCTAGACAAGTGAGCAAAATAAATAGAAGCAGAAGGGGCATATGGGCTGGTGAATAGGCAGGAATTGAGGAAATAAAAGCTTAATGTGGCTAAGCCGTGGGTTTAAAAGTAGTCATTAACTCAGAGAAACAGGTATAGAAGTTGAGATGGGAAGATGGATGTCTTGCAGAGCTCTTTTGGTGTGTGAACATTCCCGTTAATTTGCATAAAGGTAGAGGATTTAGGAATTTAGGAGTTAAAAACTTAAAAGAAAAAGGGTTTGCAGAGCTCCTTATGAAATCAGAGGATTGTGGTTGAGAAATCTTTTTGTGTCACTAGAAGACGGCTTAAAAAATTACCTCCAGGGGCGTCTGAGTGGCTCAGTGGGTTAAGTATCTGTCTTTTGGCTCAGGTCATGATCCCTGGGTCCTGGAATAGACCCTGCTCTGTGAGGGAGCCTGTTTCTCCCTCTCCCTCTGCCTGCTGCTCCCCCAGCTTGTGCTTGTGTGCTCTCTCTCTCTGTCAAATAAATAAATAAAATCTTTTAAAAAGTTACCTCTGAAAAGATACCCTTCAAGACCCCTTCCTTTTATCTGATATTTTTTCACTGAATTGCCTTTTAAATGTCAAAGTTATTGTCAATGTCATTGCCTGAATTTCAAAATGGGGTTCTTTCGTGGAGTTAACTCATTAACTTACAACTGCTTGATGTATGTGTCTGATTTAAATCTTCTGGAGTTAAAATGAAGATACTGGCTTAAGAAGGTGGCATTTGAAAGCAGCATAAACTGTGAAGAGGTACGCATTCAGTGTGGAGGTAGGTCTGTTTGTGTCTTACCTTGAAGGTAATTAGAGCTCTCCAAAGACAGAAAATCAATTCACTATAAATGAAAAAAATTTAGTTGTTACTGCATGGAGTAAGCATAAAACCACCAAGGTATCTCTAGAATGGTGCATATTCTCATTATCTACTTAAAATAATGTCTGTTGCACTGTCAAATTACAAGCATTGAGTTATGCCAAACATGCAGACAGATGACCCATTATCAAATATGTGCAAAGCTTCTGTTACTACCTTAATGCTTCATACAAAATAATTGCTTTTGACTAACAAGTCTATTTAAAATAACTCAACATCTTTCTTTTACATGAGACGTTTTTTTTTTCCTTACAACATTCTAGCCTTGGGGTTCAGATTCTGAGGAATATTACAAAAATGTGTTATGGCCTATCCCCTGGCAGAGATTGCAAAACAACTGTCCAAGGGCATGAATTAATGCTGTGTGAGAGCATTAAGAGCCTATATGTCCAGTCCAGGACCGGTATATACATCCTGACCAAGATGTAGGAGAAGAGTAGAAATTTGTACAGCCAGAAATAAATCCAAATTTGATACTTTCCAAAATAATGGACAACAGTCTCAGCTTTAGCAAGCCATCTCTTAATGTAGAGCTTACTACTGAAGTTAGACCCCTTTGAACAAATATAATGTACTTAAGAATAACACAAGTCTTATTGGACACTATGCAAATATAACATATTTCTTAAGCATAACATGATGGATATTATGATTTGCAGCTTATTCTCAGGTTCTTTTTTCTTCTGTGTTCATTCATTCAATAAATATTTACACAGACAACTAATGTGGTGGGACTTAGGGCAACAGTGGTGATCATGGAGTCTGTCTTCATGGACCATAGCACCTAGTGAGAAATACAGAATTAAAGAACTAAATTAACAGATAATTTAAAATTATAACATGAGGTTTGAAGAAGACAAATAAGGGCTTCAAGAAACACAAGAATGGAAATAATGTAGATAGAAAGTAAGAAATAGATCTCCGAATAAGAGATTAACTGAGATTGGGAAAAAAAAAAAAGTTAGTCATTGGAAATGAAAGGTGAAGTGTTGGCAGAAAGGAAATGGAGTGGTCCAGGAAGAAAGATCATCATGTGCCAAGATTCAGTTGTAGGAATAAACAGGACACATCTGAAGAAAGACAGTGTAGCAAGGAAGATAAATCACAATATGGAATGAGGGTGGGAAAGGGGTACAGCTACAGGATGCAGGTAAATTACAGCCAGCTAAGTGCTCTAGTACATTCTCTCTTCCACATACAATACTCATTTTCTGTTCTTCACAACTTCCACAGTCATACAATGCCCAGTGAGTTCCTTCTGCTTTGGCACGCCATTCCTCCCCTGTAAAATCCCCATCATGAAATATGTGTGTGTAGGTGAGCACAGTAGTTTCCTTACAGTAGTAAACATGCTAATGAAAACTAAGGAAGTTCATTGATAATTTTAATGACAAATCACATGAATATTCGACCTTCCTAAAATAGTTTGAAAGCACTCTGCACTGAGTGGATGTTTGTGAGTGTGTGTGTGTGTGTGTGTGTGTGTGTGTATGGTGGGTTTCAGAAAGGGAAAATGTGTAATTCACAGAATAAGAGTCATTATTACTGCTCAACACATTATAACCCTATAGTTGCTTTATTACTCACTCCTTCACTTAATGAAATGTTATTTCGGAATAGAGTTCCCCCCATGGTAAAGTTTGTAAACATCTATGAAAAAGTTAGGCTGCAATTATGTAAAGCAATTTGGAAAAACCTTCAGGTATTTGGACAATAGAAGAAAGTATTATTTAAGAATCAAACTGATTATCATCACTTAATCCCCCTAAAGGGATAACATATTTTACATTAAAGGAAAAATAAATCTCTACACTACTCCCTTTATTTAAAGACTGACAGGGATGAGAGAATAGGAAAAAAATGAAATGTCAAAGCCTCTGCCAGCCTGTCCATGGCACTGAAAGGGAAGAATGAGCATAAATAGCCTATTGTTCTAGCAAAGGCTTTGAGTCTTTGGATACACAAAATTATGCCTGGAGTCTTGCCAAGCATAATTTAGAGAACTAAATTGTTCTGCATAAGAAGGTGATTTGAGCATCTGTGAGGGAACCTAAAGGTGGGGGGTGTTTAATGAAAAGGAAAAGTGGAATTCTAATCAAAGAATCTTAAGAGGAAATGGGGAAGAGCAAGTCCATGATTTAAAAAAAAAAAAAAATCACTTTGCTTTCCTCAGTCCTTTAGAGAGATAGGCTCTTCCCACAAGTGTTTTATTGTGTTTGTGAATGTGCCTGTGTGTGTGTGCGTATGTGTGTGTGGAGATAACCTCATAAAATAAGGTTGAACTCTATGTTCACAAAAGAGTAATGGGAAAATGATAACCAAGGACTGTCAGATACAAGAAAAAATGGATAGTTTAGAAGTAACAAAATCTCAGAAGCAGAGCTAATTCTAAAAATGAGAGACCCCTAGAAATTAACAGAAATCTTGCATAGAGCATTAAAATAGCAACAAAACTGGGTTGGGACAACCAAAACATAGTTAATTTCAAAGGACAATTGAGTTTCATTAGCTAATCAACAATACAAACTCAGAAGCTAGAATTAAAATTACCTCTCTGGCCAAAGGAATAACTATCTTAAAGCACTAATAATCATATTATTAACCTAATAATCATAGGGTTATTTACTGTCCTCAAAAATATTCCACTTCATCATGAAACACTCCTCTAAGAGCTAATAGATTAGATACATCTTTTATTTTACAAAGCTAAGCACAATCTTCCTGTATAATCCAGGAATCATGCTGTTAGGTATTCACCCAAATGAGTTGAAGCCTTATGTCTATACAAAATCCTGCATATGATTGTTTATAGCAACTCTATTTATAATTCCCCAAAATAGGCATTTTAAAATGGCTAGTATTTTCTCTACTGTTACCTAACTTTCTTCTTATTATAGATATAATTAAGTAAAATATAAGATTAAATGAAGGCAAGCAGAAGACTGGTGAGACTTAGGAATGGCTTACATATCAACACACAGAAGAGGAAATGAGATCCAAGACAGAGTAAAAAAAAAAAAAATGTTGAATCTGTTGGCTATGGAGCTATTGTTTTTCTGCTTCAATCTTTTCCAACTTTTGCACCAAGTGGGTGACTAGTCGACTGTAAATTGTTGGAGATTATTGTCAGTCATGCATGACTCTTCCCTTCCAGGTGCTAAACCACTAACAATGATTATAAGATGAAAAACAGGGATCAAAATATAAGTTCCATAATTGATAAATTAGAAAAAAATTTTGGACTTGAAGCCAAAGTGAAGAATCATCTTCTTCCCCTTCCCTCGATTAAAGACAACCTTCTTCCACTAAGTTCCTGCATTACCTACGCAGAAGAACCTGTAGAAGATGAATCACAGAAAGCAGACACTTGAATCATGATATTGCACACCTGAAACTAACATAGTACTGTATGTTAACTAACTGGAATTAAAACAAAAATGTAAAAGATAATTAAAAGCGGCAGAGACTGAATATGCCATTGGTCAGATGCGCAAACCCAGGCCACCATGTGTTAAGCACAAGCTACATTAAAACAAGAGAGCAAGACGTGAGTCAAATATGCGTGGGTGTTGATAAAAATCTCATGCTAGGGGCACCTGGGTGGCTCAGTTGGTTAAGCGACTGCCTTCAGCTCAGGTCATGATCCTGGAGTCCCAAAATCGAGTCCCGCATCAGGCTCCCAGCTCCACAGGGAGTCTGCTTCTCCCTCTGACCTTCTCCCCTCTCCTGTTCTCACTGTCTCTCTCTCAAATAAATAAATAAAATCTTAAAAAAAAATACCAACACTTCCAATCCATGGATTGGAGTATCTTTAAAAAAAAAAAAAATCTCATGCCAGGAAACACTATCAATGTGATTTAAGTGACTTTTTTTCTAATTATTCTTCTGGTCTACATTAGGCTATTAGGCACTGGTAATGTCCAGTTATCTGCACAAAAATAATTTTCTTTGCCTGGACAGACAATTGGCTTATCAGTCATTTAATTTAGGGTACCAAAAATTTTCATTTTACTTTAAGACTGTTTCTTCTTGTTGATGTTTAAATGAAAACCGGGACTGAAGGATTGGATCCTTCAACTGAAGAATTTCCTGACTCAAGTAATTACAATTTATTTACTAGGCTAAAATCTATACACATGATATCTTCTGTGATTTGCTCATTTATTTAATTGGACATTATTAAAAGGGCTTGGTCTAGTAATCAGTACATTTTGGAACCTTGGAAATAGTGTGCATACTTAATTATCCGATTCAAGTGAATTGAAACATCTGTGTAAGTAAAGCAAACAGTACTCCCTAACATGCAGGTGGGTAGCAGTTCTAAGTAAGTGGTTGTCTAACTCAAACTTGTCACTTTGTCACTGCTTACAAAAATAGGCACCAGCTAGTTATTTAAACAGTCTACCAAATCAGATGTGTTATTTCCAATGCATCTCCTAAAAGGAATTTATCCTTAATGCGAATGAAGTTAAAAGCCTTAAGTCTTTTTAACATTGCATGCTTTACCAATTAAATTATATCGAATATTATATGTCATTATTCATGACATCCTATTACTATGACTATTCCAAATACCATTCTTGTTTTTATCAATTATTTTTTAAAACCTTATTAGGAATTGAGACTGTTCAGTTTGTACAAGGAAAAAATATTTATATTTAAATGGTATTTTATTAAGAATCATAAAAATACCTCATTTGAGATATTCTATATGTATATTCTAATCCCATTCTCCAGTGACCATAAGTTCAACATCAAAATCAAATTGGACAAGATTAGACTAAAAATCAGGCATGACAAAATGGTAAATTTTTACATGGCAATATAATAGCAGATACAAATTAAAGTATGGATTAAAATATCATTAAGATTCTGATCATCAATATACATGAAAGAAGTACCATAAAAATTAAAGTTAAGTAAATGGAAAATAGTGATTACCTGTGTTCTAAGGTATCAATAGCTATATTTCTACTCGATGTACTCATCCATGTAGATGCACAAATTTATAATGTGTTATTCTATCCAATTGTATTTTTAAGTTTCTTAAAATGTAGACTGTATTTTATAATTCTGTCATTAGCAACTATAGCTTTAGGTTGAAAGTTTTTAATATATTCTACAAGTGGAATTTGGATAATAGTTGTACTTACTGTCCTATTGACTCTTTAAAAACCATATTTTTGGGCACCTGGGTAGCTCAGTCCGTTATGTGTCTGCCTTTGGCTCAGTTAGTGATCCCAGGGTCCTGGTATCAAGCCCTGCATTGGGCTCCCTGCTCCGTGGAGAGCCTCCTTCTCCCTTTCCCTCTGCCTACCGCTCTGCCTACTTGTGCTCTCTACCTCTCTGTCAAATAAATAAATAAAAATCTTACAAACAATATTTTCCTTAAAGACCCTTTGGTTATAAAACATGGATTTATTACTTCTCTATTATAGTCAAAGTTCCAAAATGACTGATTTAATAAAACACTTTCCTATAACTAACTAAATCTCCCATTTGTGTATGTCTCATTGTGTTTTTGTTGCTTTTAGATAAGTATGCTTTCAGGAGGTTGTTTATTTTTAAAGCATTAGCCAGAGGTCTCTGAATATCCTTGTTTGATATCCACTAACCGAAAAGGAGAGAAAACCAAATGTCTATTTGAAGCTACATACAGAAAAATAAAACGGTCACATGTGAACCAAAGTAGCCATGTAAGGGCCTATTCAGCCAGAGCGGTCCTACCCCGGTTGAACTGCCATTTTGTTGTTTACACAGTAAAACTTAAATTGACCCTGTCCCCCTCCCCCACCGCCCAGGGAAACTTACTTAAAAACAAGTCCCGGAAACCAACCCCAGGTAACAAAGCCCAAATACAAGGGTGGGTCAGGCCAGGTGGAGGTATTCAATCAGTAGGGGCGCATACTGTCTCCTAGCTACCAAGGAGTATGGATAGCCCAGCCCTTTGGGCACCTTTTGGGCAGCAATTCTGACCAAGGTGATAGGCTGGTTCAACTGTCTACTAGGGTCAATTGTAATTCAGTTGGTCACCTAGCATGACTGTACAGCTTTCTCTATGTGTTACAATTCATTGGCCACCTGTGCATGGCCAGGCCCAACCACATGGCCTTTGCTCTATAAAAGCTAGTCTGTGAAACAGAGAAGGGATGTCCTCTCTGTAAGGGGTTGCCTCCACCAGTTTGTTTGACAGTTGGTTTGATTCTTGATGCTTGGCATGAAATAAAGCTTTGCTTGACCTTTGCTTTATAGCAATCTCGCTCCTTTAATCACGGACCCATTATTGGGGGACCCATTATTGGGGGACCCAACAGCCAGAAATCTTTGGTATTTTTAAAAGCTCTTCTAAGAGTTCACAGTCAATGAAATTATAACAAAGTGTATTTTCTCACATATATTTCCATTTATAGACCTAAAATATGAATTGTTAATACGTGAGCTTTAGAGTTTCTGAAAAATATGTTTATTAAAATGATGAGTATTTACGGAATGTTCCCAACATCAAAGCTATTATATATATCTTTCCGAAATTCTAATACACTAAAACTAATTTTCTCACCCCACCTATTCACTATTGTTTTATTTACTGAATTTTGAAATAATTTCTTCTTTCACTTTCCAATCCTCCCAATTATTGTTGATGACGAAGACTGTTCAAGAAATACTTCTTTTCTTTTAAAAATCTCTATGCAAAAAGTTATCAAATTTTGACAATCATTGGTATATGATCTGCTAGAGAAATGCCAAGATCATTTCATTATATAAAAATTTGACAAATATTGATAGACAGCCATGCAAAGGGCAAGCTCATATGAATTTTTATTTAACTTACTAACCAATTATCATTTTTTAAAGGGCAATTCAGTGTCTGAAGAAAGAAGTTAAAATATTCTAGTTTGCAACTGATTCCTTAGCAATGCCTATTAAGTAACATCCATACTTTCATGGAGAAAAAAAATAAGGTACATTTTTTGTCTTTACATTTTAAAGAATGTGAGGCAAATATTTAACTAAATTTCATGGCCAATGAAGAGTGGTAGGTTTTAAATACTATTTATTAAATCACTTAATTAACCATAATGTAAAATTAAAAATCCAACTTCTAAAATATCTTGCCAATTTTAGTTGTATATTTTTAGTATTCTATTCATTCACTTGCTAACTTATTTCTTTGAAAAAGTACAACTTTTCTGGGTGAACATAAAGCTCTATATTTAAATCCAATCTGTCTACAGAAAACAGAATCACTCAGTTTTCTGAAGTTCACCTTCACTTTTGAAGTTTCTTGATAATTATCATATCTTCAGGAGTTTTGTTTGGTGTCAGGCGTTGGGTTCAGTTTTGTTCACCACACCTAAATTCTTTGTTTCAATTCTTCAGAGAACGCCAATGAACTCCTCTCGGTTTTCTTAATCCAAGCCTCACAAATCATAGTTAACCAGGCAGTCAGTGGCTGGTCACCATTGTTATCAAGGGCCACTCCTGATTCTTGGCCTTCAGCTCAGAGTCTGAGATAGAAAGTGTAAGTGATGCCTTTCAGAAGGCTTTGATAAGGGCTGTTTCCTCAGGGGTGTTTTGGGCAATAAACATTTAAACTATGCCTATTGCATTTCTTTGTAAGGCAACAGTGGAACAGATTGGGTTTTTGATTTAGCAGCCCTGCATTTGATTTTGAGCTTTGTGACCTTGAGCAAGTTACCTAAACTCTGAGCCTTAGTTTGCTTATCTATAATAAACTCTCTGACTTTAGGCAAGTTACTTAACTTTTTGATGCCACAGTTTCTTCATGAGTAAATAAAGACAGTATCAGTATCTACTATATATTTTATCAACTAATTGATTTATATATGGTACTTAGCATAGGCTCTGGCATATAGGAAACCTTCGAGCAAATACAGTTACACATTCATAGTTGGACAGAACATTTCTTATCCAGTACTCTGGGTTCTGAGAACTCTCCCTCAGGGAGGTCTGAAGTGCACAGCATTGTTTATGCAGGATAAAAAAGATCTAACACTGGGGTTCATTTTTAGGAAGTACAAGGGCACTTCACATGTGAGCCTTACCCAACAGCCTCTTTGAAAGTGTTAAGGTGATGGTGTTTTTCTACCTATTTGCTTCACTCATATCTCTTACCAAGTGAACTCCTCTGGGAAAATGGGGTACATTTTCTGGGTCCCCTTAAAAATATACATATATCTCTTTGATTACAAGCGAATAGTTTGGTATTTTTTAATACAGCAAAGATTTCTGTGAGTTTTGCAATTGTTGGGTCCCTAATATTTGTGTGTGTGTTTCCGTGTGTGTATCCGAGTCTCATTTTATCTATCTACCTACCTAACCGTCCTACACATACATTTTTACAGTGTTCGTATATACATGTGTCTTTTTTTCTAGACCAATCTATATTTTTAGACTGCTGTGGAGTTGTTTTTGTTTTGTTTTGTTTTGTTTTCCATAAAATTCCCACAAGCTTGGTCACTGTCATGGTTTCAGAAGCTGGATGAAACTAATTAAAACATCCATACTTTCCAAATAAAAACCACTATATTTGTGTTCAGTTGACATATAACAAAAATGATGACAATTCAGTATCTAATATGGCTCCTTCAAAGATAGAACACAGACTCTGAATGCATCCTAGTTTAGAGGAGCAGTTTAACAAGCCCTGAAGGAAATCATGCAAGTGGGGATGTCTCATCTAGATGTGTCAGAGA
The DNA here is from genome assembly GCF_010015895.1 of Lontra canadensis. Taxonomy (NCBI): domain Eukaryota; kingdom Metazoa; phylum Chordata; class Mammalia; order Carnivora; family Mustelidae; genus Lontra; species Lontra canadensis. The sequence goes on along the minus strand of NW_022631047.1, from coordinate 3,701,952 downwards.
AAGTTGAATTTGGACTGTAAATAAATTCTTTATTGATTTTATTGGTTCTGAGATGTTTTATCTTTGTCTTTGCTCTTCAATAGACAGGATCTGCTAATGCTGTCTGTAGGACAGAGTTCGGGGGTTCATGCAGTAGAGGAGAGAAATTCACTAAGATACGGTGTTCAACTCTCATGCTAGAAAAAGCCTATTGGTAGTATGTTTCCAAATGGAACTGCTTCATTTTCAAAGACTTTATTTATTTATTTGACAGAGATCATAAGTAGGCAGAGAGAGAGAGAGAGAGAGAAAGAGAGAGAGAGGAGAAAGCAGGCTCCCTGCTGAGCAGAGAGCCCTATGCGGAGTTTGATTCTAGGAACCTGAGACCACGACCTGAGCTGAATGAAGGCAGAGGCTTAACCTACTGAGCCACCCAAGCACCCCCCTGGAACTGCTTCATTTTTAGTGTGTCATTTGCTTCATTCTAATTTTTTTCTGCCCCAAAGTGGTAAACATTTAAACTACCTAAGGAAGATTTATTACATAAAAAAAAGCACATACACATTTTTGTCATGTGAATTAGACTCCCCAGTGAACGCTCCCTTGGAGAGTAGAAGAGGTAGTCATTTGGTCTTTAAGGAAGTAAATAAAAATATAATTTTCTTGTGTATGTGTCTCTGGGGTATAGGACTCAAGCCACAGTTCAGATAACTCAATAAATTTTTCTACCCATTTAACAATGTCTGCGGAAAAAAAGAATTAGGAGACCTTACCAGTCAATATTGTGAAATTGTCTAAAATTACCCCAACAGCAGCAAATCAAAAAGAAATAATTTTTTTCTCCCCAAATTACACATCCCTTGAGTGGTCTTTTCTACCTTTATCTCTCTAAAATTCCCCTTGAAAATAACAGACGTACACAATAATTCTTTAAGAAATTCGATCTTTCTTGGGCCACACCTATTTTCCTGGATTTTCCCTATCTCTCATTATTAAAGCCAGTTTTCTTCAAATTGTATCACATAGTTGAGATTTCCTAAGAAGTATATAATGAACACGCCATAAATCAACCTTTCATGCTACCATTTTCTGTCTCAGCTAACTTTGATGGCGTGATGGTTAATTTTATGTGGCAACTTGACTGACCACAGGGTGCTGAGATTAAAATTATTTCCAGGTGTGTCTATGAGGATGTTTGCAGATGAGATTAGCATTTAAAGTGGTGGACTCAGTAGAGTGGATTGCCCTCCCCAATGCCCAGTGCTGAGGATGGGGGTTAGAAAGTGGAGGTGGATACCATCTAATGCATTTAATCCATTGAGGGCCTGAATAGAATAAAAAAAGCAGTGAAAGACGGAATTTACCTCTTTATTTTCTACCTCACTGAGCTAGGACATCACATCTCCTGCCTTTAGACTGGGATTTGTGCCATTGACTCCCTAGTTGATAAGACTTCAGACTTGAAGTGAATTATACCACTGGCTTTCCTGGGTCCTCATGGTTTGCTCTTTCAGACAGCAGATCAGGGGACTTCTCAGTCATCACAATTGTATGAGCCAATTCTTCATAATAAAATCAATCAATCAATCATCAATCCAAGTGTGTGTGTGTGTGTGTGTGTGTGTGTGTGCATGTGTGTGTGTTTCTGTTTCTCTGGAGAACCCTAATACAGATAATGTCTCTGTTATTCTCCAGAAAAGGAGTGTGAGCTATAAAGCCGAAGTACATAGAACGCTTTGCTGCTACTGCCTATCAGGACACGCTTTGCTGCTACTGCCTATCAGGACACGTACCAAGGCTGCTGGTCCCCTAAGCCCTTGCCTCCTGAATATACTATGCTCGTGCTACTCTCTGGTATGGCTACATTGAATCCTACTACAGCTAACCACTGAAGATGCCACCTCCAGGGCCAATGCCAGCCAGTTTATACCCTGCAGCAGCCGCTGAGAGATATAAAGTCCATTCCTTCTGTACTTCGGGCATCATTTCTCATCCTTGCCCTTCTGAAGGCATTATCACTCCTTGCCTTCATAACTACTGACAGCAACATTTCTGATGCCCCATGCGCTCACTATTTTGTGGAAGTTTTAAAAAAGACACATTTTAGTTTTCACCTGTTCTTTTATTACAAGACTTTTACCCAAGGATCAAGATACAGATTTGTAAGGGCTGGCTGGAGAACTCAAATGACAGGCATCGTGCTGTATTCAAATTTGCCCTCTTGCAGAAATCTACTGCTTTTGAAGTAAACTAGTGCACTTTTTACTTTTTCTTCTTGTAGAGTATAAGATTTCTTGGTTTTCATATAAATAGGGCCCCTGATTGGCCAATCTACAAGAAAGCCAGACATATCCAAGTATTCTTCATTGCTAAACACAGAAAGAATTCAAGTCAGCACTTTTGATAAATGGTGCTCAAATAATTGCGGCTGTTTGACACGTGTCATATTAGAGTGTTTTGGGGCAAAGCCTGGAATGATCAACTTTTTTTCTTTAGAGCACTTGATATGAGGAATAAAAACATGAATACATAAACAAATTCAAAATGTTCCTTATTTAGATTAGTGCCTAAAGTTCTGTTTGTGATTATCTAATATTGGAAAATAAAAAGGAGAGAAATAAATTACTTTTCTGAGAAATATTGTTTTGATTTTTCTCCCTTTTGTTTTTTTTAAAGGTTTTATTTATATATTTGACAGAGAGAGACAGCGAGAGAGGGAACACAAGCAGGGGAAGTGGAAGAGGGAGAAGCAGGCTTCCAGCTGAGCAAGGAGCCTAATGCGGGGCTCAATCCCAGGACGTTGGAATCATGACCTGAGCCACCCAGATGCCCCTGATTTTTCTCCCTTTTGAAAAACAGAACTGAAGGTCCCACTTATATCAGAATTCCAACAGGATGTTTTATGTCAAATATGGATCATGACTTGAAGATAAAATTGCACATGTCGATATAGTCTAGGCAAAAAACCACATCTGATTTAATAATGATGTTATGAGAGCATATAAAAATTAGATTTTTTTCTTCTGCCTCGGTCTTAGGGGCAAAGAATCTGATGGGAAACAATCCTCCCACAAGTAAATTGACAGCTTTAGGGAATAGGGAGTAGAAAGATACTGGATCTGTTCTGATTAAAAGAAAAAGACTTGGGTGGGGGTAGGACAGTATTGTCAGACTGGAGACTTGGAAACAAATAAGGACTGCTACATTTGATCATTTAGCCATCATGTAAAATAACCACCCAGTTTCTGCTCTAGCATCTTCCACTTTTAGGCAAGAGCTAGACACCAAAATTGAGTCCTATTCTAGAAGGAGGTATTAGCACAATGCTAGCCAAAGGCTACATACATCCTGATAGTAAAAATATCTACAAATTAAAACTGTCTATGTTTCCCATGGCATAAGTGGGAGAATGAACAGAAAGGATAATGGTGTCCTTTCTGTCTTTATCTACAAGAATAAAATAAACAGACATCATTTGTTTGTTTGTTAAGATAGCATATAAGTATGAACTAGTAGAAATTGAAAGTTTTTCCATAAAATTTCAAGCTAGTCCAGAATACATTCTGCAAAACCATCTCTTTCCAAGTCTTCCCAAAGTCCTAAGGATGCCATCAAACATCCCATAGCTAGTAAACATTTTGTAAAGAATATTTAATGGAATAATTTTTTAACATTTTTTTGCATTTGTCTACAAATACAAAAGGTATCGATATAAACTTCCCAAGAGAGCTTTTTTAAAATGACCCAAATCATCTATATTATCCCCAGGAGCACCACTATTCTAAAGCAAGGATGATAGGCAATTAGCATATCAGCTAATGGTATTAATTTTTGATGCAGTACAATTGTCATTTATATATCATGTGCACATTTCATACCATGTTGGAGGCTACGTAAGATTGATGAGTATAAAACATTCCTCTAAAAAGAGTATTTTTATATGGGATGTATGTGCCATGGTTTTAAGGTCTACTGATTAGAGTTCTGGTCCCAGATTTGCTCTTACACACATGATCTACACCTAGCAAATCACTTAATCCTTTAGAGCCTCAGATTTGCCATCTATAATGTAAGGAGTTGCATTAAAGAATCCCTCTAGATTTGAAATTTTTCTCTGGCTTAGATCATAATTTTTTTTTTAATTTACATTACAACCAAACCTAATAGTCATTTCCTGCTTTTTATGTCTATTAGAGAAGTGAATTGACAACGATTGTGCCAGAAAGTATCCTGATTGTCTCTTTCTATGAAATGTTTACGAGGCCTCGCAACACTTCCAAATGTTGCGACCATCTCCCATTCTAAATGAGGAAACAGGCTCTCAGGAAGCAGTTGCCTTCATCAAACTTATATTGCTCAGCCAGGATTTGAAAACAGGGCTGCTTAACTTCTAAATCTTTGCTGCTTCTAATAAAACAGTCTTTTATTAATCATGTCTCTGACTTATTTGTGTCCAAATACTAAACCCGAATGCAATCCTCAGTTGTATCATTGTTACTATATAAAGACACTAAAACTTTATGAACAGACACTTCACAACACAGCTCTAAGGAAAGTGCTGGAGTGAAAGCAGTTAAGTATTAGAGCAAACATCCAGGGTGATAGGTCAGTTCATCAAAATAATGTAAACAGAAAGCCAATGCTGTGCATAGTAATAGAAAACATATATCTTCATAGCTAACTGGCATTGAAATAAAATTTTAAAATATTAATCTGTGTGTTTTCTCTCTTTATATAACTTGAGACTGCCTCCAAGCAGTTAAGAGCATTCACATAGCATTGAGGACAAAGATAATTATTAGACAAAGAAGAATCATTGATACTCAGTGTTTTAATGTGTAAACTAAGCTTTTTAGAATCAAAAGGGAATGTCTTGTAGATAATGGAACATAGGAACTACGGGAAGCATCCTGTTGACTATCCCTACCCTACCCTAAGCAAATGACATCAAGACTTGGTATCTTTTCCCCTTTCAGCTAGTGTGCAATGGGGGATTACAAAAAGGAGGGGTCTAAAGAAAAGAATCCTTCAAATCTGTGTATGAAGCTCAGGCTCACCCTCGGGTGGCCCATCATAAAACCAAGTAAAGTCAAAACAGTGAATCTCTGAAAGCAGAGTTGTGGTATGGAATACCACCCATATTTCAAATTGGTCTCTCTATAGTACACAAGCAGGACAAACCAAAATAGCACTGCAAAATTTTTTCTGATCTAAATTGTCATTTGAACCACAATTCACAAAACAGGAATGCAATGTATATTGTGAACCTAAATAGTATCAGCTCAAAGGGAAGATTCAATTGGCAATCAGAGGCACAGAGGATAATATTCAAAATATTCAATCTCAAATTACTCAGCAGACCAAGAACTAAGAGAAATCTCAAGTCAAATGAAAAAAGACTAGGGAAACCAATGCTGAGTAAAGGCAGATATTAGAATTATCTGTCAAGAATTTTAAAGCAGATATAAAAGTGCTCTAGTAAGCAATTATGAATACTCTTGAAACCCCTGGAAAAATAGTCTCAGCAAAAAATTAAGAGAAGAACCAAGTGAGGATTTTAGAAGTGAAAATTATAATAACTGAAAGGTAAAAACTCATTAGATGGGCTATTGTCAATAGCCAGTATGTCCAGAAGATATACAAGGTTCTCAAAACCCAAGAGTAAAAACACAGACAACCTAACTAAAAAACAGGCAAACATTAAGAAACAAAACAAATGAGCAAACTGATGGTTACCAGAGTGGGAGGGTGTGAGGGGATGGGTGATAGAGGTGATAGGGATTAAGAAGTACCCTTATCATAACAAGCACTGAGTAACTCACAAGAATGTTGAATCACTATAGTATATGTACCTGATACTAATATAACACTATGTTTATGATACCAGAATTAAAATTTAAAAACTTAATAAAAAATACAGGCAAACAATCAGACACTTCCCAAGGAGAATATACAGGTAGGATAAATATATGAAAAGATGTATAATATCAGTAACAATTATTTAGACACAACTTAAAGCCACAATTGGATATCAATTTATAGCTTTTGGAATTGCTAAGACACAAAATGTTGACTATCACAAATGCTGATGAGGATGAGGAGGAACAACTTGTTCTCTCATATAATACTTCAAAATGTAAAATGGTACATTCTGGGAAACATTTTGGCAGTCTCTTATAAAGTTAAACAACCACAATATGACCCAATAATCTCACTCCTGAGTTTTTAACCTAAAGAAATAAGAATTTATATTCACAAAAAATATGTGTACATGAGCACATGGATACTTATGGTAGCCTTATTTGTAACGGTCAAAAACTGGAAACAATCTAAACAGCTTTTAGGGGTAAATGGAAAAATAAACCATAGTGCATTCTTTGAACACAGCCTTACTGAACAGTAAAAAGAAACATACTACTGAAGTCTGCTACAATTTGGATGAATTCCAAGGGAATTATGCTAAATGAAAAGAGCCAATGTCAAAAGAATATGTATGGAATAGTTTCATCCATATAACACTCTCAAAAGAACTAAATTGTAGTGATGTTGCACAGATGAGTGGTTCTTGAATGTTAGGTTTGTGTGGAGGGCTTAACTACAAAGGGATAGCATGGGGAGTTCCTCTGGGATAATGGAACATTTTTTTTCTTTTGGTTATTGTAGTATAAATATGCACGTATGATGAAATTTGTAGAACTGTACACCCACAAAACAACTGCCTATAAAAAAACTGATGAAATCTGGAATCTGAATTTCGCTGCTGAATAAAAAAAAACTGATGAAATCTGCAAGTAGTTTAGTTGATAGTATTTTATGTTAATATTAACTACCCGGTCTTGACTATTGTACTATTGTTTTTAAAGATACCACTAGAAGAATCCAGGTGAAGGGTAAATGGGAACTCTCTGGAGTTTTTGCAGTTCTGTCTGAGCCTAAAATTACTTCAAATTAAACTTCTTAAGAACAACTAATTTTTATATATATAGTGAATTTATATCAGTGTTGTTTAATTTATTAATGATGGAACTGGCAAGATGGCAAAACTGTACCCTACAGGAACAGCCATGGCATATGAGACCGGGACATTCATTAATATCTTCTCCTAAACAAGGGTGTGTTATTTGATTTCCAAAGAACAGTTGTAGTGTGAAAGGCAAAGCCACAACAATTGTACTGGGGAGGAAGCAGACTTTGGGAAAAGCCACTTACAATAACTGATATGGAAAATCCCAATGACCATGCATTAGTATAAACCAATAAATCATGAAAATAGCATTTTTGATATCAGGTTTTGTGATTAAAAAATTCCTCTATCCAAGTGCCAATTATATTAATAGAAAGAAGGTATTGAAATGCATAATGAACATCAGATTCTAAAGAGAAAATAAAAACAACCTCACAATTTTGCAACAGTGAATGATTTTGCTTTATTGCTGTAACTATTACAATAAAGAATATGTTGATAGAAGATTGTTATTTGTTACTGTTTTTGTTATTGATCTGGGTAGAGGTATACAAGGGAAGATATGTTGCAAAATCAACTTGGCTGAAAGATAACTCTGGGATCACAGGAGCATCAGACAATATAAGAAGCCAGTGGTGGGTACTTCAGATATGGTGCCTTTCTAATTAAACCAGAGAATGAACATTTCATGTTATTCCTGCTAATTGTACAATGTTTGATTTCTCTAGAGAAATTTAGGTCTGGTAAACAGTTTCGCCGAATGCTTTGCATACAGGTTCTAATGTATTGACATTGAAGGAATGATCCAATTATTATGTGATTAACTGTGGACTGCTGTTGGTCTTAGACTGATTACACTGATGGTTTATGGAGCAGAATCTGTACTTGGCTCAAATGTCTTCACCGAAACTGGCAAATTCTGTCTAGGGATCAGAACTACATTGAAAAAATATTGCAAGCAAAAGCACATGCAATAATTACTCAGCTAATTCCCATTGTCACTCAGAGACATGCTGTTACCAAGCAATGGTAATTACAGTTGCCGGATGTGTACCGCTGTTGCCATGTTTAAAATTAATGAATATTTTATTGTCAACACACAAATACAGAAATATCCTGCATTTGTTGTGCAGACAAATCTTCAGTATTTCAGCAACAGAGACAAATAAAATTTACTCCCATGCAAATTTAATTACAATATGATACATGAGAAAATGAATGACATTTCATAAATTAGAAAGAGAATTAGAAATTCAAAAATGCTAATTTTTAATAAACCCAATTAACACACACTAGAATTAAATGCAATCTTTGGCTTCATCAAATGATTTTTCCATTATTCTTTAGTGCAACATTAAAATTCAAGATGTAAAGGGAAGAAAACATTCTAGAACTACTAATTATGACAAGAAAAGAGGATGAATTCAGGTTTGCCTTCAGGGGTTATTTTTAAATAGGTGACTAACAACTAGAAAAATATTTCTTTGTCTGCTACTTCCAAGATGCCGGTATGTGTCTTATCCATGTTTTCTACTCATTTATTTGTAATATCTTAGCTGGCTGGGATCTTCTAAATCCATCCTTTGATCCCTATCTCATACAGTTCAATTTAATCATAGTAGAGATGGGGACCAATTAAGGAAAATAAATGGTCTAATATTAAGGTTACAGAATGAGGAATGCTTCTATTGCTACTTAACAAGCAGCATTTTTGGTGACTCTTTCAAAAGAAATTATTGTTGAAATTTATCCACTGCATAAGGGTAGAAAATAAAGTTACCCTTTTCTAAATTTGAGGTAGATAGAGTCTTTTGTTACCCTATATAGGTATTGAGAGATTTCTGTTTGTTTTTGCTTTCAAAGGAAGGAGAAATATACATAAAATTATAAAATGTACTAAATGTGTAGAATGTACAATAGGACTTACTTTGATCTGAAAAGAACACCTCATAAAAAGGATTTATTATTTTACAATAGGAAGGAAACGAGTTATCCCACTATGCTGAAATGGACCAAATCTTCCATTATATTTTGTTGTTGTTTTTAGAAACATGAATCACAGTTTTCACCCTTCCAACATGTCCAACACTGGAAACAATTACTATCCATTATCTGATATTTATCAATAGTAGGTATGTTTTCTATTTTAAAATATACATATATATTTTATATATGCACATATATGTCTATAAATTACTGTTTTATATTATTAATCACATGCTATATATACTTTTCTGCAAATTTACTTTTTTGACCCACCTTATCTTTGTGAGATTTATCTATAGATTGAAACATGTAACTCTAAGTAATTTTCATGGCTTAATAGTATTTCACTTACACATGTACAACTCAATCTATGTATTTCAGTATTGATGAATATGCAATCATTTCCACTTATGTTTCATTACAATGCCGCTACAACAATTCTGATAAAAGTATTCTTATGTGCATATATAAGAATTTCTTTAAGGCAGTTTTGTCTTGAAACAGGAGTATGTTTATCCCTTGGGGCATGCAAAAACCTCCCAATGATATGCCAATATGGGTAATTTTAAGATATGAAATTCCATGTCATAAGCCTCCCTGGGAACTCGTTCATAGTTGTCCTCATATTTTACAGAAGAATTGACATCTTTATAACCACAATTCTTCTGATCCATGAATCTGATGTATCTCTCCAATTACTTAGATTCTCTTTAATATACTTCAAAGAATTCTGTAAAATTCTTCATAAGATTCTGTCATATTTTTGGCACAGTAAGCCTCTTAAATTATAGTTTTAACTACTTGTGCTAATATATAGGATTGTGTTTGATTTCTGTATATTGTTAGACTCATAAGTGCTAACACTTTTTCTATATATCCTCTGGGGATTTCCATGAAGGACAGAAAAATTGTTTTCAAATAATGAGAACTTTGTTGTTGTTGTTGTTGTTGTTGTTTTTCCCTTTGAATCCTCAAAAGTTTCATTTTTTCTTGTCTTACCTCAGTTGTTAGAATCTCCCTTACAATTTTCACCTAGTGAAATATAGGCATATTTCCATTTGGGTTTTTTGTTTGTTTTGCTCTTGAATTGGTATTCATTCAATTTTTTTGATGATTAGGTCTAGTCAGTTTTTCTACTTTCTTCTTGAGTTTTCTTTAGTAAGTTATAGTTTTCTAAAAAACATTCTATTTTGTTGGGTAAAGGGCAGTGGGAAGTACAAGCTCCCAGTTATAGAATAAATAAGTCAGAGAAATCAAAGGTACAGTGTATGGAAGGTAGTGAATGGTATTGTAATAGCACTGTATGATGCTGATGGGAGATGCACTTGTGGTGAGGGCATAACGCATAGAATTTTGAGTCAGTATGTTGTATGCCTGAAAGTAATGTAACATTGTATGTTAACTATACTTCAATAAAAAATTAAAAATAAATAAATATTCATTTCCTCCCCTAGGTTTTCAAATTAACTGGCATACATTAACCTATGATATAATAGGTTGCCATAATAGGACTCTTCCTACCTCAGCCTTAGCTGAAAGCTCAAGACAGATAATGAAGTAGCTATCAAGTGCTTCACTTCTTAAAGTGAGTTACCCTTGCGAGATTGCCAGCAATTTTTTAATCACCCACTGCTACGGTATAAAGAGTAAGGGTGACAATTCTTGAAGGAAGCATGCCAAGATGATTTCATGTCCTGTTCACTCTGGTGAAACAGAATTTCCTTACCCCCTTGCCTTAGGAAGGTGAGTGAATAGGACTTAAAGAGAACCATGCCAAGAAAGTTTATACATGCCTCTGGGAGCCACGACAATGTATGGAACGGTGTTTAACTTTCATAGGGACAAACTAAACACAAGAGATGATCTGGAGCTAACAGAGCAGTGACAGAGAAGGTTGCATTTGAACCAAAGACTCTTCCTCCAAAAGGGCAAACGTGTGCGTGTCCTCAAAAGGGAATAAGCCAAGAGTCATCTTAGAAAGGGATTCAGTCCAAGATGGGACCCAACTAGAAACTCAGGTGCTGAGGGGCAGTTGTAATTGGCCAGACAATAGGGATGTCCTCTATGAGGAGATCTCCAGTGGGCATGTCTGAGGAACACAAAAGTGCTCATGAAATAAACACTGAATAAGAGTGCATCTGCCATATATGGAGGCAAACTGTGTTAACCATATATGCATTTGTCTTTTTCTCTTAGTCCCCTTTACACTTAATGTCTTCCCTGAGGGAGTTAAACTCTGCCACTAATCCATTGGAATAGACAGAGAGAAGGGAAAGGAAGAGAGAAGAAGACAACCATCCTCTCCACTCCTACCACTTACTGAAGACTGAGCAGGCCCTCACTAGAAGAGGAAAAGACTCTTTTAAGAAGTTCAGAGCATTGACATTAACCTGAACTGGACTTTTCTTACTAAAAGTAAAGATTATTTTCTAAGAGAATAGAAAAGTGGTGGAACTCACTAGAGATTTTTTCCAACAACAAGATGGAATATTTTTCACTAAGTCGTTCCAAGGCAAATACAAGAAAAAGTGAAGTTCATTTCTGCTTACATCCAAAGAGGTCTAGTCCATTAAATAAACTAGTAAGTTCTCCAGCATTATTTTGAAAATCTCTGCTGCTTCTATAGTTATGTCCTACTTTGTCATTTATTTCATTATTTATTTATCCCTTTATGATCAATATATTATCCATTAGTGCCAAAGAGTATATTATTGGCTTTGTTGGTTCTTTTTATTATATCTTTGCTTCCTACTCCATTATTTTATCTGCTTTCTATTGCCATTTGTTGAATTTTTTTGGATTTGTTCTATAATCATTCTAACTTTAGCAAACTGAAATTTACACTCATTGCTTTTCAGTATTTCTTTTGTTCTTCCCTATTACAAACTTATGATACTATCTAATGCTTATTAGATTACTTTACACTCATTGCTTTTCAGTATTTCTTTTGTTCTTCCCTATTACAAACTTATGATACTATCTAATGCTTATTTCTATCTAATGCTTATTCACCATCACTTCAACAACTATTTGCATGAAAATTCTTGTCTATCTAGTTATTTAGAAGTTCAGGTGATTTGTTTAAAATCTGAGTTTCTTTTTCCTTTTTAGTTATTTTTCAAACTGGTTTCCAACTTATTGACACTGTGATTAGAGAATGTTGCCATCTGATACCAGTCCTTTAAAACTGGCTGAGACTTGTTTTATGCCTTATTATATAGTTAGTTTGCAGAAATATTTTCATGTTCTTGAGAAAAATATATCCTCTAATTGTTGGGTAAAGGTCTCTATTTTCATTTATTATGTTATTCTCATTAATTGTATTGTTCAGACCTTTTTTTTTCCTTCCTGATCTCAAACATGGGAGAACTGTAGAAGGACACAATTGTCCTAATACTTCTGTCAATTCTGTTTTATTTTTATTCTAGTCTTTTTTCCCCCAAACTTAATAACTCAATAACCAACTCAAGAATCATTATAGCTTCAAGGAAATAGAAATGTTAACTATTAAGATTAAAGTACAAAACCTAATATTATATACTATATCCAATGCTCTCTGAAGTTGAACCTTACGCAGGGAAGGTATAAAGTGAGAAAAGGTAAGAATTCTCCAGACATCCAGAGGTCATGAGGAAGTCTCAAGAAATAAGACTAGGAATATTCTCCCTCAGGCTTTGATCCTTCTAAGTGCAGGAGTTCAGAGAGAATTCAGAATGCTCAAAAGACTATCATGGTCCCCAGCCTCCCACTTACAAGGTATCTCAGACATCCTTTCATTTCTCTTCCCTAGAACCCACAGCCTAGACTCCACTACCTCTCTTGAGACTACTGGGTGTCATTTCATTGGGCACATGAGCGTGCTATTGCTGGGCCGTATGGTAATGCAGTGTTTTACATTTTGGGAAACTGAAGATTGTTTTCAAAATTCCACTGCAGTATGATATTTATTAGTTTTCCCACTTGGAATGTTCTCATTCCACATTTTATTCTTGAATTGTTAATAGTCAGATGATGCATGTGGTAGTCAAAGTGTAAAGAGTATTTGTAAAAAGTATTTTATTTTCTATTGTACTTTTATTAACTTTATTACTGTTCAAAGTGATGACTATTACTATTAGAAAAAAATTGAAATTTGGGACTGAAAATATAGAACAGAGGGATTGTGCAGAAATAAATATGGGCTCAAATAAAAAAACAAAGTAAAAGCAAACAAATCACCAGGATCTTAAAAAACAGATAACCAAAATCAAAAGGCAAAAAAAAAATCCCCCAAATATCCTCAAATATCGAACAATGGATTAATTTTCTTAATATAAATATTTTGCAATTCACTGAAAAAAATAGGTACATGAAATTAAGATTTCTAACTTAACTAATGGTACATAAAACCATCTCGTATAACTAAGATTAGAGAGTTGGCAAGGATTTAATTATAAGATATACAAATGGGTAAAGAACATTTTCCAACATTCAAACTTACTTCAAGTTATCAAAATGCAAATTAAAGCAGCAACCAAATGAAGTCTTTAGCTAAGAACAGGAAAAACTTGATCATACCCAGTTCTGTTGTGGAAAACAGACAGATATCACTGCTCACTGCTCACTAATGTCTGTTGCACACAGTACAATTCCAAATTGAAAAATGTTATACCCATCTGTCTGCTTATCAATGTAAACACACACATACCTGTCTTGGAAAATATATGCATACTGTTTTTCCATTAACACTGGGAATATAAAGTTCTTATAATCAGAACAGTAAAATTATCTTCTTTGTGAGCTATTCATAGGTACTAATGTAATAAAGTATAATTATAATATTTCAACATAGTTAGGAACTTGTCAAGCCAATCCAATAATTTAGAAAGGGCATGAGTATGTTAATGGAGCTGGGTTCAGCTGGACTTTGGTAGGTGGTACTAAAGCAGTGGTATCTATTTTGGTTAAATCATATTTTTGGAGCAATGGTGCCTCCCCCTGACCCCCCAATCCCACCCCAGTGAATTCAGTTAGCGTGCCAATGGCATCTCAAGCCTTTGTTTATCAAGAGCATCTATGTTTCTTTGCCTCCTAGCCTGGCCACTCTCTGAGCTGGAATAAAAAGTATATATAGAGTTCACAGTTTTCATAGTTCATTCAATGTCTTATCTCATTTAATCCTCATGACAACTTCAGGATGTAGGTCTTATACTCGATTACTAACTAGGAAACGAAATTTAATTAGTTTCAGAAAGCAGAATTAGTTCCCAAGGCTGATTTGTCCGATGTCACAATTAATAAGGGGCAGTATTAGAATTTAAATTAGTTTCTTCTGACCACCATTATACACACTATCCACTATATATTTCATCTTATCCTGAGTTTTTTGAGTCAGTGAGTACAGAATATCTCCATTTTACAGAAGAGAGGTTTTTTTTTTTAAATAAATCATTTACAAATGAACCATTAGAAGAGTGAGTAGAGATTGTACTATTCCTATCATAACCCAGAATCCAGGATTCCTAACTCCTGACTCTGCTTTGTCACCTTTCCTCTACCTGCTGATGCCTCTGGGGATGAACTGATACTTCCTTGAGATACCACTCAAATTTTTGAGGTTCTTTGGGGCAGAGTTCTCCCCCTTCCAAATAATTCCATAAAACATATGCTATCAACACAATCCACAGTCCTCAGTACTCAGGCAAAACCAACTCCCTATTTACACTTTTTTTTAAACATCTGTAATAATAAATATGTACAGCACTCAGCTTAGACTTCATACCTAACCAGGTGGGAATTAAAAAAAATTAATTTCAGCAAAAAGTGAGAAAGTATTATCCCTGCTCACTTCATAAGTTTAATTTGAAATGATTTCTAAGAAACAAGAAATTGCTTAAAGTAAAATTTCATTTTCAAGTAAACAAAAGATGTTTGTAAATATATTACTTTTGTATAGAAAGGATACAAGGTACCTTACAATGATATATAAATGAAATAAGAGAACACAGATAACTTTAGAAGTAAAATGATAAGGTGTAAACTTAGCCAGAGTAGGGAATGAGTATCTTTTTGATGCATACACCACAAATTTGGTCAAAGTTTTTAATTGGAGAATGGTTATCAAAACCTTTTTTTTTTTTTTTTTTTCTGGTGGTCCAACTTCTTATAGTTTTGTGATAAATCAGCAAAGGATATTGCATTTTTGGGGATACCCAATAAAACTTATAGTGAGAAAATGCCTTTTATTGCATGACTGAAAATACTGTTCTGCAATATCAGATTTGTGGAGTCTGAGTCCTGAGGTTGGAAAGGGTTAAAACGGAAAAGGTAAGCCACAACTCCGGACTGCATACAAAAAATTGACTCAAGCACCAGCCAGAATAAAAAATATAAAAACAAATAAAAATATGGAAGTAATTAGGTCATCCAAGTGTGCTGACAGACTGATTCTTTAAGTAGGGTTAAGTCCTCCAGCAGCTCACAGGTCCCAGGAGAGTAACTGTGGTAAATAATCAAATCCTGAATGGAGGTGAGCAGACATTGGAGTCAGTAAGTCCTTAACAGCTGACTTGGACAATCCTTCTAGTGGCATTTTCTTGACGTGTGTGTTTTCATAAATGACTGAATTTCTAAGTAACCTAGACCTTGCAGGTGTTCTGGGCTTGTTGTCCACTGGCCCTCACCACTATGCCTTTCACTGCTATAAGTTCTGTTGATATGAAATTTGGAAGGGAGAAGAGAAAGGAGCCACCATTAATATCCTCCAGAGGCAACTGCAGGTAGATATCTGGGCAGAAGATAAGGATTTGAGAATCATCAGCTTTGGGTGGCAGCTAAGACTAGAAACTGCAGAAATGATGGAGCGTTACCAAGGCTTCCAGGTGAGCACCTGTGTGTCCCTTACCTCTAACAGCTTTGTGCTCAAGCCTGCCAGCAGCTGGGTAAGCCATTATTCTCTCTGCTAAAATCCTCCTGTTTGAAATATCAGGAACAGTTTTTGTTTTCCGGGACAATCTCTGATCCTTCACTAAATGTGCTGACCAAAAAAACTTCCTAGTCAATGTTACTATGAGAAAACCAGAAATACTACATAATTCTCAGTGTCCATAAAATAAAAGGGAACTAGTTACTCATGAGACATACAACTATTCTTAGTATAAGAGACTTTTCCCCCAACAGCCTTCAAATAAACGGAATTTTCAGAGTGCTACTTTTCTAAATATCCTTCAATAGAGGCTTGACGTCACGGGAAGGTGGTGTGGAAGGAAACAGGAAATACACTGTTATCATGCACTCAGCTTCCTGTGGACACAGCTTGTTTAAGAATACGTTTTAGCATATTGAACTGAATGGACAGTCTAATTCACCTCTGCTTAGCTCAATCTTGACACTTATTTGTTGATACTTTATTATACTAGAGAACATGTTAATCTAGCATGCATTGTGAATGCATTAGAATTTAAGTAATAATTAAAGCATTTTTGATGCAAAATACAGGTTCATAGGTTAAATACAGGTTCATAGGCTTCAAAGACAACCAACCCAGATATAATACTACCTATTGCTGAGGGATAAAGAGCCTTTCAGAACTGAGCTCCTGATTAAAGATCTCCCTGCCCCTTTGCATGGAAGTTGCAAAGGTAGGACCTGTGTGCAAAAGCGTGACTCCCCTTAGTAACCTGTCTTATACCCTTTCTAGCACGAGGATACTTGGGCAATCAGGGCCTACTGACAAAACTCCTTTAAATGAAAGTGCTAATGAATTTAGTTATGCAGATTTTCTTTGGAAAATATGAATACTCTTAAGAAACACGGTATTATAGTATTTTGCATCAAAAATGCTTTAATTATTACTTAAATTCTAATAGTAGATGCTCTTTCTGGATTGCCTCCATAAATCATGGAAAAAACAAAACAAAACAGGTATCTAGAAATTAGAACACCATTGACCAGAATTCTTCCCTCGTGGGGTCACATTCTCATCTGTGGGAATTCAGATTGTTGCTATTTAAAGCTTCTCAAGACAAAAGAGCCATTGTTGCACTTTTCAAACTGAAGTGTAAATTTATTATCATTCAAAAAAATATTTATTGGATACCTACTATGTGTCAGACGTTGTGTTTACATAACAGGATATATCAATGAACAAAACAGACAAAATTATCTGTTCTCACGTTCTAGTCGTAGAGGTAAAATATATCAAAATAAGTAAAGTAAGTTGTATTTTAGAGGATAGTGGGTGGCACTGAAAAAAAAAAGTTGGGAAGAAAATGGAATGCGGAATGGCAGGGACAGAAGTTGAAATTTTAAAAGGGATTATGAATGAAAGCCTCAATGATAGGAGACTAAAGAGCCATGCAGACACATGTGCATGTGAAAAAACATGCCACACAGAGGAAACAGCTGGTGCATGCTTCCAGCAGTGGAAACATGCACACATGTTTGGCAACCAACAAGGTCAGTGAATATGGTAGTGTGCGAGGGGAAAGTATGAAGAGATGGGATCTAAGAGGTTACCAGAAGCCAGATGATAAAGGATCTTATAGACAATTTTCAGAATATCAGAATTTATTCTGAAGGACTTGGGTAGCCTGTGGAGAACTTAGTACAGCCAAATGATACTGTCTGATTCACATTTTAACTAGACCATTCTAACTACTAGGTTGAAACCTGAAAGCAAGTATTTCTAGGGGCATTACTTTACATTTGTCTCACAGAAATTCTCCTCTCACCTTTTCCTGGCATTTATCTGTTTGAAATCCACTAACGCATTATATCGACTTGAAAAAGAGCTTTATCAAGTAGCTTTATTTTTCACATTGTATTCTTCCTGATTCATTATAAAATGTTAAATAAGGGGTACCTGAGTGGCTCAGATAGTTAAGCATCTGCCCTCAGCTCAGGTCACAATCCTGTGGTCCTGGGATTGAGTCCTATGTCAGGCTCCCTGCTCAGCAGGGAGACCGCCTCTCCTTCTTCCTCTGCTGCTTCTCCTGCTTGTGCTCTTTCGCTCTCTCTCTCCCTCTCAAATAAATAAATAAATAAATAAAATCTTTTTAAAAATGTTAAATAAGATTTGACTCAGCAAACAGACATCCTCGCATGTAACAAATGTGCTAGACATTTATCCTACGATTTCAGGTGGTAAATGAGGATATTCAATCATATATACATGCATGTAGCCACTATAATCTCAAATATATGAACACAGCGTAAAAAGGAAAAAAAAAAAAGATAAAATAGGAATGCCCTAAATGTCCAAAAGATTATTTTCTTTTCTTTTTTCTTCCCTCCAACTTTCAGTATTTTAATTCATGTGAAGAAACAAAAATTATTAGAGGTGAAAAGACATTCTCTACACATATACTATCATATACTGAGTTCTCTGAAAGAAAACACTAGGAAGTTTGGGGTATAAGATATTTATTAGGGATCAACACCTGTGAAAGGAAAGAAAGGTATGGAGAAACAAGACTGGGAAGAGGGATAAATCATATTACTAATGCAGGTCTAACATCTCAGCCAACCTGGTGAGAAATCCTGAAACAAAAATTGCCTGAGATTTGTCCTGTTGCTTATCTACCAGAATGGCCTGGCCTTCCTATCCCCACCTCAGTCACTGGTTGAAAATATGATCTCAAATGAGATAGTTTTCCTGATAAAGGCATACCCTGAGAAGTTAACAACTAGAGTCGTCTAATGACTAAACTTCACTCTGCTCACTGAGTCCTTTCTTGAAGGGTGGCACATTTCTGTTTCCCATTCACAGATGGCCTTGTGACAAAACACGTCACACACATACCAGGTGACAGCATTGTCTCCCTAGCCTCTCATTTCACAGCTATCCTCCAAGTAGAAAAATAATTAAAACTGAGCCAACACATTCCTGCAATCAAAGCAAACAGAAGAAAAGAACTGTATTCTCGTAGGTGTTTCTAGGTGGGGGAAAAAAGGATCATTTCACATACTGTAATGACTCATGCAGGAAAGGGACTAAGGTACTGGGAGAGGAGGTTATTATTAGAAGCAGAAAAGGTGAGCAGTTACCTGCTTTTTCCATTTCATGGCTTCTGACCCTATACATCTCTTGTATCAGATTTGGCCAAAGACAACAACTGCAAATCTAAAACACATTTTCAGTGTTTAAGTTTGGTAGGTCTCTTGTCAGCATTTGACACATTGCATTACACAATTTTTTTTTTTAATTACACACCACCATACTCTCCTAGCTTGAGCCCCTCTCTTTGTGTGCTCCTTCTCAGGTTTTTTTGTTCATTTCCCATTCTCCTTCTAAGATCAAAATTTACTCAGAGCCATTTCCTCTATCCCTTCACTTCTCTCTCTGTATTAAACTGCACATGATGTCATTATCTTGCATTGAGTTGCACTGAACCTCTACAAGATGACTTCCAAATTTACTTCTCCAGCCAATCTCTTGAGTTCCAAACTTGTATATGAAAGTTGTCTTTGAAATTTATACACACTTAACATGTGCAAAATGAACATTTAATCATTAACCCCATTCTAATACACAATAGTTTTTCTCAAATATTCCCCAATATTCTTATAACCAGAACACCCAGTTTTTTAAGCCAGAGTCTAATATCATATACTTAGTATATGAGTTCCAAAATATTTATTTCCTTTTCTCTCTGTGGTTACTACCTTTACTATAAGACATACCATCATCAAATCTTATCCCAATTCCTATAACCTTCCCACTCTTCCTACAAAAATATATTCTCTAAAGAGTAGCCAGAGTGATATTTTAAAATTGCAAATAGGATCATATTCAAAACCTTCTAATATATCCCCACTGTACATTATATAAAAATTCAAATTTCTGACAACTTACAAGTACCTATATAATTTGTGAATACTGTGACTTTTTACCTTCATTTCCTAGTCTTCTTCCCTGAATTCACTCCTCCTACACACCACTTTCTTTCTCTTTCTCTAATATACTGGGCTCTTTCCTTTGTATTTTTAACTTTGAATATTCTGTTTCTTTTTCTGGATTGCTCCTTCTCACTGTCCAGGTTTACAGTCAATATCATTTCTTCAAATAGACCTCTGTTGAGAATTTATTCTTAAATAGACTCCTTATATTGCTTTATCATTTAATATTGTCCCGCCTATTAGAGTGTAAGCCCCATGAAGGTCAGGAAAGTATCTGTTTTGTTTCCTACTATATCCTCAACAATTAGCACAATAACTGACACCCAGTAAGTCCTCCAATAAATATTTGTTAGATGAATTGAATAGCTACATCTGAGTATGTATGTAATCTGAACGTAGTCTTTTGCTATGTTTCAAAGGAAAGGAGGGGGGAGGAGTTAACATGGAGGAGTAGTGGGAGGACCCTGGGCTTGCCTCATCCCTCCAACACAGTTAGATCAACAACAAATCATTTTGAACAACTAGGAAATGGATATGAAGATTAAGAAGACAATCTGCAATTGGAGGGCAAGAACATGGCAGATGTGAGATTCAATTCAGATATGAATTGAGGGAAAGAAAAGCCATGGTGCTATGGAAGGGAGGAAGCCCTTTTTGTAGAAAGAAGTCAAGAAGAGTGAGAGAGAAGGAGAGAGAGAGCAGTGTGTAGGGTTTGCGCAAGATGCCATGGTGTGGGGATCCCTTGGGTCACACTGGTAGAGAACGGATGTTTTCCTTCCTGCAATACATTTGGAAGAGGATATATTGCCTCTCCAAGGACAAAGGACCCACCAGGTGCCATTGAGCAGCCATTTAACAGCAGGGGACAGTGGCGTGTACAGAAGGCAGATAACCTGGTCATAGCTTTTTGCTGTGCTTCACCATAGACTCCAGGCACCTCCATGACCCTTTGACTGTTTTTCTGGGACAGAACAATGCTGGTGCAGCACTGCGAGGCTCTACTCCAGGGGAGTAGAATGGGTTTGTGCCTTGGAGTTTTGAATCCCAGACTTCAGACAGAGATAAAACACAAGAACTGTGGCACCAGGCATACCAATGGCCTGGGCACAGATAGGCTGAGGGCGGGGATCTAAGGAGGGCCTGGGACACTGGAGGGGAGATTGTTCGCTTTTCTGTGAAGACTTTCTCAACAGTGATGGCAGCAAGTTCTCCTCCCCAGAGATGAGAAGGCAGGGTAACATCATCTCCCACACTCCCCCAAATCCCTGCCTCTGCTCACCAGCACCCTTGGACTTCAGAGAGAAAGAATGTACCTCCAGTGAGTGCTGGAGTCATTTATACCAAACCCCATCCCCCCTGCATCTTGCAGGGGCATCTTCACAAGAGCAGGACTGACTGTGGGCCAGCATGGTGGGCCTATCTCTCAGAAGACCATCACAGGCCCCCTGCATACAACAAGTCTATTGATCATAGAGTGCTCCAAAGTATTAGCCTCAGTTCTAATGGAAATAAGACCAGGCTTTTTTGCTTGCTAGCTTGTTTCTTTTTCTCACTTTATTTTATTTTTTAATTTTTTCTTTGGAATCAGGCTTACAGTTTTTGTTCATTTGTTGTTGTTTTTTTTTCCTTTTCTCATTTTTTTTGGATCAGACTTCCCTCTTCCTTTCTTTTTTCTTTTTTTCTTTCTTTCTTTCTTTTACTTTGGAATCAGGAATATAGTTTTTTGTTTGTTTGCTTTTTTGTTCCTTCTTTTTTCTTGGATCAGACTTTTTTTTTTTTTTTTAAATAAGGCTTATCTTAATAAACAAGTCAAAGCACCCCTACTTAAAGGTCCAAACACTCCCCACTGCAGGTAAGGAGGACCTGTGCAGAGGACAGACCTGTGGGAAAGAGCAGCCAAAACTCAACAGAACAGTGCACACAGCACTCATCAGAAAAACTTCCTCAAGTGATACAGTAGGACTCTCAGGAGCAGGAAACTTAACAAGCTTAACAAGCTTAACATGAAAAAGCAGAAACCTAGACATAATGACAAGATGAAGAAAATCCCCTCAAAAAATTTCAAGAAGAAATCACAGCCAAGGATTTGCTCAAAAGAGATGTAAGCAATATATCTGAACAGGAATTTAGAACAAGAGTCATAAGAATACCAGCTGGGTTTGAAAAGAACATAGAAGACACCAGAGAAACTCTGACTGCAGAAATGAAAGACCTAAAAACTAGTCAGGTCGAAATAAAAAATGCTATAAATGAGATGCAAAACTGACTGGATATAATCACAATGAGGACTGGAAAAGCAGAGGAATGAATAGGTGATACTGAAGATAAAATTATGGAAAATGATGAAGCAGAAAAGTAAAGGGAAAAGAAAACTATTAGGCCACAAATATAGACAGGGAACTCAGCGATTATGCAAAGCATAATAATATCCATACTAGAGGAGTCTCAGAAGAAGAAGAGCAGGGAAAAGGGGGCAGAAGGTTTATTTGAACAAATAATAGCTAAGAATTTCCCTAATCTGGGGAAGGAAACAGGCATTAGAGTCTAAGAGGCACAGAGAACTACCACAAAATCAACAAAAATAGGTTAACATAAAAAAGTACCATAGTGAAACTTGCAAAATACAAGATAAAGAGAGAGTTTTGAAAGCAGCTCAGGAAAAAAGTGCTCAGTCTACAAGGGTAGACACATAAGGTTAGCAGCAGATCTGTTCACAGAAACCACAGGATAGAAGAAAGTGGTATGATATCTTTAACTTGCTAAATGGGAAAAATATCAGCCAAGAATACTAATTTCAGTAAGGCTGTCATTCTATTCAGAATAGAAGGAAAGATAAAGAATACCCAACATAAGGAAAAGCTAAAGGAGTTTGTGAACACTAAACCAGCCCTTCAAGAAATATTAAAGGGGACACTTTGAATGGGAAAAAAAGGGCCAAAACAACAAAGACTGGAAAGAAACAGAAATAATCTGCAGGGACAATGACTTTACAGGTAATACAGTGGCACTAAATTCATAGGTATCAATAATTGCTCTGAATGTAAATGGACTCAATGATCCATTCAAAAGACACAAGGTATCAGAATGGATTAAAAAAAAAAGACCAACTTATATGCTGCTTACAAGAGACTCATTTGAGATCCAATGACACTTCCAAATTGAAAGTGAGGGGGTGAAGGACCACCTATCATGTTAATGAACATCAAAAGAAACCTGTAGTAGCCATACTTATATCAGATGAACTAGATTTTAACCAAAGACTGTAATAAGAGATGAAGAAAGGCAAAGGAAAGGAAAAAAGGCAATGCAAAAATAAAGTACAACTTAAGATGAAGCCTTCAATGACTACTTATATCCAGTTAGTTCCTTCCCTCCAAATCCCTTGAGCTTCTTAGTTATTGAGAGAACGATTATTGTGGACAGACTTTCTTTCTTTTTCTTTTTAAGGATTTTATTTATTTGACAGAGAGAGAGATCACAAGTAGAGAGAGGGAGAGAGAGAGAGAGAGGAGAAAGCAGGCTCCCCACCTAGCAGAGAGCCCGATGTGGGACTCAATCCCAGGACCCTGAGATCATGACCTGAGCTGAAGGCAGAGGCTTAACCCACTGAGCCACCCAGGCAGCCCCTGGACAGACTTTCTAAAGGTGATATTGGTGGCTTCCTTGAAAATCAGGAAAAGTTAATACTGAAATGGCAGTGAGAAGCACTATAGATACAGACTCTAAAGGGAGCTCATCAGTATACTTCCCTTAGTATCAAAGACACACAGACAAGTTCAAGTGAATTTAATTGAATTTAATAGACTCCCCAATAGGTAAGGCTTCCTAGCATCCCTAGCACAATAGCTAAGTAATTTGCCAACCAGGATAAGTGTGAAAGATACTGCAGCCCCAGGGTAACTATATAATCCTTAGAAGTAATTAGTAAGAGATTACAACCTGTTATTCTGCATTCACAGCAAAAACACCTTGTTATAGCAATGGGCTAGATAGGTGTTAATCTGACACCTATTGAACAAAAACCATCACACCAAACAACAACAACAACAACAAAACAGGCTTGTGATTTAATACCATAATGCTTCCTATGATCGATAATGGTATTTAGATGTAGTATTCTTTAATGCATTTGTTCGATTATCATGCTCCAGAATTGGTAAAAATTATAAGCAAGAAACACTTTCTTTGAAAAGAAACAAAGGGGCACCTGGGTGGCTCAGTGGGTTAAAGCCTCTGCCTTTGGCTCAGGTCATGATCTCAGGGCCCTGGAATCGAGCCCCGCATCGGGCTCTCTACTCAGTGGGGATCCTGCTTCCCTCTCTCTCTCTCTCTGCCTGCCTATCTGCCTACTTGTGATCTCTCTCTGTAAAAAAAAAAAAAAGAAAGAAAAGAAACAAAGATTTTTTAAAAATCCAAAACCATGTAGATCACAGAAATACTAGGCAAAGAATAAAAAAATTTAATAAGAAGCTAGTTTTAAATTTATGTTGGATGCTAAATTTGTAAAGAATTTTTTTTTTTTTAGATTTTATTTAGTTATTTGTTAGAGAGAGAGAGAGAGCGCACAAACAGGAGGAGCAGCAGGCAGAGCAGGCAGAGGGAGAAGCATGTTCCCTGGTGAGCAAGGAGTATGATGCAGGACTCAATCCCAGGACCCTGGGTTCATGACCTGGGCCAAAAGCAGCTACTTAAACAACTGACCCAGCCAGCCATTCCTGTAAAGACTTTTATCCATTACTCTTCATTTCAAGGTCAGAGCTTATTAGTATCACAGTTTTACAGACGAAAAAAACAGAGATTCAGAGAGGTTAAGTGAGCTATGTGGGGTCTATTAGGAAGTCATTATTGGCAGGGAATGGATTAGAGCCTGGAACCCTTCTCTTTTTCAGGCTAGCAAGTGGCACTTACTCTGTGGGCTTATTTCCTGAGCAATAGAATACACGTGGCAAGCATCTATGGATATTTATAATGTGTAAGAACTATTTAGAAAGCAGTTCTCTCACTTGATCAAGTGTCCAACTCTTGGTTTCAGCTCAGGTTGTGATCTCAGGGTCATGGAATCCAGCCCCACCTTGGACTCCATGCTCACTGCAAAGTCTGCTCAAGATTCTCTCTCCCTCTCTCTCTGCCCCTTTCCTTTCCCAGCTTGTGCACTCTCTCTCTCATAAACAAACAAACAAACAAATAAATAAATCTTAAAAAAAAAAAAGGAAAGCAGTTATCTCAATGCAACTAGTTCTTCAAAAAGAAGGATAAAAGAATGATTTTCTAGATAGGTATAATGGAAGTTGTCATAAACTTTGATCAGAAAATTTATTAATTTTAATTATTAATTAAATATTAATTACTGTCCTTGGACAAAACAACTCCTGTATGACTCAGTTTCTTCGCTTCCAAATTTGGAAGTAACAGAAACTACTTTCCAGGATTGTGGGAAAACAAAAGAAATAATTCCTTGAAAGGTTAACAAATAACTCTTTGAGTGTCTATTATGTGGTAAGCAGTCCAAATACTAAGATATAGACACCTAGTCTCCATTCAGGAATGTGGCACTACTGAAAAGTTTAAGGTTGTTATTTTTATATTTGAGCAACCACATGTCCTAGCCAAATATGGAAATGGAACAGTTTAAATTGTCTCATCTCAGGCATATTTCCTTAGTAGATCAATCTTTAGTTCTGAACTAGGGGTTAAGACAAATGTAGAGTACAAAGCAGCTGTGAAGGTAATTCAAAGTTTGTTCAGTTCTTAATTTCCCAAGAAAGGAGACATGTACGTAACACTGAGCAAGCAGTTCCAGAGAGAATATTCCAGGAAAACCCATGTAGCTCGGTATAAGCTCTATAAGTAACAAATCAAACTAGACACCCATTACCGAAGTCACTGTGAATTAATGTGCAAAATCATTATCCTAATAATAAACACTGATAAAATATACAACCTAAACTCATTCTTTTTAAAGAAAAAAAAAACCCATAGGAACAAAAGTGTACTAGAGTTTGCCCTCAAAATTCCTCTTTTACAAGTTATTTTTCTCAAAAAAATTTTTTAAAAAGATTTTATTTATTTATTTGAGAGAGGAGAGAATGAGAGTGAGAGCATGAGGATGAACGGGGCAGGGGCAGTGGAGTGGGAGAAGCAGACCTGCTGAGCAGTTTTTTTAAGAGCCATTTCTAGCATTTGGCTTTTTTTTTTTTTAATTTATTTTCAGTGTAACAGTATCATTGTTTTTGCACCACACCCAGTGCTGCATGCAATCCGTGCCCTCTCCAATACCTACCACCTGGTTCCCCCAACCTCCCACCCCCCGCCCCTTCAAACCCCTCAGATTGTTTTTCAGAGTCCATAGTCCCTCATGGTTTACCAGCATTTGGCTATTTATTATAGGGAGTCCAGCAGATATTGATAATACCCAATTCTCTATCAATTACCTATTAGGTAGTGCAGGGTAGTGATCTGGAACCCAAATTCTGGAGCCAGACTGCCCCAGTCAAAATCTTGGCTCTTATTAGATGTACAAAATGTATAATCCGGGTAAATTACTTAACTAACTGGTGCCTCAGTGTCTCGTTTTCAGCCAGGAGCTAATTATAGTTCTTATCTTTTAGCTTTTTTGTGAGGAAAGGATGAATATAAATATGAATAAAGCACTTAGAATATTGCTGGCCACATTTGTAATTACTCAATAAGCTTTAATGACTATTGCTGAATTGGTGTGAACTAATTCAGTGAATTGGTACTGAACTATTAGACAATAAACATATCTTACCTTAAAACAATACAATTGATTACTTGGTGTTAAAAAAAAATAACTTTGAGAATATTTCATTCCTTATTTTTCCACAAGGATTTACCCCTCATTTCTAATTCAGGAGAGATTTTCTTCAGGGCAATTTGTTTCCTGTAAGTACTTTTATTTTTACCCCTGCAGGGTAAGGATAGTTATTCATCTCAAATGGTGAAACAAATGAAAACAATGCTGTCTGAAATTAGTTTGGTTAATTTGTTTTTCTCTTTCCAAATCTTCTCTCTCAGCTCTACCTGAAAATACTTGGTTTTATTCTTCTGACAAGCTGATCCCCTCCTAAGCTGTGTTTCTTTACAGCTTGATTGCAGTGTGTCAAAACTGCTGGGCTCTAATCATGAACCTCTTTTCAAAGATTCAGTTGCTTCCCAGTAGCTGAATACTTATATCCATCCACCGGCTGTTACTGTCAGTATCCTGCGGCCTCCTCATGTGAGGAGTTCCCAAGTTCTTTTTATTTCAGCAACTTAATGAGCACTTTGAGTTGTGAATACCATTTTCTCTGTGAGCCCAGGGCCATAAATCCCTTCAAGTCTCTCCGCTCCACCCATACTATGAGTGGGGGGAAGCTGAGTCTCTTCCCACCCCACCATTCTTGCTCTTGGCAGATCAACAAAATTCTCTCAGCTCCTGTGAACTCTAGCCATTACCAGTCCTACAATCTCAACAACTCTCTCTGCTTCCTGTTCAGAACCAAATGTAACTTTTCTAGACACAATTTGTGACAGCAGATCTATCATACAGCAAGATGATCAAATCGGGGAAACCCTTCCAAGAGTGTCTAGTAGAAAAATATGCTGTGCACAAATAAACGGTTTACCTGCAAACTTGTATCCTTGAGCTCTCCTGTCACTTCCTTTTGAGAGTATCTGGGGGTTTTCCCTAAGACAAAAGAGGATATTAAATCATATTTCTATCCTATAATTTGCAAATTATAGGTATTTTTTGGTATTGTTAGGTATGTACTACTCAGTAATTATAGTTTTCCTTCCCCTTTCTACCTCCTGTGCTATATATATTTCCACTTTTCAAACATACATACACTTTTTCCCAAAGTGGCCCCACAATACAGAATATTCCTTAATTTGCTGCTTTCTAAACCTAATATGTAGTGTTGCATCTATCCCATAAGTACCAGCAATGCACATGGGATTTGTAATCGCACTATCTAAGTATGCATACATATCATTTCCTCCATTCAGCCCTGTATTAAATCAGGCAAATTCATCTTTTTAACCCTTGCCCATCTGTAAAATGGGGATAGTGTCTACCTCATTGGGTTATTTTGAGGATATGATATGATACAGTAAGCCCTTATCACATCGCCTAGCTATTGGAAAGCAATCTGTATTAAAGCTATAAATATAATTATTAGTTACATCATTATTATTTAACAAATTTGTTTCATTTTTTAAAATGGCCAAAAATGCTATTTCATTTTATGAATTAATGAATCTCAGAGTGTCCAAATAATTTTCTATTAATGACTCTTCAGATGGTTTCTAATTTTTTAATATTAGAAACTGTGATGATGGACAGTCTCACATGGTCATCTCTGCACATGTATGGCTATGTTTCTGTTGGCAATTTTCTTCCCAAATTCTCAGTAACCCTGGAGAGTGTGCGTAGCGATTAAGAATTTTTTTTTTTCCCTTTCACTAAAATGTTCCTCTTGCACATCTTTCGGCTGACCTGGGCAGGAGGAATAAAACTGCAACTTCACCCAACTATTGAACATTGCCTCCAGTCCTGCCCCAACAAGAAGCCTGGCCAGAGAACCCAGACAGCCATGAAGCCCTTCCCCAGCCCTGCTCATGCAGAGAGCCAAGCAAGCCAGCTCTCCGGCCCAACTGTTGAGCCTGAAGACAGTCTGAAGAAAGACCCTGGGCAGCCTCTAAGTCTGACCAGTGGAACTGCCCACCATAGAGCCCAGCCTACAACCTTGCCAGTGGTGGAGCCCAGCCAGTGACACCACCCAAAGGTGGACCATACCCTGCAGTCCCACCTAACCAGGGAGCTTAGAAGGCAACCCCAAAGGACCACAGAACAGTCTTCAACCACACTCAGCTGGGGGCCTAGCCCAAACAGAGAATCCAGCCAGCAGCCTAGTTTGACAGCAGAGATAGCCAATGGGCTAACCTGATGATAAAGCCCAGTCTGAAGCTCCATTCAACTTTAGGGCACAGCCTCGGACCTCATCTAATGGCAAAGCCCTGTCTATGAGTCTGCCTACACAGGGAGTCACAGTGGCCCTGCCTGAATATGGAGTCAGCCAGTGGCACCAACAGGGTCACGGAGCACAGCCTGACCAGAAGTGATGGCAGAGCCAGCCAGTGGCCCCACCTGATGGTGAAGGATAGCCAGCAGTCCCGCCTGATAGGTAGCCCTACCTGAATGTGTAGCATAGCCAGCAGGCCCACCCAACCACAAAGCCCAGTTAGCAACAGCCCCATTCCCACCTCAGAGTACTGACAATGGCCTCACCCAACTAAAGTCTCTGATAGCAAGCCCAGCCTTCCCATGGAGACTACCAGCTGATCCAACTAGTACATCAAGCTGACCTGACTATCTCTCCCTACCAAAGTGAACCTATAAAATCTGGAAGAAAAGACCACTTATTCAAATGTGTAGATACCAACACGAAGATATAAGGATCACAAATAGCTAAGCATAACAGCACCCAAGGGGACTAATGAAGCTCTAATAATTGACCCTAAAGAAATGGTGATATGAATTCTCTGAGAAAGAATTCAGAATAAGCTTCTTAAAGAAGTTCAACAGACATAAGAGCACCCTAACAACTAAACAAAATTAGGAAAACAATGCATAGGCAAAATGAGGAGAACAACAAAGAAAGAAATGCCACACACACAAAAAAGCCCAGAAACTAAAGAGCTGAAGAATACAGTGACTGAAATTTAAAATTCAGTGGAAAACTTCAACAGCAGATTTGACAAAGCAGAGAAAAGAAACAACATTCAGGTATACGAATTAATACTGTTAAAATGTCCATATTACCCAAAGGCATCTACAGATTCAGTGCAATCCTTACCAAAAATCCAGTGGTATTTTTTACAGACACAGAAAACAAAACCCTATAATTCATGTAGAACTACAGAAGACCCCCAAATAGCCAAAGGAATCTTGAGAAAGAAGAACAAAACTGGATATACAGTTGATCCTTAAACAACACAGGTTTGAACTGCACAGGTCCATTCACATATAGATTTTTTACAGCACAGTACTGTAAATTTATTTTCTCTTCCTTATGATTTTTTTTTAATTTTAAATTTTTCTTTATTTCAGAACTGCCTTTATGTACAGACATCATAAAAAAATGCACATATAATGGAGATCTTCCAAGAACAGGAGCTGAAATTAAAAGTTAAAAGCATTTAGGAGAACTGAAATTGTCCCAGAGAAGTTCTGAGGATCATGCTTCTTTAAATGTCCTTGATAACCTCTTCAAGTTCTTCCTTTGTGAACCTGTGGAAATTCTGGCCGGGCTGCACCGTGGCCAGCTCTATATTAGTTGCATTCAGCTCCTCCTCCATTACTTGTTTGAGGATGATGAGTGAAGACTTGATGGCTTCTTTCAGTGTCATAGACTTGTGGTAAACTTCTTGCAAGGAGCTCTGGGCACCCTCTGAAGCAGAGCCAATTGCTCGAGCATCACACTGTACAAAGGTCCCAGATGGGTCCATGTGAAACAGCTGGGGTCCTTTCTCATCAACTCCTCCAAATAACAGTGCTACTCCAAAGGGACGAGACATGGCACCTGGATCTGCATCTTCTTCTCCAAACTGAAGAGCTAGATTAGACACAGCCTGAGTCACACTCTCCATAGTCATTGTCTCATTGTAGGTGAACCAATGGTTCTGTGTCTCCACTCTGGCTTTATCAATTAAAGTCTTAGCATCAGCAATTAGCCCACTCATGGCACAACCTATGTGAGCATCGATCTCTACAATTTTCTCAATGCTGCTTGGCTCCATGAGTGGGGAGGTAATTCTCTTCTCCACAGCTAGGCACACACCCTCTGATGTCTGGATCCCAATGGCTGTAGAACCAAGCTTGATAGCTTCAATGGCATATTCCACTTGAGTAATCTTCCTTCAGGAGAAAAAGTATTCACTCCCCTGTCATACTCAGACCGGGTGAGGAACATGGCCAGGGCTGGAGAGGGCAGCAGCGGCTACGCGGGGTTTTCGAGGGCCAACACGAGTGCACCAACACCCAACTCGTTCCTTATGATTTTTTAATAATATTTTATTTTCTCTAGCTTACTTTATATAAGAATATATAATATGTATATAATACATATAATATATAAAGTATGTGTTAATCAGTTGTTTATGTTTTTGGTAAGGCTTCCAGTCAACAGTAGGCTATTAAGTTTTGTAGGAGTCAAAGTTATACATGGATTTTTGACTGCATGGGGAGTCAATGCTCCTAACCTCCACATTGTTCAAGGGTCAACTGTGTATGTCTCAGCTGTACAGAAAAAGGGTAATGTTAACCTAATCTTCCCACTTGAGGCATCAAAATAATAATTTTTAAAAAGTATCAGATAGTACAAAAGAAAACAAAAAATGAGAAAAAATAATGTCAAATCATTAAAAATAGTTTATGTTAATATTTTTTATATATTTCTGTACTTTTTTTCCCTTTTGCTATTACAAAAGAACTTAGAATCTGGCACAGAATTAATGGTCAATAAATATTACATGTATTGTTTATAGCTGTGGGTGTCTGAGTTCTGAGTACCATAATGAATGAGTCTATCTAAATCAGGGCTCTAGGGCACATAGGTGTCTCAGTGCTTAAGCCTCTGCCTTCGGTTCAGGTCATGATCTCAGGGTCCTGGAATCAAGTCCCACATGAGGCTCTCTGCTTAGCAGGGAGCCTGCTTCCCCCCTACCCTGCCTGCCTCTCTGCCTACTTGTGATCTCTCTCTCTATCAAATAAATAAATAAAATCTTTAAAAAATAAATAAATAGGGCACCTGGGTGGCTCAGTTGGTTGAGCGACTGCCTTCGCCTCAGGTCATGATCCCAGACTTCCAGGATCGAGTCCTGCATCGGGCTCCTAGCTCTTTGGGGAGTCTTCTTCTCCCTCTGATCTTCTCCTCTCTCATGCTCTCACTCATTCTCTCTCAAATAAATAAATTAAATTAAATAATTAAAATAAATAAATAAATAAACCAGAACTCTTACCGAGCATTATCTGGAGGGTGTCTGTGTGTGTTGTATATATACACACATTATATTCATACATACATACTTTATTAGGGCAATTTTACGATGACTCCAAAGTTGTGAGGAAAATACAGAGATTTCCCATGTATCCCCCTACTGCTAATATGAATGGCCTTTCCTACTATCAAGAACCAGCACCAGTGTGGTACATTTTTTACAACCAATTAACCTACATGGATGCATCATAATCACCCAAAGTCCATGGTTTACATTAGCATTCACCCTTGGTGTATATGGGTTTTGGCAAATGTATAATGACATGTATCCACCATTATAGTATCATACAGAATAACTTCACTGCCCCCCAATTTTTTATGCTCTATTTAATTATCATCATATCCCCCACTCCTATCGTAGCAATAAATGACCCTTTTACTGTCTCTATAGTTTTGCCTTTTCCAGAATGTCATATAGGTGGAATCATGAAGTTTGTAGCCTTTTCCAGTTGTATTATTTCACCCAGTAATATTCATTTAAGCAAATGCAAAAGTAATATGCATGTCTTTTTATGACTTGATAGCTATTTCTTTTTAGCAACAAATAATAAACCATTGTTTGGATGAACCATATTTTATATATGTATTCACATACTGAAGAACATTGTGGTTGGTTAAAGACTGGCCAACTGTGAATAAAACTACTATAAACATCCATATGCAGGTTTTTGTGTGGACATGTTTTTAGTTTCTATGAGTAAATACCAAGGAGTGCAATGATATGTATGGTAAGAGTGATTAGTTTTAGTAAGAAACCACCAAACTGTTCTCCAAAGTGGCTATACTATTTTGCATTTCTGCAAACAAAGAATAAACGTTGCTATTGCTCCACATCTTGCCAGTATTTGGGGGTGTTTTGGATTTTGGCCAATCTAAAAGCGTATAGGTCATCTCACTATTGTGTTAATTTGCAATTCCTTAATGACATACATGATATATGAAGGTGAGCATATTTTCATATGCTTATTTACTGCATAGGTACTTTGGTGAAGTGTCTATTGAAGACTTTTTCCCATTTTTTTTTTTTTTTTTTTTTTAGGTATGCTTCACGGTTGGAGCCCAACACAGAGCTTAAACTCACGACCCTGAGATGAAGACCTGAGCTGAAATCAAGAGCCAGGCGCTTAACTGACTGAACCACCCACATACCCGAATTTTTCCCATTTTTAAATTGGGTTCATTTATGTATTCTTTTCAGAAGTTTTTCTATATTTTAGATAACAGTCCTTTATCAGATAAGCCTTCTGAAAATATTTTCCCTCAGTCTATAGCTTGTATTATATTTCTCTTCTAAGTGTCTTTTGTAGAAAGGAAGTATTTAATTTAAATGAAATTTAACTTATCAATTATTTCTTTCATGTTTTTCATGTCTTTGGTCTTGTATTGAAACAGGCATCCCCATATCCAAGGTCATCTAGATTTCCTTCTGTTATTTTCTAAAAGTTTTGATAGTTTTATCTTTCACATTTAGATGTATGATCCATTTTGAATTAAATTTTGTGAAGGATGTTAATGTCTGTGTCGAGATTCATTTTTTGCTGGTGGATGTCCAGTTGTTCCAGCACCATCTGTTAAGCAGACTGCTTAGTTAACTATATATATAGTTAGTTTTTGTCAAACATTAGTTAACTATATTTATGGGGGATCTATTTCTGGGTTCTCTGTACTGTTCCATTGATCTATATGTCCATTCTTTCACCAATACTGTTAGGGTCCGTGATCAAAGTAACGAGACTGATATAAAGCGAAAATCAAACAAAGCTTTATTTCAAGCCAAGCATCAAAAATCAAACTGACTGGTCAGGGCTGTCTCTTACGAAAAGGTGACGACGATGACCCCGGCAAGTCCGCTCCCAACGTGGCTGCTCTGGGCGAGGCCTTTCTGCAGATGAGGCCACTCTGGATGAGGCCACTACCAGGATGAGGCCGCAGCTGATGAGGTCGCTCCTCAGACAGGGCTGCTCCCCGGAATGGCTGCTCCCCGGACAAGGCTGCTCCCCGGACAGGGGCTGCTCCAGCGAGGCCGCTCCTCGGACAAGGCTGCTCACAAAAAGAGGCCACTCTGGACAAAGCCTCTTCCCTGACGATGCTGCCTCCCGCAGGGCTGCTCACCGAGGAAGCCTCTTTCCAGACGAAGCCACTCCCCGGAATGGCGCAGCTCCGTCGAGGCTGCGGCTCAGGGTATCAAGGCCATCCTGGTGGCAAGGCCGTTCGTGGCGAGGTTGCTGGCATCTAGGCCGTTCCCCATATCCACTGCCAAGGACTGCGGTGTGTGGGCGGGGCCGCTGGTGTCAGGCCTGCTGGCGTCTCAGGGCTGCTGGTGTGCTGGGACCGCTGGCCTGCTGGGACCGCTGGCGTCGGGACTGCTGGCGGCTCTTCTAGCTCTGACAAGAGCTGTTACAACTCTCACAGCTCTTACAAGAGCTGTTACAGCTTCAACAGCTATCTTTCTTCTGCTACCGCCGACTCTCCTTCTTCTGCTCCCACTGACTCTCCTTCTTCTGCTCCTTCTTCCTCTGACAATTCTCCTTCTTCTGCTCTCTCGCCAGCCTTGCAGACCAACCTTTATGGGGGGTGGTTGAGCCCTGCCCCTACACAGGTAGCCAATTGAATCCCAATTTACCAAGTGTATATACCCACGCCCCACCGATTGGATGTCTCCACCCGGCCTGCCCCGCCCCTACTTCTGGGGTCCACAAGCTAGTTCCTCTGGGAGGGGCAGGCCCTTACAATACAACAGTCTTGCTTTATATTAGCTTTATTTTATTTTTATATATTTATATATTTTTATATATTTATTTTATATATTTATATATTGTATAATTTATATCTTTATAAAATTTTATATTTATATTGTTTTATATTAGCCAAATTAGCTTTTTATTATATCTTGAAGTTGAGTAGTGTCAGTCCTCCAGCTTTTGTTTTTCTCCTTTGATGTTGTGTTGATTATTCTGGGTCTTTGCCTCTCTATATAAATTTTAGAATCTGTTAATATTCAGAAAATAATTTTGGAGCATTTTGATGGAGATTGTGTTATATCTATAGATCAATTTGGGAAGAACTAACATCTTGACAATATTATGTCTACCTATCCATGAACATGAAATATGTCTCCATCAATTTAGTTCTTTGATTTTGTTTACTAGAATTTTATAGTCTTCCTCATATATATCTTGTGCATATTTTGTTAGATTTATATCTAAATATTTTTTGGGGGGTGATAATGTAAATGGGTATTGTGTTTTCAGTTTTAAATTCTACTTGTTCATTGCTGGTGTATAGGAAAGTGATTACTACTTTTGTACTCTTTATCCTTGCTATAATCGCTTATCAGCCAAGAGTATTTTTGTCAACTCTCTCAGATTTTCTACCAAAATGGTTATGTCATCTGTAAACAAAGATGGATTTATTTCTTTCTTCTCCATTACTAAAACATTTATTTCCTTTTCTTGTCTTAATGCATTATCTGGGACTTCCAGTACAAATTTGAGAAAGTGTGGTGAGAGACATCCATATCTTGTTCCTGATATTAGTGGGAATGTTTCTAGTTTCCTACCACAAGTATGATATTAACAGGATTTTTTTGTACATTTTTTTTCAAGTAAAAAGTTCTTCTTTATTCCTAATATACTGAGAGTTTTTATGAATGGGTAATGGATTTTCCTCATCTACTGATATGATCAAATAATTTTTGTTTTCTTAGCTTGTTGATGTGACAGATTATATGAATTGAGTTTCAAATGTTGAGCCAGATTTGCATACCTGGGATAAATCCCACTTGGGTGTGATGTATAATTATTTTTGCACATTGTGTTGGATTTAATTTGCTTATATTTTGTTGAGGATATTTTTTTAAGATTTTATTTATTTGTTTGACAGAGAGCGATCACAAATAGGCAGAGAGGCAGACAGAGAAAGAGGGGGAAGCAGGTTCCCTGCTGAGCAGAGAGCCCAATGTGGGGCTCGATCCCAGGATCCTGAGATCATGACCTGAGCCAAAGGCAGAGGCTTTAACCTACTGAGCCCCTTGTCGAGGATTTTTGCATCTATGATTATGAGAAATTGGTTTGTAGTTTTGTTTTTTTTTTCTTTTTCTTGACAATATGTTTTTCTGGCTTAGGCATTAGAGTAATGCTGGCCTCATAAAATGATTTAGAAATTATTCCCTCTGATTTTATCTTCTGGAAGAGATTGTGGAGGATTGATATAAATTCTTCCTTAAATATTTGGTAGAAATACCCAGTGAACCCATCTGGGCTTGGTGCTTTCTGTTTTGGAATACTTATTGATTCCATTTCTTTAATTGATATATACCTATTCAAATTGTCTATTTTTTCATGCATGAGTTTGGCAGATTGTGTCTTTCAAGAACTCTTCCATTTCCTCATTGTGTTAAATGCATGGGCATGGAATTATTATATTCCTTAATTATCCTTTAATGTCCATAGGATCAGTAACAATGTTCCTCCTTCTTTTTCTGATATGAGTAATTTGTGTATTCTCTCTTAGGTAGCCTGGCTAGAGGCTTATCAATTTCATTGATATTTTCAAAGAACCACCTTTTGGTTTTGTTGCTTATCTGTATTGATTTCTTATTTTCAATTTCACTGAATTCTGTTCTCATTTCTATAATTTCTTTCTTCTGTTTCCTTTGCAGTTAATTTTTCCATTTTCTAGGTAGAAATTTAGATTATTGATTTTAGGTCTGTCTTCTTTTCCAATATATCGTTCCATGCTATAAATTTCTAAGTTAATGCTTTTACTGCATCCACAAATTTTAACAAATTGTATTTTCACTTCTATTTAGTACAAAATATTTTAAGACTTATCTTTAGATTTCTTCCTTGACCTATGTGTTATTTAGAAATGTTTTGTTTAATCTGCAATTTTGGATTTTTTTAAGCCATCTTTCTACTACTGATTTCTAGTTTAATTCTATTGTGGTCGAAGATCATACATTATATAACTTCTAGTCTTTTAAATTTGTTAAGGTACGCTTTGTGATACAGAATATTGTTTATCTTGGTGACTGTTCCATGTGAGCTTGAGAACATGAATCCTGCTGTTGCTAGATGAAGTAGTCAATAAGTGTCAGTTATCCAGTTGATTGATGGCACTGTTAAGTTCCATTGTGTCCTTGTTGATTTTTTTTTTTTTACTATTATATCTGCCCATTTATGAAAGAGTGATGTTGAAATCTAAAACTATAATAGTGGATTCATCTATTTCTACTTCCAGTTTTATTAGTTCTGGCTTCACATATTTTGACACTCTGTTTTTAAGAGCATACACATTAGGGATTTTCATGCCTTTTGGAGAACTGAACTCTTTACCAGTATATAATGCCCCATTTTACTCCTAATAACTTTCCTACCTTTGATGTTTATTTTGTCTCAAATTAATATAATGCTGTTTTTCTAAATTAGTGTGAGCATGGTATGTTTTCTCTATCCATTTACTTTTTAAAAAACTAATTTATTTATTTGACAGAGAGAGAGATCACAAGTAGGCAGAGAGGCAGGCAGAGGGAGAGAGGGAAGCAGGCTCCCTGCTGAGCAGAGAGCCTGATGTGGGGCTCTATCCCAGGACCCTGAGATCATGACCTGAGTCGAAGGCAGAGGCTTAACCCACTGAGCCACCCAGGCACCCCTATCCATTTACTTTTAATCAACATGTGTCTTTATATTTAAAATGTGTTTCTTTCTTCCTTTCTTTTTTTTTTTTTTTTTTTTTTTTAAGTAGGCTTTAGGTGCAGCATGGAGCCCAACATAGGGTTTGAACTGATGACCCTGAGATCAACACCTGAGCTGAGATCAAGAGCTGGTCACTTAAATTACTGAGCCACCAAGGCACCCCTAAAATGGGTTTCTTGAACATAACATACACTTGGGCCCCGTTTTTTAATCCACTCTTTTGTGGTTTTTAACTGAGCATCATATGTAATTCCATCATTTTTATTCCTTTCTTAGCATACCAGTTAGTTATTTTACTTTTTTAGTGGTTGCTTAAAGTTTGTAATATACATTTATGACTTAACAAAGTCCAACTTCAAGTAATACTATGCCACTTGACAAGTAATGGAAGGAATTTATAATAA
Source organism: Lontra canadensis (assembly GCF_010015895.1). Classification (NCBI taxonomy): domain Eukaryota; kingdom Metazoa; phylum Chordata; class Mammalia; order Carnivora; family Mustelidae; genus Lontra; species Lontra canadensis. Next base: position 3,663,986 of record NW_022631047.1, on the reverse strand, counting down.
CAATAACCATAAATCTTCCCTCTTTTCCCTTATATTATTGCTATCATTCATTTCACTTACATATGAGCACACACACACACAGACATATAAATACACACATCATTGAAGACATTGTTGTTATTATTATTTTAAGCAAATAGTTATCTCATAGGTTAACTAAGAATAGGAAACTAAAAGTTTTGTTTTATGTTCACTCCAGTATTCTTCCTCCCTTTAGGTAGATCTGAGTTTCTATATCCTTTCCTTCTCTCACAAGAACTTTAAATATTTCTTGCAAACAGGTCTACTGGCAATTAATTCCCTCAAATTTTGTTTGAGAAACTCTTTATGTCTACTTTACTTTTGATGGATAATTTTGTAAGGTATATAATCCTAGGTTGGTCTTTTTCTCTCAGTACTTTAAATATTTTACTGTATTCTCTTCTCACTTTTATAATTTCTGAAGAAAATCTGGCTGTAATTCTTATCCTTGGTCTTCCATAGATAAGGTGTTTTTAACCTTGGCTTCTTTCAAGATTTTTTCTTTAATTTTTTGTAGCTTGAAAATGATTATGCCTACACGTAGGTTTTTCTGGCATATAATCTACTTGTTCTCTGAGCCTCCAGGATCTGTGGTTCAGTGTTTGACATTAATTTGATAAAATTATCAGTCAGTAATGTTCCAAATATTTTGTCTGTTCCTTTTTTTTCTTTCTCTTTTCTTTCTGGTCTTCTCGTTATGTATGTGGTAGACCTTTTGAAGTTGTCTCAGAGCTCTTGGATCTTCTTTCAGTCTTCTCTTTTAGCTTTTCTATTTTAAGAAGTTTCTGTTGACATATCCTCAGGCTCAAAAATTCTTTTGTTTGCAGTATCCAGTCTACCAATAAGCCCACCAAAGGCATTCTTCATTTCCATTACAGTACACACCAGTATGAAGAAAAGCTTTGCAACAACATACATTTAAATTTCTGCCATCTCTGTCTGAACTTGCATAGGTTACTTAAGCTCTGCAAGAATCACATTTTTCATCCAAAAACTGGCCTAAGGATTGTAACTAATGTTCATGAAATATTTAGTAGAGTATCTTAAACATAATGAGTTATTGATAAGTGGTTAATGTATTATTATTATCATTTGCAGTATTAGTAGTACCATATTGTACTTTCTCTTTGGCAGTCAATGCTTAAAGAAGAAGTGCCAGTGCTAAAACTAATGAAATAATAAGGCTTTTTTACCACTCTAATTATAAACACTACTAGGTCATCCAGAAATAATTATTGAGCACCTGCTATATGCACAATCTTGAGAAAAACAAGAGATAAGAGACATAAGCCCTTCCAAAGTGACCTAAGCTCAACGTTTTCAAACTTGAATTTGTATTTTTTCTCCAGAGTTCTTTATCTCAGTGAATCACACCATTACACAAACCAGATACTTAGATTCATCCATGATTCTATCCTCTTTCTCACCCTATTATCTAATCTTCCAACAAGTCTTGCTGATTTAACCCAAAATATCTCTCTACTGGGTTGAATAGAATTCCCCCAAATTCTTATTTACCCAGAACCTGTGAATATAACTTTATTCAGAAATTAGGATGATCCTTAATCCAAAGACTGGCATCCTTATAAAAAGAGGAAAACTTGGATACAGATATACAAGGGAGAAACCCATGTGGAGTCAGAGGAAGAGACTGGAGTGATACATTTACAAACCAAGAAATCAAGGATTTCAAGTAACTACCAGAAGCAAATGGGAGACAAAGTAGGATTCTATCCTAAAGAGCATGACATTATCAATACTTTGATTTCAGACTTCCAACTACCAAAACTGTTTTAAGACTCTCCAGTCTGTAGTGCTTTGTTATAGCAAACCTAAGAAACAGATACACTATCTCCTCTTATCACCTACTCTAGACTACTATCATCTCACTTGTACTACTGCAGATGCTTTCTGCCTTTACCTATCAAAACCTGAGGCAAAGATTAAGTACTGATGTTTGCTTTTTGGGGCAAGGAGATTGAGGATATAGCAAGTAAGAGAAAGATGGGAAGTAATCCAAGGTGATGCATTATTATGTTAGTCTCATCATGATGAACCACAAAGCAGACATACCTAGTTACTCAACCACGTGAATTATCTCTAGACATGATATTCAAAGAAAATGTGCCAAGGTATAATCTACAGAAGAGAGGAAAGAGAGATAATTTATTCATTTGGCTTCTTCCTATCCCCTGTTTACCAATGATCAAAGTGACTTCACATAGAGTTAACTTTCAAACACTTTGGAGTGCCATTATCTGGCCCCTGTGGCTCACATCCACTAAAGCTGACTTCATACAAATCCATAATTAGCTGGAAAAAAGGGAAACTCAGAGCATGTGGCTAACTGATTTTGTATTTTAGCAGTCACCAAAAGGGAAGCCTGAGCCTTTCAGGTAAGTGTCTAGTAGACCCCAGGGATTACAACCACAAAAGGCCCAAGTCACTCAAGCTGGAGTGAAGCAATTAGCTGAAGGTCTAAGAAAGGATGGTACAGAGGGAGGTATGTAGCAGGTATCTGATACATGTCCTAACAGTATTTTCTACATCTACTGATATCCAATTATTTTATTATCTACACTGCAACCATAATAAACTTTCTAGGATATAGTCCAATTTACTTAGAATTCTTCAGTGAATTTCCATTGCTTTTAGGATGATGTCTTAGTCTATTTGAACTCTATAATGGAATATCATAGACTATGTGACTTAAACAACAGGAATGTATTCTTTCATAGTTCTGAGGCTAGAAGTACAGTTGGACTTTGGTGAGGACTCTTTTCCTTATTTGGAGATGACCACCCTCTAGCTGTGTCCTTACATGGCAGACAGAGAAGGGCAAAGAAGAAGGTGGGGGTTGGGGAAGGAGAGAGGGATAAGGGGAGAACAAACTTCTGGGGTCTCTTCTTATTAGGGAACTAAACCCATCATGAAGGCCCTCTCTTATGACCTCATCTAAACCTACTTTTTTCCTAAGTTCCCACCTCCCAATATTATCACCTTAGGGGTTAGAGCTTCAACATATGGACTTTGGAGAACACAGCATTCAGTTCACAGCAGGCAAAGACTAAAGTCTTTAATATGACCTACATGTTTTGGATTCTATTGCCTCAAGCCCTTCTCAAACAACATCCCTATGTTCTCTGCACCAAAACCATGATGCTATGCATTCAGTTCCCCACACTTACCACTCTGTCTTCTACCAGAGGAGCTTTGCATATGCTACTATCATTGTCTGGAATGTTCTTCCCTATCCTCCAACCTCACTTTACATAGTTAATTCCTATATTCCTTCAGACTGATGAACAATATTCATTGCTTTAGGGAAAACTTTTCTTACCTACCTAGCTTCATAAGTTTCCCCTATCACAAGTTCTCACATCCATGTACCTCATCTTACCTTACTTACTACAGATATGTTTAAATATATTCATGTAATCTTTGATTAACTTCTAGATCTTCCAATATAACATAAGTTCCATGAGGATAAAAATCTGCTTTGTCTGTTTGTTTTGTGGAGCTGTATCATAAACCAAGAAGGTATCATTGTGTCTGGTGCCTGGTAGACTAGATATTCAAAAAATGTTGTTGAATAAATTCCTTAAGGATTTAAGAACTAGTTTTACAGATAGGGAATATCCATAAAAGATAATATATACAAATATGACTTGATATTTAAGTGTTCAAGTAAAAACTCAAGCCAAGAAGATCTATAATAGTATAGAAGAGAGCACAGTCCTGAAGGATAAGGCAACTTGAAGCTACCAAAGAGGATCTGAGAGTGGACCTAGAAAGCGAAGAAAAATAAGTTTAGATATAATCAGAAAAGAGGAAGTAGGTCCTTCTCTGATGAAATATGCTAATGTTAGTTGTTCTTCAATTTTTTTTCTCTTTGTCCAGGAACCATAAACCTGTGCTTTTCATATGAGTGATGTTATCTTGGCATAATATCTCATTCTGGTAATTCTCAACCTCCCACTGTGATATAATTTATTTACTTGGTTAGAGTGGAAAAAATTAGGCATTTGTAATAAATATGCCACAAACCCATTGTAAATAACAACTTTATGTACCACTACTACCTCATATCTCACATAATTCCATTTGCATAGCAATCTTTATGTTAGTTATATAATCACAAAAATACCAGACAGTAAGAATACAATTCAAAAGTCATTATTAAAAGAAACTTATAGAAGAGGACACAGCTGAAACACTATTATACTTAGACAATCATACATGTGTGTTATTGTTATGATTGTTGATATTTTGTTTAAGAAGTGATATATTTAAAATAAACTTTAGGAAGAATTATTTTGTTATGATACAACTAATTCTTCAGATTAAAATTTTCCAATAAACTATGACATATTTGAAAGATATATTTGCAAATTGCATTTTGGTATTTCAAATTGTAATTTACTAGAAAATTAAAATGTAGCACATGCTATATAATAAGGACCTATTGAGCATGTTGACACCCATCAATTCCTCTGCTGTTCTGTGCCAAATTGTGTCTTCAATGTTAAACATCTGAGCTTTTCCACAGTCCTAGTTTTCCCAATTTATCCCTTCTCCAATCACACCTTCATCTTATTCTTTTGAATGAACATAAATCTTCACATTTCCAAATATAAGACTGATTTATCTGTCTGTGATTACCTTCTGATCTGGCAGTGAACCAGTGACCTAGAAGTCCCTTTGGACTTTGCGATTGCCTTTGGAATTGTCTATAAAAAAGCTGAGGAAATTAATATCAAAGTCTATGTTAAAAAACAAACAAACAAAAAAACCTGTTAGTAAAGTCCAGAAGATGAGTGAGGAAATTGCTATTGGAGTCTAGAAAAAATGGTGAACTGTGCTTATAGTAATGAAAAAATTAACAAAAATTTACCTATGAAATAAAAAATATACATAATTGTGAATCTGCTAAGGTTATTTCTAGACAAAATGTTTTAAATTTTAATTTAAATTAAATTAAAATGTCTTCTTTTAATAATATACAATGAAATGGAGGAAGCAAGAGATGAGCTAAGGTGAGAATTGCTAAGTTTTCAAGCAGAATTAGAAGAAATACAGAGCAGCCAAGATCTCTGAGTTGGAATATAAAAACTATTTCTCATTTCCAGTCCTTCTAGACAGAAAAAGATTCCCAGAGAAAGAAATGGTTCCAGGGTAAATATCCCATCGAGGCGATAAGACCTCTGAAATAGTCAAGACAGTACCTATTAGACCCTTTCACTTTGACAGAAGACTTTTGTGTATGTAGCTTTTGTTTAATAGAGTAATATAAATCTAATCCATAGAAAATCTATGGCATTTTTTTTATAATTTTATTTTTTATAAACATATATATATATATATATATTTTTTTTTTCCCCCCCCAGGGGTACAGGTCTGTGAATCTCCACGTTTACAAACTTCACAGCACTCACCATAGCACATACCCTACCCAATGTCCATAACCTCCCCCCCCAACCCCCCTCTGCCCAGCAACCCTCAGTTTGTTTTGTGAGATTAAGAGTCACTTATGGTTTGTCTCCCTCCCAATCCCAACTTGTTTCATTTACTCTTCTCCTACCACATTAACCCCCCATGTTGCATCTCCTCTCCCTCATATCAGGGAGATCATATGATAGTTGTCTTTCTCCGATTGACTTATTTCGCTAAGCATGATACCCTCTAGTTCCATCCATGTTGTCGCAAATGGCAAGATTTCATTTCTTTTGATGGCTGCATAGTATTCCATTGTATATATATACCACATCTTCTTTATCCATTCATCTGTTGATGGACATCTAGGTTCTTTCCATAGTTTGGCTATTGTAGACATTGCTGCTATAAATATTCGGGTGCACGTGCCCCTTCGGATCACTACGTTTGTATCTTTAGGGTAAATACCCAGCAGTGCAATTGCTGGGTCATAGGGTAGTTCTATTTTCAACATTTTGAGGAACCTCCATGCTGTTTTCCAGAGTGGTTGCACCAGCTTGCATTCCCACCAACAGTGTAGGAGGGTTCCCCTTTCTCCGCATCCTCGCCAGCATCTGTCATTTCCGGACTTGTTAATTTTAGCCATTCTGACTGGTGTGAGGTGGTATCTCATTGTGGTTTTGATTTGTATTTCCCTGATGCCGAGTGATATGGAGCACTTTTTCATGTGTCTGTTGGCCATCTGGATGTCTTCTTTGCAGAAATGTCTGTTCATGTCTTCTGCCCATTTCTTGATGGGATTATTTGTTCTTTGGGTGTTGAGTTTGCTAAGTTCTTTATAGATTCTGGACACTAGCCCTTTATCTGATATGTCGTTTGCAAATATCTTCTCCCATTCTGTCAGTTGTCTTTTGGTTTTGTTTACTGTTTCCTTTGCTGTGCAAAAGCTTTTGATCTTGATAAAATCCCAATAGTTCATTTTTGCCCTTGCTTCCCTTGCCTTTGGCGATGTTCCTAGGAAGATGTTGCTGCGGCTGAGGTTGAAGAGGTTGCTGCCTGTGTTCTCCTCAAGGATGTTGATGGATTCCTTTCTCACATTGAGGTCCTTCATCCATTTTGAGTCTATTTTCGTGTGTGGTGTAAGGAAATGATCCAATTTCATTTTTCTGCATGTGGCTGTCCAATTTTCCCAACACCATTTATTGAAGAGGCTGTCTTTTTTCCATTGGACATTCTTTCCTGCTTTGTCGAAGATTAGTTGACCATAGAGTTGAGGGTCTATTTCTGGGCTCTCTATTCTGTTCCATTGATCTATGTGTCTGTTTTTGTGCCAGTACCATGCTGTCTTGATGATGACAGCTTTGTAATAGAGCTTGAAGTCCGGAATTGTGATGCCACCAACTGTGGATTTCTTTTTCAATATTCCTTTGGCTATTCGCGGTCTTTTCTGGTTCCATATAAATTTTAGGATTATTTGTTCCATTTCTTTGAAAAAAATGGATGGTACTTTGATAGGAATTGCATTAAATGTGTAGATTGCTTTAGGTAGCATAGACATTTTCACAATATTTATTCTTCCAATCCAGGAGCATGGAACATTTTTCCATTTCTTTGTGTCTTCCTCAATTTCTTTCATGAGTACTTTATAGTTTTCTGTGTATAGATTCTTAGTCTCTTTGGTTAGGTTTATTCCTAGGTATCTTATAGTTTTGGGTGCAATTGTAAATGGGATGGACTCCTTAATTTCTCTTTCTTCTGTCTTGTTGTTGGTGTAGAGAAATGCGACTGATTTCTGTGCATTGATTTTATATCCTGACACATTACTGAATTCCTGTACAAGTTCTAGCAGTTTTGGAGTGGAGTCTTTTGGGTTTTCCACATATAGTATCATATCATCTGCGAAGAGTGATAGTTTGACTTCTTCTTTGCCGATTTGGATGCCTTTAATTTCTTTTTGTTGTCTGATTGCTGAGGCTAGGACTTCTAGTACTATGTTGAATAGCAGTGGTGATAACGGACATCCCTGCCATGTTCCTGACCTTAGCAGAAAAGCTTTCAGTTTTTCTCCATTGAGAATGATATTTGCGATGGGTTTTTCATAGATGGCTTTGATAATATTGAGGTATGTGCCCTCTATCCCTACACTTTGAAGAGTTTTGATCAGGAAGGGATGCTGTACTTTGTCAAATGCTTTTTCACCATCTATGGAGAGTATCATATGGTTCCTGTTTTTTCTTTTATTAATGTGTTGTATCACATTGATTGATTTATGGATGTTGAACCAACCTTGCAGCCCTGGAATAAATCCCACTTGGTCGTGGTGAATAATCCTTTTAATGTACTGTTGAATCCTATTGGCTAGTATTTTGGTGAGAATTTTTGCATCTGTGTTCATCAAGGATATTGGTCTGTAGTTCTCTTTTTTGATGGGATCCTTGTCTGGTTTGGGGATCAAGGTGAGGCTGGCCTCATAAAATGAGTTTGGAAGTTTTCCTTCCATTTCTATTTTTTGGAACAGTCTCAGGAGAATAGGAATTAGTTCTTCTTTAAATGTTTGGTAGAATTCCCCCGGGAAGCCACCTGGCCCTGGGCTTTTGTTTGTTTGGAGATTTTTGATGACTGTTTCAATCTCCTTACTGGTTATGGGTCTGTTTAGGCTTTCTATTTCTTCCTGGTTCAGTTGTGGTAGTTTATATGTCTCTAGGAATGCATCCATTTCTTCCAGATTGTCAAATTTGTTGGCATAGAGTTGCTCATAATATGTTCTTATAATTGTCTGTATTTCTTTGGTGTTCGTTGTGATCTCTCCTCTTTCATTCATGATTTTATTTATTTGGGTCCTTTCTCTTTTCTTTTTGATAAGTCTGGCCAGGGGCTTATCAATCTTATTAATTCTTTCAAAGAACCAGCTCCTAGTTTCGTTGATTTGTTCTATTGTTTTTTTGGTTTCTATTTCATTGATTTCTGCTCTGATCTTTATGATTTCTCTTCTCCTGCTGGGTTTAGGCTTTCTTTCTTGTTCTTTCTCCAGCTCCTTTAGGTGTAGGGTTAGGTTGTGTACCTGAGACCTTTCTTGTTTCTTGAGAAAGGCTTGTACCACTATATATTTTCCCCTCAGGACTGCCTTTGCTGTGTCCCACAGATTTTGAACTGTTGTGTTTTCATTATCATTTGTTTCCATGAATTTTTTCAATTCTTCTTTAATTTCCTGGTTGACCCATTCATTCTTTAGAAGGATGCTGTTTAGTCGCCATATATTTGGGTTCTTTCCAAATTTCCTCTTGCGATTGAGTTCTAGCTTCAGAGCATTGTGGTCTGAAAATATGCAGGGAATGATCCCAATTTTTTGATAACAGTTAAGACCTGATTTAGAACCAAGGATGTGATCTATTCTGGAGAATGTTCCATGTGCACTAGAGAAGAATGTGTCTTCTGTTGCTTTGGGATGAAATGTTCTGAATATATCTGTGATGTCCATCTGGTCCAGTGTGTCATTTAAGGCCTTTATTTCCTTGTTGATCTTTTGTTTGGATGATCTGTCCATTTCAGTGAGGGGAGTGTTAAAGTCCCCTACTATTATTGTATGATTGTCGATGTGTTTCTTTGATTTTGTTAATAATTGGTTTATATAGTTGGCTGCTCCCATGTTAGGGACATAGATATTTACAATTGTTAGATCTTCTTGTTGGACAGATCCTTTGAGTATGATATAGTGTCCATCTTCATCTCTTCTTATAGTCTTTGGTTTAAAATCTAAGTGATCTGATATAAGGATTGCCACTCCTGCTTTCTTCTGATGTCCATTAGCATGGTAAATTCTTTTCCATCCCCTCACTTTAAATCTGAAAGTGTCTTCGGGTTTAAAATGAGTTTCTTGTAGGCAACATATAGATGGGTTTTGTTTTTTTATCCATTCTGATACCCTGTGTCTTTTGATTGGGGCATTTAGCCCATTAACATTCAGGGTAACTATTGAGAGATATGAATTTAGTGCCATTGTATTGCCTGTAAGGTGACTGCTATTGTATATTGTTTCTGTTCCTTTCTGATCTACTACTTTTAGGTTCTCTCTTTGCTTAGAGGACCCCTTTCAATATTTCCTGTAGAGCTGGTTTGGTGTTTGCAAATTCTTTCAGTTTTTGTTTGTCCTGGAAGCTTTTAATCTCTCCTTCTATTTTCAATGATAGCCTAGCTGGATATAGTATTCTTGGCTGCATGTTTTTCTCGTTTAGTACTCTGAATATATCATGCTAGCTCTTTCTGGCCTGCCAGGTCTCTGTGGATAAGTCTGCTGCCAATCTAATATTTTTACCATTGTATGTTACAGACTTCTTCTCCCGGGCTGCTTTCAGGATTTTCTCTTTGTCACTAAGACTTGTAAATTTGACTATTAGGTGACGGGGTGTGGACCTATTCTTATTGATTTTGAGTGGGGTTCTCTGAACCTCCTGGATTTTGATGCTTGTTCCCTTTGCCATATTGGGGAAATTCTCTCCAATAATTCTCTCCAATATACCTTCTGCTCCCCTCTCTCTTTCTTCTTCTTCTGGAATCCCTATTATTCTAATGTTGTTTCGTCTTATGTTGTCACTTATCTCTCGAATTCTGCCCTCGTGGTCCAGTAGTTGTTTGTCCCTCTTTTGTTCAGCTTCCTTATTCTCTGTCATTTGGTCTTCTATATCGCTAATTCTTTCTTCTGCCTCATTTATCCTAGCAGTGAGAGCCTCCATTTTTGATTGCACCTCATTAATAGCTTTTTTTATTTCAACTTGATTAGATTTTAGTTCTTTTATTTCTCCAGAAAGGGCTTTTATATCTCCCGAGAGGGTTTCTCTAATATCTTCCATGCCTTTTTCGAGCCCAGCTAGAACCTTGAGAATCGTCATTCTGAACTCTAAATCTGACATATTACCAATGTCTGTATTGATTAGGTCCTTAGCCTTTGGTACTGCCTCTTGTTCTTTTTTTTGTGGTGAATTTTTCCGCCTTGTCATTTTGTCCAGATAAGAGTATATGAAGGATCAAGTAAAATACTAATATATAAAATATATATATATATATTAGATAAACTAGTTAAAAAACGTTAAAAAAGAAAAGGGTAAAAGTTTAAAAAAATTTAGCAGAAGAAGAGAAAAAAATTGAAAAAGAAAAAAAAAATTAAATTAACTGCAAGGCTAAAGAATCATGGGGAGAAAGCCATGAGTTCCGTGCTTTGCTTTCTCCTCCTCTGGAATTCCGCTGCTCTCCTTGGTATTGAAACTGCACTCCTCGTAAGTGATCTTGGTCCTGGCTGGGTTCCTTGTTGATCTTCTGGGGGAGGGGCCTGTTGTAGTGATTTTCAAGTGTCTTTGCCCCAGGCGGAGTCACACCGCCCTTACCAGGGGCCGGGCTGAGTAATCCGCTCGGGTTTGCTTTCGGGAGCTTTTGTTTAGAGTCCGGAGGACGGGAAGGAAGATGGCGGCCTCCCAGTCTCCGGCCCGGAGGAGCCAAGAGCTCGGGGTCCCACTCCTCAGTGCGCCCTCAGGGAACAGTGTCCAATTACTCCCGTCTGCCTGGCCTCCGGCTGCGCTCCGAGCTCACCAAGCCTGCGACCGGTTCAAGGTAAGCCCGAGCTGTGAGCTCACTCCTCGGCTCCGTCTCTGTAGCCGGCTTCCCTGTTCTAATACCTGCGAGCTCTGCGACACTCAGACACCCCGATCCTTCTGTGACCCTGCGGGACCTGAGGCCACACTGGCCCCGCGTGGGCTTCACCCCAGTTAAGCCTCTGGAGCGATGTCCCTCAGCGGAACAGACTTTTAAAAGTCCCGATTTTGTGCTCCGTTGCTCCGCAGCTTGCCGGGAGCCGGCCCCTCCCCCCGGGGTCTATCTTCCCGTCCCTTTGGATTCACTTCTCCGCCAGTCCTACCTTTCAGCAAGTGGTTGATTTTCTGTTTCTAGAATTGCTGTTCTTCTTCTCTTCGATCTCCCGTTGGATTTGTAGGTGTTTGCAATCTTTAGATAAGCTATCTAGCTGATCTCCCGCAACCTGAAGTAGTCTCAGCTGCTACTTCTCCGCCATCTTGACTCCTCCCTAATCTATGGCATTTTTAAAAAAGACTTGGATCAGGGACAGAGAGCTCAAAAGCAAAATTAGTCTCTGGGATCTAACTCTACAGGCAGGAAACTGAATGAGAAACCTACTCAGCCATTTTTTATTAAAAATAAAAGATTTCTCAGAGGGTAGAGCCAAAACCTGTGAAGTACAGAGAATTAGAGAACCACTCAGGAAACAGAACTGGATCTAATAAAGGAATAGTCCTTGAGATAGCAGTAGGCATATGGAGATCTGGCTATATTTCATAACTGCTATGACCCAACAACTTGTATGTCTCCTGTTCTTTGAATGGGGTCTTTTCCCCTTCTCATTACTGCATATTGTGTTGGGATAGGGGGCAAATAACTCTTTTTTTTTTTTTTTTTTTTTTTTCAATTAACAAGTAGGAAAGACAAGATTCATTAGGGTCACAGGACATTTGTGGTATTATGTTACTAAACAGTGACCCCAAGAGATTAACTTCCTTGTATTCATGTCTTAGTGCAGGACACTCCAAAACTGATCCTGATCATGGCCATATGACTTGCTTTAGCATATGTGATATTAGCAAATGTGATACAAGCAGAGAATCAAAAGCACTTCTGAATTAGGATTTTTTTTTTTTTTAATCTCTTGGAGCATTTTTACTTACTATGTGGAAAAGTCTGAACTAGCTTCGCCATGAATAGAAGAGCATATATATAGAAGTGCAAGTCCTTTCCATCACAAATTAAGCCCGATACACACATGAACCCACCTGAAGCAGCAAGTCAGCTCAGCTCATATTATAAGCAAATGGATGATTGTGTTTTAAGCAACTAAGTTTGGGGGGCAGTCTGTTATGGAACCACAGATAATAGACATACTTGCTATCTCAAACTCCTAGGTACACCATATGGAATATTCTGTTCTCTGTGTCTTTCAAAAATGAAGATTTCCCAGCCATTTTACTATTTAACCTATACATGCCATGTATAACATTATTGTATCTCTCCATAAAAGACTGTAGGCACTTAATGCTAAACCTAGATCTTATTTTATATTCTTAGCATCCAACATAGTATTGTCACAGAGCAGGACAGTTATGAATTTGAATATGATGAATGGCCATAATTTTTTCATATGTCCAATACTAGATTTTGGGCTTGTTATCAAGAATTAATGCTAATAATCAAAATAATTTGTCTCAGGAAGATAACCAGTTTTTTCATTACATTTTACAATTTATATTAAAAGATTTCATTTTGCATGGGCTCTTACTAATATTTTATATATTTGGACACACAAGTCTTGACATATTTTGTTCTTAATCCCAGATCTTATCTAGAAATATTCTTGTTCTATTTTTTAAAGATTTTATTTATTTACTTGACATAGAGAGAGAAAGAGCACAAACAGCGGGAACTGCAAGCAGAGGGAGAGGGAGAGGCAGGCTCCCTGCTGAGCAGAGAGACAGATGTGGGCCTTGATCCCGGGATCCTGGGATCATGACCTGAGCCAAAGGCAGATCCTTAATTGACTGAGCCACCCAGGCGCCTTACAATATCCTTGTTCTAAAACTGAAGATAAAGGTCATGTCTAAGGGATACTTTGTAATTAAAAATATTTTGTAATAAGCAAAAAGTACTCTTATTACAGCCTGGTATGATAAAGGACACATGCAACAGTAAGAAATTACCCATGCTAGGTTTCTAGAATTCAAGAGTCTTTCAAGAACCCATGTCTTCACTCCTCACCCCTGGTTCCAAATCCTCCCAGTTTCCATCATGAAATTCATTATTGGAAGTTAAATAGTGCGGTAGTTAAGTCTCTGGCTTCTGAAATCCAATTGTGCAAGTTTAACTCACGGCTCTGACACTTCCTAGGGCCATGATTTAGAATACATTATTTAGCTTGTCAGCATTTCAATTTCCTCCTCTGCTAAATGGGTATAGGAATTTCATGTACTGAAATATGTGAAGATTAAAATTTTATTTACAAATGGTGAAAAGCACTTAGCAGGGAAACTAGCACTTTGCCAACCTCCCAAAAATGTTAGCTCCTACTACAGCAAAGAGTTTGGTTTTGGAGCCTGCTTTCCAGTAAGTACTTTGCTTTGTCATTTTGTCCCTTATTGAGTTTGGATTCAAGTCCCTAGACATTTTTACTCACAGACAATTGTACCATATTTCTACAAGAGGACCAGTGTCCCATAATTCCATGAAAGACTTAATATTTGGAAGGGAAGTTTGGATAACATATGATTGAGGTATATCTTAATTTAATCCCTGCAGATACCAGGAAAAAACAATGTTGATTATTATTATTATTATTATTATTATTATTTTTAGAAGGGAGACAGTATATTGGCAATGCCTGCCAGGCTATTAGCCATTTGTTATGGTTGAGAGTCTTTCCACGGCACATCAATGAGGCGCGGATCTAGAATAGAAAGTTCCCTATTTTCTGGCATCTTTTTATTTCATTCTATTATGTTTGTGGCATATCATTTGGATTTCTTTGTTTCTGCTCCAGAGATGCCTTGAGATGGTTTAGAAGAGAGTGCCATAATTACTAGGAACTATCATGTGTTCATTATAATTAATCATACCAACTGATTCTTATTTTGATTTTTGTAGTATTTTTATTTTGTTTTTAATTTTTATGTCATAGTAGCACTGTTAGCTGCCTACTGAACATTTACTCTTATTTTCCTAAGAGAGTCCTTATTTTGTTCATAGGACTATGCTTAATGTAGGTTGAAACCAACCCCAAATATAGAGACTTAACTGTGATTGGTTGAAGCCAAACATTAGGGTGCCATTTTTCTTACTAGTGATTGATTTTGGCATGGATATGATATATTTCTAGCCAACAAAATATGAAGGAAGTCTATTCAGGTTCTTCTGTGAAAGACATCACTAGAAAGAAAGTGAAACATAGAAGGAAATACCTCCTTCCCGGTAATGTTGCATTAGCTGATTATTGTGACTAATAATGGGATAACTGTGTTGAGATCTTGAAAGTGACACAATGTGTGGCAGGATAGAGATTAAAAAAAAGGGACCGTGGGCCACCTGGGTGGCTCAGTCGGCTCAGTGCCTCATGATTTCGGGGTCAAGGGATAAAGCCCCCAGTCGTTGGGAGCCTGCTTAGGATTTTCTCTCTGCTCAACCCCACTTCCACCCACCCCAGTCCACCCCTGCATGCTTTCATGCACTCTATGTCTCCAAAATAAATAAATAAATGAACGAATAAAAATAAAAGAGAGAGAGAGAGAAAGAAAAAAAAAGAAGAACTGGGACCTTGAAGACATTCTGCAGGAAAGGATTTTATCAGTCCTAGAGGTACTTGTTTCTGAGGTATTTTGACTATGTGAGTTAATATGCAGTTTATCCTTGAACAACACAGGTTTGAACTCCACAGATCCGCTTATACTTGGATTTTTTTCAATAAATATAATAGTACTATGTATGTATTTTCTCTTCCTTATGATTTTCCTAATAAAATTTTTTGTTCTCTAGCTTACTTTATTCTAAAAATATAATGTATAATACATATGCAAAATACGTGTTCATCAACTGTTTATTTTATCCATAAGGCTTCTGGCCAATAGTAGACTAGTAGTGATTAAGTTTTGGGGAGCCAAAAGTTATATGCGGACTTTTGACTGTGTGGGATAGTTCACAGGTCAACTGTATTTTTTTCATTACTCTTCAAAATGATCAAGTGAAAGTTTTCTGCTCTTGGAAGCTTAAAAAATTCCTGAAAGGCAGTTTTTAGAAAATCTAATACTAAATATTATCTCAAAAAGTTTTTAATGTTATTCCTATGAGAATATGAGGTCATTTATGTAATTTTATAGACTATTAAATTAATAATTCCTAAGAAAACTGGTTCATGGATCAAACAGGAAAGGTGTCTTTATGGGCATGCTACAGCACTCTGTCCTATTCAATATTTTGTTCTACCTTTGTCGTGGATATAGAGGAAAAAAGCAGATTTATATTACCTGGAGACTGAAATCTAAATTTTTTTCATTATTCAAGGCCATTGGTGATATTTAGTTATCGTTCCAGCCATATTTCTCATTATATATGTATGCGCATGTTTGTATACCTATGTATTATGTAATATATATGATATTTATATATTATGCATAATCCTTATTATATATATATTTATACTATCTAAATATCGCACACACACACACATGCACACACACACGCACACACGATAAAATGCTAACAGAATCCCAAATGTGGCCTGTTACTACACACATTTATGTTTTCCATATGCTGGAGATTTTTTGTTAAAAGTATGTTTCCCATTTCTATTGATACAGTCAATGCTCCTGATGTTTGTCCAGATATTTTCTTAATGGGTCAGTGGATGGAAGCCCTAACTTCTGTGCTATTGGCCCAGAGCTGTCCCCTTCTCCAGAGAATTGTTCTTGGCTGAACAGGAGCTATTTGGCCAGGAAATTAACTCTATTCCTAAGGTGACAACCTGAACTACCTGAGTAATAACCAATTAGTGACTGTCATAGCGGTCCAAAACATGGCCCTTTTGCTTCAGGTTAGTGCCTAATAATGTAATTCATGCTTCAGAGTGCCCCATGGACTGGACTGAAGCTAATCTTCAATAAAATTTGAATCCTTGTTTAGTTTTTTTCTCCTACCCTATCCTCTTTCCTTCCTTCCCCTGCTCCCAAGAGTACTCCTCAGTAAATCAATTTCACAAGAACCTTCATTTGACAACCTGTTTCTAGAAAAACAGACCTAAGAAAGTACACCTGGATAATATCTGAGTATCTTCAAGATCCAGATCTGGTGTCATTTAATCTATATAACTACTAAAATTGTTCCAAAACTTTAATTGTGCCTAGCAATAGACACTCCTCTACCCCAGCACTTAAAACACTGTTTTAAACATATTAAAATCCTTGCTAATCTTTCCTTTACACTGTAGATTCTGAGAAGGAAAGATTTATATCTATTAAATATTCTTCATAACACAATCTATGACAACAAAAGGGGCTTAAGAAAAATTTGAGTAAGAAAAAAATTATTTAGATTTCTTAAAAATAAGTTTCAAACAACAGCTAATAGAAAATTTAAGACTTTTAATATATATTTACCCAAGCCAGCAAAATGAATTTACAAAATACAAATGTAAAAATCTTTAGAAACATTTCAAGAATTATTCTTAACAATAATTTTAAACTTAGTCCTGGGTTGGTTTTGATTCTTCCATTTTCTTATCATTATGGGTCATATTTTCTTGTTTCTTTCCATGCCTTGAATTTTTTAAAGTTTACATTGGAAATTTTATTGCAAAATATACCTAACAGCCAAAAGACAACAAAATATCTTTACTTCTTATTAATAGTTCCAGGAAGAATTCTATAGTTCCATTTCTGATAAGCTATGTGCTTTTGAAAGTTCTAAATGTGTATTTCTGGCTTCAGAATTTCCTTTGAGCTACTGACTCACATACCCAATTCTGTATTTGTCAAATCTACCTGGATTTATTACAGTTTTCCCCAACTCTGTTCTACTCACTTCAGTCCCGTCTCCCCATTTCAGTAAAGGGCATTACTCTATACATTATTGCTCAGATTCAGAGTCATTACTGACCCTCTCATTTCTGTGCCTCATCTCTTCTTACTACATCTAGTCCATTTGCAAGTATGCCTGCGAATTTTTTAGTGATTTTTGCTTCTTTGAGTGCTGGATATTTTTGTTTTGTTCTGGGTGGTGGTTCAATTACTTGAAAACAGTTTAATGCTTTCAGGTCTTGCTCTTCAGATTTGATAGGTGGGAGGGAAGTAGTGCTCTGTCCGGGTCTAAATATTTCTCAATAGTGACGCAAAACTCTTCTGGGTACTAGTAAGTAATGGATCTGTAATTTGAACATGTATACCAAATCCTGGACTCCTGATTCTGAAGCCTACCTACTTTTCATGACACCATTCTACTTCCAACTTTTCTCTTAATTCCCACCCTGCTTGAAAATTCAGAGTACAATTCACTAAATGACCTACATCAATCACATTTTTGCACTTGGCCTGAAGATGCACATTTCTCCACCCTGGATTTGTACAAGACTATACTTAGTTGTTGTTTTTTTTTTTTTTTTCCCCTTTGCTTTCTACAGATCATCAGAACTTTACATTTATCCTTGTTGAATTTCACCATGTTGGATTCAACGCATTGAATGGCTATAGCCTGTCAAAACACTTTTAAGCCCACATTCTGATTTCCATCTAATTCACAGTTTCTTGGAAATGTATACCATCAGCAACTTTTATAATTGTCCCTTTTATGTTTTCTTTCTGGTTATTGATAAAAGCACTGAATAAGACAAGATCAAAAAGAGAGTACTAAAAAGCTTCCTTTAAGTTATCCTCAATTCTTTAATTAACACTCTACAAGTTGCTTATTTTAGCTAGTTACTAATCCAGCAAATTATACAACCATTCTGACAGCATTTCTCCATTTTTTCTACAAGTAAAAGTCCCTGTCAAATATTTTACTAGAATATAGTCTCATTATATGCACTATATTTGACTTATGCTCCCATCTAGAAACTAATTTCAAGTCACTTACCATGGCAAAACTGAGAATATGCCATAAATCTCATGCGATTTTACAAGTGGATTACTGTCTTTCTTAAATGTCAGTATGAAATACTTTTCACTGATATATTTTAAAATCATTAAAAGCGATAATAAACATAAACTTAGTTAAATAACAGCATTAGTTCAGCCATCTCTTTTATATATGGTGTCTTAGTAATTTTAAAGATTCTACAGATTGGGGGCACCTTGGTGGCTCAGTGGGTTAAAGCTTCTGCCTTCAGCTCAGGTCATGGCCTCAGGATCCTGGGATGGAGCCCCACATCAGGCTCTCTGCTCAGCGGGGAGCCTGCTTCCTCCTCTCTCCCTACCTGCCTCTCTGACTACTTGTGATCTCTGTCTATCAAATAAATAAATAAAATGTTTAAAAAAAATATTTCTACAGATTGTTTCATGAACTTGAATACCTATCTGTCTTCTTTAAGAACATGAGCCCAGTAGTCAAGATTGAGAGGCAAAAGAGCTGGATTCTATCCCCAATTCTGCCAATAACTAGTGATTGTATTGTATTGTTACTAATGTGGATTTCATTTGATTCATTTATAAAGTAAAAACAATTTACCATATTAACATTTTCTAAAGTGTCCCTACAATTTTAATCCCAGAGTTTAATAGAAATTGCTGAAAATATAATATCTGTGGTAAAATAACTCTGGGAAATATCAGTAAATTTCTTCACTATGGTATTATCAGTACCTTAAAATTAAAATGACTTTGACGGAGAGCTATGCTAGTGTTCTCCAGACTTACTAAGACATGGAACACCTCCACACAGTTTATTTGTTGGGTAGAGTATATGCTGGGAGAAGTAAAAGACCTTAAACATTGAAGATCTAAGTATAATTTCTACTTCACAGGATTCTACAATTACCATATATTTTGAACCCACTCAAAGTACAAGATCCAGAATTTTTATCACAAAGGCAAAACCCAGGTGAACAGAATAAAAAGGGATGGCACCAGTAGATCTGAACAAAATTTAAATTGATATTTTGAAGTCTTTAATGGTGAATGGGTTATGAGTCTACTAATGGCAAAAGGCTGTCCCATAAATAAAAGCAAATTCAATTACTGCCACTGAAAAGTTGCTGTCATGTGCTCTAAATGATTTTGTCTTGTGAAGTTGAAACAACATTCAGATAAGAAAGGAAGACATAAATTTAAGATACGCTTGATAAAAAATGGATATAAAAATATAAGAATGTAGGAAAATAGATTATAGAAAATATATGGTTAAAAAGAAAGAAAACTGACAAAATTTAAGATTTTAATTAGTTTCTGGAGTCCAGAGCACTAGGTGTTACATGCAACTAATGAATCATTGAACACTATATCAAAAACTAAAGATGTATTATATGTTGGCTCTTTGAACATAATAATAATGAAAAATAATAATAAAATAAATGTTTAAAAATAAATTCAAGTAAAGAAAAAAAGATTTTATTTAAATATTGTGACAGATGGCATTGGACTGGTTAAATAGTATGCTAATAGAGTTCTTAAACTTTACGTGTTTTTCTGTAGATTTTTCATCTCTCCCTAAGTTTTGATGGAGTAGGGATTATCTTTTTAATTTAAATTCAATTAGCCAACTTATAGTGCATCATTAGTTTCAGATGTAGTGTTCAATAATTTATCCATTACATATAACAACCAGTTCTCATCACATCATCTGACTTCCTTAATGCCCATTAACCAGCAACCCCATCCCCCCACCTATCTCCCCTCCAGCCACCCTCAGTTTGTTTCCTAGAGTTAAGAGTCTCTCATGGTTTTTCTCCCTCTCTAATGACTTCCCATTCTGTTTTCCCTCCCTCCCACTATGGTCTCCTGTCCTGTTTCTTATATTCCACATATGAGTGAAACCATATGATAGTTGTTTCTCTAAGTGACATATTTCCCTCAGCATACTACCCTCTAGCTCCATCCATGTGGATGTTATAAGTATTCATACTTTAAAAAAAAATTATTAAATTTATTATTATTTTTTTAATAAACATATAATGTATTTTTATCCCC
Organism: Lontra canadensis; assembly: GCF_010015895.1. NCBI lineage: Eukaryota > Metazoa > Chordata > Mammalia > Carnivora > Mustelidae > Lontra > Lontra canadensis. Next base: position 3,643,821 of record NW_022631047.1, on the reverse strand, counting down.
AGGGGTACAGGTCTGTGAATCACCAGGTTTACACACTTCACAGCACTCACCCTAGCACGTAACCTCCCCAATGTCCATAACACCCCCTCCCGATCCCCCGCCCAGCAACCCTCAGTTTGTTTCGTGAGATTAAGAGTCACTTATGGTTTGTCTCCCTCCCAATCCCATCTTGTTTCATTTATTCTTCTCCTACCCTCCTAACCCCCATGTTGCATCTCTACTTCCTCATATCAGGGAGATCATATGACAGTTGTCTTTCTCCAATTGACTTATTTCGCTAAGCATGATACCCTCTAGTTCCATCCACATCGTCGCAAATGGCAAATTTCATTTCTTTTGATGGCTGCATAGTATTCCATTGTGTATATATACCACTTCTTCTTTATCCATTCATCTGTGGATGGGCATCTAGGTTCTTTCCATAGTTTGGCTATTGTAGACATTGCTGCTATAAACATTCGGGTGCACGTGTCCCTTCGGATCACTACATTTGTATCTTCGGGGTAAATACCCAGTAGTGCAATTGCTGGGTCATAGGGTAGTTCTATTTTCAACATTTTGAGGAACCTCCATGCTGTTTTCCAGAGTGGTTGCACCAGCTTGCATTCCCACCAACAGTGTAGGAGGGTTCCCCTTTCTCCACATCCTCGCCAGCATCTGTCATTTCCTGACTTGTTAATTTTAGCCATTCTGACTGGTGTGAGGTGATATCTCATTGAAGTTTCGATTTGTATTTCCCTGATGCCGAGTGATGTGGAGCACTTTTTCATGTGTCTGTTGGCCATCTGGATGTCTTCTTTGCAGAAATGTCTGTTCATGTTTTCTGCCCATTTCTTGATTGGATTATTTGTTCTTTGGGTGTTGAGTTTGATAAGTTCTTTATAGATTTTGGATACTAGCCCTTTATCTGATGTGTCGTTTGCAAATATCTTCTCCCATTCTGTCAGCTGTCTCTTGGTTTTGTTAACTGTTTCCTTTGCTGTGCAAAAGCTTTTGATCTTGATGAAATCCCAATAGTTCATCTTTGCCCTTGCTTCCCTTGCCTTTGGCGATGTTCCTAGGAGGATGTTGCTGTGGCTGAGGTCAAAGAGGTTGCTGCCTGTGTTCTCCTCAAGGATTTTGATGGATTCCTTTCTCACATTGAGGTCCTTCATCCATTTTGAGTCTATTTTCATGTGTGGTGTAAGGAAATGGTCCAATTTCATTTTTCTGCATGTGGCTGTCCAATTTTTCCAACACCGTTTATTGAAGAGGCTGTCTTTTTTCCATAGGACATTCTTTCCAGCTTTGTCGAAGATTAGTTGACCATAAAGTTGAGGGTCTATTTCTGGGCTCTCTATTCTGTTCCATTGATCTATGTGTCATTTTTGTGCCAGTACCATACTGTCTTGATGATGACAGCTTTGTAATAGAGCTTGAAGTCCGGAATCGTGATGCTACCAACTTTGGCTTTCTTTTTCAATATTCCTTTGGCTATTTGAGGTCTTTTGTGGTTCCATACAAATTTTAGGATTATTTGTTCCATTTCTTTGAAAAAAATGAATGGGATTTTGATAGGAATTGCATTAAATGTGTAGATTGCTTTAGGTAGCATAGACATTTTCACAATATTTGTTCTTCCAATCCAGGAGCATGGAACATTTTTCCACTTCTTTGTGTCTTCCTCGATTTCTTTCATGAGTATGTTATACTTTTCTGAGTACAGATTCTTAGTCTCTTTGGTTAGGTTTATTCCTAGGTATCTTATGGTTTTGGGTGCAATTGTAAATGGGATTGACTCCTTAATTTCTCTTTCTTCTGTCTTGTTGTTGGTGTAGAGAAATGCAACTGATTTCTGTGCATTGATTTTATATCCTGACACTTTACTGAATTCCTGTACAAGTTCTAGCTGTTTTGGAGTGGAGTCTTTTGGGTTTTCCACATATAGAATCATATCATCTGCGAAGAGTGATAGTTTGACTTCTTCTTTGCCAATTTGGATGCCTTTAATTTCCTTTTGTTGTCTGATTGCTGAGGCTAGGACTTCTACTACTATGTTGAACAGCAGTGGTGATAATGGACATCCCTGCCGTGTTCCTGACCTTGCGGAAAAGCTCTCAGTTTTTCTCGACTGAGAATGATATTTGCGGTGGGTTTTCATAGATGGCTTTGATAATATTGAGGTATGTGCCCTCTATCCCTACACTTTGAAGAGTTTTGATCAGGAAGGGATGCAGTACTTTGTCAAATGCTTTTTCAGCATCTGTGGAGAGTATCATATGGTTCTTGTTCAGGTCTTTCACCATTGTGGTTAAATTTATTCCTAGGCATTTTATTTTTATTGTGTAGTTGTAAATGTGATTACTTTTGGGATACCTGGGTGGCTCAGTCAGTTAAGCAACTGCCTTTGGCTCAGGTCATGATCTCACGGTTCTGGGATTAAGTCCCACATCTGGCTCCTTGCTCAGCAGGGACCCTGCTTCTCCGCTGTTTGTGCTTGCTCACTCTTTCTCTCTCTTTCTCTGACAAATAAATAAGTAAAATCTTTTTTTAAAATGTGATTATTTTCTTAGATTCCCTTTCTGTTGTTTCATTATTGGTATATAGAAATTCAACAATTTTCTGTACATTGATTTTGTACCCTGCAACATTACTGAATTCATTTATCAGTTCTAGTGGTTTTTTGGTGGTCTTTAGGGTTTTCTGTACATAGTATCATGTCATCTCCAGATAGTGAAAATTCTACTTATCCTTACCAGTTTGGATGCATTTTATTCCTTTTCCTTGTCTGATTGCTGTGGCTAGGATTTCATACTATGTTGAATAAAAGTGGTTAGAGTGGACCTCCTTTTCTTGTTTCTGATCTTAGGGAAAAGATTTCAGTTTTCACCATTGAGTATGATGGTAGTTGTGGGTTTTTAATATAGGGCCTTTATTCCATTGAGGTATGTTCCCTTTAACCCTACTTTCTTGAGGTTTTTCTTTTCTTTTTTTTTTTTTTTTTTTAATCATGAATGGATTTTGTACTTTGTCAAATGCTTTTTCTGCATCTACTGAAATGATCATATGGTTTTTATCCTTTATCTTGTTAATGCAATCTAACACATTAATTGATTTGCAAATATTGAATCACGCTTGCACCCTGAGAATAAATCCTAATCATGGAGGATATTTTTAATGTATTGTTAGATTCAGTTTGCCAGTATTTTGTTAAGGATTTTTGCAGCTATACTCATCAGTGCTATTGGTCTGTATTTCCCTTTTTTGTAGTATATTTATCTGGTTTTGGTATCAGGGTTTTGCAGACCTAATAGAATGCATGTGGAAGATTTCCCTCCTCTTTTATTTTTGGAATATTTTGAGGAGAATAGGTATTAACCCTTTAAATATTTGGTAGAATTCACCAGTGAAGTTATCTGGTCCTGGCCTTTTGGGAGTTTTTGAATATTTATTCAATTTCATTGCTGGTAATCAGTCTGTTCAAATTTATTAGTTCTTTCTGATTCAGTTTTGGGAGGTTATATGTTCCTAGAAATTTATCTGTTTCTTCTAGGTCATCCAGTTTATTGGCATAGTTTTCATAAAATTCTCTTATAATCCTTTGTATTTCTGTAGTGTTAGCTATTATTTTCCCTCTTTCATTTCTGATTTTGTTTATTTGGGTCCTCTCTCTTTTTTTGATGACATTGGCTAAATTTTATCAATTTTGTTCATCTTTTCAACAACTAGCTCCTGGTTTCATTGATCTGTTCTATTGTTTTTAAATTTTCTATTTAATTTATTTATGCTTTAGTCTTTATTATTTCCTTCTTTCTCCTGGGTTGGGGCTTTGTTTGTTGTTCATTTTCTAGCTCCTTTATGTTTAAGGTTAGGTTGTTTGAGATATTTCTTGTTTTTTGAGGAAGGCCTGTACTGCTATAAATTTTCTTCTTAGAACAGTTTTTGCTGCATCCCAAAGATTTTGGACAGTTGCATTTTCATTTTCATTTGTCTCCGTGTATTTTTTCAATTTCCTCTTCAATTTCTCCTTTGATCCACTCATTATTTAGTAGCATGTTATTTAACCTCCATGTATTTGTGCTCTTTCCAGAATTTTTTTTTTTTTTTTCTACATTGATTCCTAGTTCTATACCATTGTAGTTAGGAAAGATGCATAGAAAGAACTTGATCTTTTTGAATTTGTTGATCCTTGTCTTATGGCCTAATATGTGACCAGTTCTAGAAAATGTTCCATTTGCCCTTGAAAACAATGTGTATTATGCTGTTTTAGGATGGACTGTTGTGAATACATCAGTCAAATCCATGTGGTTCAATGAATCATTCAAAGCCACTCTTCCCTTGTTGATTTTCTTTTGGGTAATCTGTCCACTGATGTAAGTTGGTGTTAATGTCCCCTACCATAATTGTATTCTATCAATTATTTCCTTCATGTTTGTTATTAACTTCTTTAAGTATTTGGATGCTCTCTTGGGTGCATCCAAATTTGGATGCATATGTTGAGTGCATAAATATTTGTAATTATTCTATCTTCTTGTTGGATTATCCCTTGAATGATTATATAGTGACTTTCTTTGTCTCTTACTACAGTCTGTTTTAAAATCTATTTTTGTCCAATATAAGTTCTGCTACCCTGCCTTTCTTTTCACATCCATTCACATGATAAATTCTTCTCCATTCCCTGACTTTTAATTTGCATGTCTTTAGGTCTGAAACAAGTTTCTTGTAGGCAGGATATGGATGGGTCTTATTTTTTTATCCATTCTATCGCCCTATATCATTTGATTGAAACATTTAGTCCATTTACATTCAAAGTAATTGTTGCTAGGTATGTATTTATTGCCACTTTGTTACTTGTTTATGGTTGTTTTTGTAGTTTTTCTCCATTACTTTCTTCTCTTGCTCTCTTTTGTCATGATTAGTTGGCTTTCTTTAGCGACGTATTTGGATTCCTTTCCCTATTTTTTACACATCTATTACTGGTTTTTGATTGGTGATTACCATTTAGTTTGCATATAACATCTTCTGCATACAGCAGTCTATATTAAGTTGATGGTTGCTTAAGTTTGAAACCATTCTCTGCTCCTCTCCTCCACATGATTTAGGCATATGGTTTCATACTTTACATCCCTTTATTTTGTGAACCACTTGACTGATTCTAACAGATACACTTATTTTTACTGCTTTGGTGCTTCCTACTTACCTTACTCTTGCTTATGGTCATTCCTTTCCACTCAAAGGGTTCCCTTTATCATATCTTGTAGGGCTGGTTTAGGAGGCATGAATTCCTTTAACTTTTGTTTGTAAAATTCTAAAAAAGGAATTTTTGTCTGGGAAATTCTTTATCATTTTATTGGGAATGATAGCCTTGATGGATCGAGTTTTCTTGACTTCAGATTTTTTTTTTTCCTTTTAGCACTTTGAAAATATACTCCCATTCTCTTCTGGCCTGCAAAGCTTCTGCTGAAAAATCAGCTGACAACCTTATGGGTTTCCCTAGTATGTAATTGCTTTCTTTTCTCCTGCTACTTTTAAAATTCTCTCTTTGGTACTATTTTTTTGCAATCTTAGTTATCATGTGTCTTAATGTGGACCTCCTTGCATTGATTTTGTTGGGGTCTCTCTGTGCATCCTGCATCTGGATTTCTATTTCCTTCCTCAGATTTGGAAAGTTTTCAGCTATTGTTTCTTCAAATTAAAATTTCTGCTCCCTTTTCTTTTTCTTCTTTTGGAATCCCTATAATGTGAATGCTATTATGTTTGAAGGTGTCATTGAGTTCCCTAAGTCTATTCTTATTTTGAATATTTTTTTGTCACATGCTCTGCTTAATTACTTTCCATTAGTCTGTCCTTCTGGTTGCTGATTTGTTTTTCTGCTTCATCTAGTCTACTATGTATTGTATTTTTAATTTCATTTATTGTGTTCATCTCTGATTGGTTCTTTTGTTGTTGTTGTTGTTGTTAGCTCATTGTTAAGGATCTTGCTAATGTCCTCCATTCTTTTCTTAAGTCCAGTAAGTATCTTTATGACATTACTTTAAATTCTCTATCAGGCATATTGCTTATCTCTGTTTCCCTTAGGTCTCTTGCTGTGATTTTTGTCCTATTCTTTTATTTGGGATATATTTCTCTGTCTCCTTATTTTTTTTAAAGACTTATTTATTTGGGGGGGGGCAGTAGGGGCAAAGGGAGAGGAAGAGAGAATTTCAAGCAGACTCCTCACTGAGTGTGGAACCTGATGTGGGGTCAGTCTCACAAACTTCATATCATGACCTGAGCTGAAATTAGGAGTCAGATGTTTAACTGACTGAGCCACCCAGGTGCCTGTTTCCTCATTTTGTCTGACTTTCCATCTATTTCTCTGTGTTAGGGTAGACAGCTATGTTTCCCTACACTTGAAAGGAGTGGTCTTATGAAGAAGAGGTATGTGGTGCCCTGCCATGCAGCATCCCCTGTTCACTAGAACCTGGTGCTTCAGGGGTATCTCCTCTGTGTGATGTCCTGCTGTTGTGGGTGAGCTGCATTTTTCTTCAGTAACATCTGCAGTGGCACTCTTTGCCTGTTGTGAGTAGTGTTTGGTCTTTGTGGTGTTAGTGGGCCAGTCTGGAGACACCTTGGGCTTGAATTGAGTCAGACCAAGAATTTTCCAGTGATGCAGTAGCACTAAATTGCAGGGTGCTTTCCCTAGGTTATCTCCCAAGATGATTTTACTGGTAGGTGGGGTCTGCAATCAGACCAGTTGTCTGCCTCTAGACCATTGCTGGGGCCTATATATAACTGGTGCATGTGGTTCTTTCCCTTTCCGTGGGGGTAGAAGTCACTTTGGAGTGGTGCTGGCCATTACTGAGGCTACTTGCACACAGCTAAGCCTGTGGTGCCACTCTTTATGGGCTCTGGCCAAGAGTCTATTGGAAAAGGCATATCCACTGAAGCACAGTGCAGAGGTGGTGCAGTAGAGAAGCAATGCTAGCAAGCTTTTAGTGCCCCCTAGTCCTCTGTAGGAGGGGCCCTGCTGTACTGGGACTGAAGCAGGCCATCCTGAAGAGTGGACTGGTGGAAGCACAAGTGGACAGGCAAGGTGGCAGTGCTAACAAGTTAGATAGAGAGTCTGGCAGGTGGCAGTGTGTTTACACTGTGTGTAGGGAAGGAAAATAAAACTTGCCAGTTCCTTTGTTCCTGGAGGAGTTCCCCCAGTGATTTCTTTCTCTGTACAACATGATCTGAGATTAGTAAATAAGTCTCTCTCCCATATGACCTCTCCAGGCACTTTCCAAGCTTCTGTTTCTGTGCTGTATATCCATGGGCTATTTGTTGTGTTGTCTCTTTAATGGTGGGAACTCAGTTTCCTGTAGCCCACCAGCTCTCCCAGAGCCAAGCCTGCTGAATTTTGTTTTTTTGTTTTTTGTTTTTTAATTCCAGGTTTTAAATCCTGCTGGTTATAAGAACTCATGAAATTTGGCTCCTCTGATTTTCAAAACCAAATATTATGGGGATTCATCTTCCTCATGTAGGGTCCCCAGTGTGCGATTCTGTTTTTCTCCCCTCTCTGTGCCTGTGGTGTTCCTTTCTCCTGAGGACAGACCTGCAAGTCTATTTATTTCCAGACCATATCTCTGCCCCTCCTGCCCTCTTCAATATGGCCTCTTCATACATTTAGTTATGGAGTTTATTTTGCCAGTCTTTGGGTCAGTTTCTGGTTATTTATACTGATATGAGTGTTATCTAGTTATATCTGTGGAATAAGGTAAGCCTAGGGTCCTCCTACCCTACCATCTTCATATCATCTTCTGCCATGTTTTATTATCAATGCATAGTAAAATTTATGTGAATGAATTTATGTTTCAGACACTAGAATGTGTTATAATGTTAATGAAAGGGACTTTATTCATCCAACTCTTTTATCAACTATATTTTTGAGTACTGGTTATATAACCAAAGTAGATGCAATCCATGCATTCATGAAACTCAGATCTAGAAGAATTTTAAGTATGGAGGTACCTCAAAAATTTAAAAATGGTTATATATAATCCAGTAATTCCACTTCTGAGTATTTATCAGAAATCCTAATTCAAAAAATATATGCATCCCTGTGTTCATTGTGCAGCATTATTTACAATAGCCAAGATATAGAGTTAACTTAAATATCTGTCAGTAGATAAATGGATAAAGATGATGTGATATATATGTATTATATAATATTGTTCAGCCATAAAAAATAATGACATCTTTCCATTTGCAACAACATGGATGGACCTAGAGGGTATTATGCTAGGTGAAATAAGTCATACAGAGAAATACAAATACCATATAATTTCACTTATATGTGGAATGTAAAAACCAAAACAAATGAATAAACAGGCAAACAAAACAAAACCAAAAAACCAACCCAGAAACATTCACAAATACAGAGAACAAACTGGTTGGTTGCTTATTACAGGGAGATGGGTGAAATGGTGAAGAACATTAAGAGTTCTAAGAGTTCTAAGCTTCAAGTTATGACACAATGTCACGGAGATGAAAAGTATAGCATAAGAAATATAGTTAGTAATGTTGTAATAACTTTGTATGGTAACAGATGATAACTATACATGTACTGAGAATTTCATAATGTACATAGATGTCAAATCACTATGTTGTATACTTGAAACTAATATGGTATGTCAACTATATTTAAAATTTTTTAAATTCATTGGAAATTTGTGTTTTAATGAGATGAAAGTTACTCCATCCCAAATTAGATAATGTATCTAAGGTGTAAATATTATTTCTGACCAGAATGAGAAAGCTTTTAATACTAATCTATTGCTATTTTTTTAAACTGATCACTGAGAATCATTTTTCACATAAATAAGTAGATGGAATTGGAAAGAGTTTCATAATAGCAATACAACATGATGCTTTAAACTCCTTTTGAGTTATGTGTCAAAAATTTCAGTAATTACCAAAAATTATGCTTAATGATCTATAAGCTGACAACTCAATTGGTTCTCTTTTAATTTTGTTGAAAGAAAATAATTAGAAGTCAATGTGCTTGAAGAAAGATTTATTTTCTAGTCATTAGTGGCATTTATTTTCCAACATAAATATCAATATTTTAAAATATCTCTGTTTTGGCACCCTGGAGGATTTAGATATTGGAGTTGCTGTACCATTGTTAGATTCACAGTGGGTAAGGTCTCATTTTGTGAACCAGACAACCTGGCATAAGAAGGGATGCGAGAAATGAAAACCAGAATAATCCAAATACATTCTCAAGCAGATAAGCTTTAGGAATAGCACACATGAAAATTGGGAATTTGGGGAGGGAGGCAAGATGGTGGAGGAGTAGGAGTAGGAGTATGATACTGGTCCCCTGAATTGAGCTAAATATCTACCAGAACACTTTGAACACCCATGTAATCAGCCTGAGATATAAGACTACACACTTCTGGGGCTGCCTGGGTGGCTCAGTGGGTTAAGCCTCTGCCTTCGGCTCAGGTCATCGTCTCAGGGTCCTGGGATCGAGTCCCACATCGGGCTCTCTGCTAGGCAGGGAGCCTGCTTCCTCCTCTCTCTCTCTCTCTCTACTTGTGATCTCTCTCTCTGTCAAATAAATGAAATCTTAAAAAAAAAAAAAAAGAAGACTACACACTTCTGGATCTCTACAGGGACAGAAGATCATCATTGGAGTGGTACAGAGGAATGCGAGTGCTCGAACTAATATCAAAGGATAAACAGAAGGGGTAGTGAGCCACCAGAAGTGACCCACTGGAAAATAATACCCCAACAGAAAGTGCTCTTAGGGACCAGGATTAACTTGGATACTGGTTAACAGGACTCAAAAAGAACAAAGGGTCTTAAGGGGCAAGTGGTGGGATCTGGTGGCCACAGGCACGGACCTACGCCCATGGTCCCAGGGCAGACACAGCCAGTGCCCACCCGCGCCTGAGAGAGCCCAGCCCGGGCTTGAGTTGGGGGTCCCTGGGCCCTTGGCTCTCTGCCGCCTGCACAACCTCAGTAGCCCTGCCTCCCCTGCTGGGTCTGAGCACACATAGTGTGGGCATGGACTCCAAACAGCAGTCCCCGCAAGGGCAGCCACTGGGATCAGGCTTGCCTGGATCAGTATCCCTCATGGTTTTAGTGGCATGGGGGTACAGAAACAAGCAGGGGCCTCTGGTAACCACTGAGACAGTGGCTGGGGTGCACACTACCTGTGGGAGGTTGTAGTATTCAATGGAGTTTGCAGAAGGGGATTCTGTGTGTTCTGGACCATTAAGGGAGCAGACTGAGGCTTCTCCCTGAGATAGAAGTCTGGGTGCAGACAGTTTATTTTGCTCGGAATGAATGAATAGGAAGAGGAACACCCAATAGAGGAAAAATTCAGAGACTGTGACCTCTGCCACAGAACTATTGGATATGGACATAGACAATATGTTGGATATAGAATTCAGGGTAACAATTATCCAGGCAATGGCTAGGTTGGAAAAGACCATTAGTGAAAACATACAATCTCTAAGGGCAGAAGTGAAAGCTGATCGAGCAGAACTTAAAAATGCAACCAATGAGATCCAATCGAATCTAAATACTCTAACAGCTATAGTAAATGAGGCAGAAGATCAAATTAGTGATCTAGAAGACAAACTGATAGAAAAGAAGGACCAGGAGGAGGCCTGGAACAAACAGCTTAGAAGCTATGAAAACAGAATTAAGGAACTAAATAATGCCATGAAACATTGCAACGTCAGAATTATTGGGATCCCTGGGGGGGGCGGTGGAGAGAGAGAGAGAGGACTAGAAGATATAGTTGCACCAATCCTGGAAGAAAATTTTTCTAATCTGGGAAATGGAACAAGTGTTCATGTCCTAGAGGCAGAGAAAACACCCCCCAAGATCAATGAGTGTAGAAAGACTACCAGGCACATGATGGTGAAATTCACGAGTCATAAATTTGAGAACATGTCTTAAGGGCAGCTGGGGGAAGAGATTCCTTATGTATAGAGACAGAACTATCAGAATAACTTCAGACCTGTCCACAGAAACCTGGCAAGGCAGAAAGGACTGGCAAAACATACTCAGGGCACTAAATGAGAAGAACATGAAGCCAAGAATACTTTATCCAGCAAGGCTGATACGCAGAATGGATGGAGAGATAAAGAGCTTCCAATACCAGCAAGGTTTAAAAGATTATGTGGCCACCAAGCTAGCACTACAAGAAATATTAAGGGGGCTTCTATAAAAGAAGAAAGAACCCAGGAGTGACATAGAACAAAAATTTACAAAGTCAATCTATAGAAACAAGGACTTCACAGGCAACATGATGTCAATAAAAACTCACCTTTCAATAATCATTCTCAATGTGAATAGCCTAAATCCTCCCTGAAATGGCACAGGATTACAGACTGGGTAAAACAACAGGACCTGTCCACATGTTGTCTATAAGAGATACATTTTGAACCTAAAGATACATCCAGACTGAAAGTGAATGGATGGAGAACCATCTTTCATTGCAATGAGCCTCAAAAGAAACCTGGGGTAGTGATTCTCATATCAGATATATTAGATTTTAAGCTAAAGACTATTCAGAGATACAGAAGGACACTACATCATTCATAAAGGGTCTATACACCAAGAGGATCTAACAATTGTAAATATCTATGTCCCCAACGTGGGAGCAGCAAATACATAAGCCAACTGTTAATCAAAATAGGCATATTGATAAGAATATGTTAATTATAGGGGATCTTGACATGCCACTCTCAGCAATAGACAGATCATCTAAGCAGAAAATCAACAAAGAAACAAGAGCTTTGAATGACACACTGGACCAGACGCACCTTATATACACAACATTCCACCCTAAAACAAAAGAATACTCATTCTTCTTGAGTGCACATGGAACTTTCTCTAGAATAGACCACATACTGGGTCACAAATCAGATCTCAACCAATACCAAAAGACTGAGATTATTCCCTGTATATTCTCAGACCAAAATGTTTTGAAACTGGAACTCAACCACAAGAAAAAGTTTGGAAGGAATTCAAACACTTGGAAACTAAAGACCATCCTGCTCAAAAATGTTTGGATCAAACAGGAAATCAAAGAAGAACTTAAACAATTCATGGAAACCAATGAGAATGAAGACAAATTGATCCAAAACCTACGAGATATGGCAAAGATGGTCCTAAGGGGGAAACACATAGCCATCCAAGCCTCACACAAAAAAATTGAAAAATCCCAAATACACCAATTCTTTTTACACCTTAAAGAACTGGATAATCTACAACAAATTAAGCCAAACCCATGCATAAGAAGGGAAATAATTAAGATTAGAGCAGAGATCAATGAGTTAGAAACCAGAGATATAGTAGAACACATTAAGAAAACTAGAAGCCAGTTCTTCAAAAGAATTAATAAGATCAATAAACCACTGACCAAATTAATCTAAAAGAAAAGAGAAAGGACGAAAAATAATAAAATTATGAATGAAAGGAGAGAGATCACAACACCAAGGAAATAGAAATAATCATCAGAAATTATTATCAACTGTTATATGCCAATAAGTTAAGCAAACTAGAAGAAACTGATGCATTCCTGGAAACCTATAAATTTCCAGTACTGAAACAGGAAGGAACTGAAAACACAAATAAACTAATATATAGTAACAAGATTGAAGCAGTGATCAAAAACCTCCCAAAAAACAAGAGTCCAGGACCTAATGGATTTCTGGGGGATAGCTATCAAACATTCAAAGAAGAAATAATACCTATTCTCCTGAAGCTGTTTTAAAAAATAGAAATAGAAGGAAAACTTCCAGACTCCTTCTGTGAAGCCAGCATTACCCTGATCCCCAAACCAGGCAAAGAGCCCATCAAAAAGGAGAATTTCAGACCAATATCCCTCATGAATATGGATGCCAAGATTCTCAACAAGATCCTAGCTAATAGGATCCAATAGTACATTAAAAAGATTTTCTACCATGACCAGGTGGAATTTATCCCTGGGATGCAAGGGTGGTTCAACATTCACAAGTCAATCAATGTGATAGAACAAATCAATAAGAGAAGAGAGAAGAACAATATGGTCCTCTCAATTGATGCAGAAAAAGCATCTAACAAAATACAGCATCCTTTCCCTATTAAAACTCTTTAAAGTATAGGGATAGAGAGAACATTCCTCAACTTCATAAAATCCATCTATGAAAAATCCACAGCGAATATCATTCTCAATGGGGAAAAGCTGACAGCCTTCCCACTGAGATTAGGAACACGACAAGGATGCCCATCTCACCACTCTTGTTCAACATAGTATTAGAAGTCCTAGCACCAGCAATCACACAACAAAAAGAAATAAAAGGTATTCAAATTTGCAAAGAAGAAGTCAAACTCTCTCTATAACGCAGATGACATGATACTTTATGTGGAAAACCCAAAAGACTCCACCCCCAAATTACTAGAACTCATACAGCAATTCAGTAATGTGGCAGGATACAAAATCAATGTACAGAAAACAGTTGCTTTCTTATACACTAACAATGAAAATATAGAAAGGGAAATTAGAGAATTGATTCCATTTTCTATAGCACCAAGAACCATAAGATACCTGGGAATAAACCTAACCACACGGGGAAAAGGATCTGTACATGAGGAACTACAGAACATTCATGAAAGAAACTGAAGAAGACACAAAAGATAGAAAAGCATTCCATGCTCATAGATCAGAAGAATAAACATTGTTAAAATGTCTATACTTCCCAGAGAAATTTATCCTTTAAATGCCATCCTGATCAAAATTGCACCAACACTTGAAAAGTGCTGGAACAATCCTAAAATTTGTATGGAATCAGAAAGACCCTAAATCGCTAAGGACATGTTGAAAAAGAAAAACAAAGCTGGGGGCATCACGTTGCCTGATTTCAAGCTTTATTACAAAGCTGTGATCACCAAGAAGGCATGGTACTGGCACAAAAACAGACACATAGATCAGTGGAACAGAGTAGAGAGCCCATATATGGACCCTCAAATCTATGGTCAAATAATCTTAGACAAAGCTGGAAAAAATATCTATTGGAAAAAAGACAGTCTCTCCAATAAATGGCACTGGGAAAATTGGACAGCTATGTTAGAAGAATGAAACTTGACCAGTCTCTTACACAAAGATAAACTCAAAATGGATGAAAGACCTCAATGTGAGAGAGGAATCCATCAAAATCCTAGAGGAGAACATAGGCAGTAACCTCTTCGACATCAGCCACAGCAACTTCTTTCAAAACATGTCTCCAAAGACAAAGGAAACAAAAGCAAAAATCAACTTTGGGACTTCATCAAGATAAAAAGCTTTTGCACAGCAAAGGAAATAGTCAACAAAACAAAGAGGCAACCCACAGAATGGGAGAAGATATTTGCAAATGACATTACAGACAAAGGGCTAATATACAAGATCTATAAAGAACCCCTCAAACTCAACACACACAAAACAGATAATCACGTCAAAAAATGGGCAGAAGACACGAACAGACACTTCTCCAAAGAAGACATACAAATGGCTGGCAGACACCTGAAAAAATGTTCACCATCATTAGCCATCAGGGAAATTCAAATCAAAACGGCATTGAGATACACCTTACACCAGTTAGAATGGCAAAGATTAACAAGGCAGGAAACAACAAATGTTTGAAAGCATGTGGAGAAAGGAGAACCCTCTTACCCTGTTGGTGGAAATGAAAGTTGGTATAGCCACCTTGGAAAACAGTATGGTGATTCCTCAAAAAAATTAAAAATAGAACTACCCTATGACCCTGTAATTGCACTACTGGGTATTTACCCCAAAGATACCCAAAGATTTCACTACTGGGTATTTACCCCAAAGATGAAAAGAAAGTGAATTGGGGGAAATTGGAGGGGGAGATGAACCATGAGAGACTGTGGACACTGAGAAACAAACTGAAGGTTTTAGAGGGGAGAGAGGTAGGGGGATGGGTGAGCCTGGTGGTGGGTATTAAGGAGGGCACATATTGCATGGACCACTGGGTGTGGTACATAAACAATGAATCTTGATACACTGAAAAAATAAAATTAAATTTAAAAAAAAAGAAAGTGGGGAATTTGGAAATTGATTCTCTGAGAACTATTTGAGCCTCCACACATCTTTGCAAAGTCCTTATGTCCCCCAGAGATATGGATACCTTTTGCATAAAGCTGATAATCTAGGGTAGTTACTAAAAATTAAGATGTTTAAAACCTAGTCTCAAAGAGTGTAATTCCAGAAGTCTCTTATAGGGCTAGCTAGGAATCTTTTTTTTTTTTTTTTAAACAAACTCACACCAGATAATTCTGATGCATGTTATTCACAGACTACTTTGCAAAAACAAAAACATAAAACAAACATTTGTGCAGAGAAAGTAAAAGCTTAAATAATAACACTATTTAGTGTATATACAATAACAGTTACTGATCGCTTTGCTTGTAGAACTGCTCTATGTGACATGTTATAAACATTTATTAAATCCTTATAAATCTATGAAGTAAGTATTACTATTTCCATATTACCTGTGAGGAAATTGAATCTGTGAGAAGTTAAGTCACCTGTGTAAGATATACAATAGAAAGAATTGGGAGGTGACGCGAGAAAACATGAAGTTGGAAAAGAGTCAAGGTATAGATTGTCCAGAATTTTAGGTTGAGAAGTGAAAATGTTTTGGGGTTTGACTAGGGAAATCTATGGAAAGGTTTTATAGAGGAAAACCATATACTCAGGTTAGTTATATGCAATGAAGAAATAGATTTTGCATTTCTAGAAAGTTCTCAGGTGACGCTGATATTGCTGGTCCATGGAACACAGCTTAAGTGGTAAGGGGTCAGGACTATGTGGTTCAACATGACAGCCACAAGCCACATGTGGCTTTTTAAATTTAAATTTAAAATAGTTAAAATTAAAGATGCCAGGGTGGTTCCATCAGTTAAGTGTGTGACTCTTGATCTCAGTATTGTGAGTTCAATTAATAGGCTTATTTGTGGTATATGTACACAGTAGAATATTACTCAGCCATAAAAATGAAAGAAATCCTATCATTTGCAACAACATGGATGGACCTTGAAGGCATTATGCTAAGTGAAATAAGTCTGACAGAGGAAGACAGATACTTTATTCTCTTACTTATATGTGGAATCTAAAAAAACAACAACACACACACACACACACACACACACACACACACACATACAACAACAACAACAAATCAATCTCATAGATACAGAGAAGAGATTGCTGGTTGCTGGAGGTAAAGGTTGGGTGGGTGATATGGGTAATGCAATCAAAAGGTACAAACTTCCAGTTTTAAGATAGATAATTTCCAGGGAGGTAATGTATAGTATGATGACTATAGTTAACAATACTGTATTGTATATTTCAAAGCTGCTAAGAGAGTACATCTCAGAAGTTTCCATTCCAAGGGAAAAAAAGAACTCTGAGGTGATATATGTTAACTAAACTTACTGAGGTGATCCTTTTGCAATATATACATATATCATTGTGTTAAAGTCCTTAAATTAATATAATGTTATATGTCAGTTATATCTCAATAAAACTGGAAAAAATCTGATACAATAAAATCTTTGGACCTTAAAAATCTTTAATAAGATTTTTTTAAATTTATTTGAGAGAGAGCATAGGAGAGGAAAGAAGCAGTGGAAGAGGGAGAAGCAGGTTCCCCACTCGCTCCCCATTGAGGAAAGAGCCTGATGCAGGACTTGGTCCCAGGACCCCGGGATCATGACCTGAGCCAAAGACAGATGCTCAACCCACTAGGCCATCCAGGAGACCCCTCTTTGAGCCTTTCTTTTGGTGGGGGTAAGGAAATAAGCTATTAATTTTTGACATTTAAAGTAAAATTCACAGAACATACAATTAGCCATTTTACAATTTACAATTCAGTGGTATATAAAACGTTCACTATGTTGTGCCATTACCCCTATACTTGATCTTAGCCAAAAGGCTGAGAAGCAATGTGCCATCACCACTAATTTAAAACCTTATCATCACCTGAAAACATCCTTTTCCCATTAAGTAGTTATTACCAATTTCCCCTCTCCCCAGCCACACACTTTCCTGCTTTCCATCTTTGCAGATTTACCTACTTGGGATAGTTCATATAAATGGAATCATACAATACATAAAGTTTTGACTTTGGCTTCTTTCACTTAGCGTATTTTCAAGGTTCTTTCAGGTTACGGCATGTATCAGTACTTTATTCCTCTTTCAATATGAATATTTCATTGTGTGTATATACCACGATTTATTTTGAATGAAAGTTCTAAGGATTCAAGAACCCTTCCAAAAGGCAATTCATGAAGTTCCTTAAAGGCATTACATGGACCATCAAGGTCTCACTGATCACAGATTACAAACCACAAATATGAATATGGCACTGGCTAAGTTCATATGGTGTGAGAATGACAGTAGGAGACCAGAGACAGAAAGAATGCTGGAAAACACCAATATTTAAGGAATAGGTAAAGGAGGAGGAGCCTAAATAGGTACTGGCATAGAGAAAAAGAAGGAGACAGCCAAAACAAGCATCCCCCCCCCAAAAAAAAAGGTGAAATGAGTGATACTGTTACATGGTAGAGTAAGAAACAAAAGAACACAAAACTTCCCACTAAAATTAGCAAATGAGAGATCATTTTTGAAGTGATTCAATTGAAGTCATAAAGATTGAGACTAGATGGCAATCATCTGAGAAATAACAGAGGAAGAAGAATATGTGAAAAATGCATGCAACTTACTCAAGAGACTTAACTGTGAAGCAGAAAGAGGCTTGCCGCTTGTGCAAGGCTGGAGACATAAGAGTAGTTTTGAAGACGTGAGAACAAAGAGTATTTTTATATTCTGGAGAAATAAATGTAAGAAAAGATTAATGATAAGGAGCTGATAAATAACTCAAGAAAATAGAAAGGCAGGAACTCCAAGGCTCAGCAGGAAGGAGCTAAATAATTATGGAATTAATGTAGGATGTAGACAGCATTTGGGTTAAAGGAAAAGAAGTCTGGTGTTAAAATGCTATTTAATAGGAAAATGCCAGCAGGTTACTAGATGACAGTGATGAAGAGGAATGGAAGGTGATGTTTCTGGATTACATAACCCTCAAATAATCAGGGATTTCTATAGGAAGTTTCTAAGGAGCATGCTTAGAAGGTAAGCAGCTATGATAATGATAAATAAGCCTGAACTATAAGGAACAACTAAATTAGAAAGTATACTTTGAGTAAGCCATTTAACAAGTCTCTTGAGTGCTTACTCTTTACTGGGAACTGTGCTAAGGACTTAAGTTATAAATATGGATCTTTCAGTAGTTCTCAATCAGTGATAACACTCAAGGGAAGGGTGCTCATAAAAAACAGAAGAATTTAGTGGAAGACCTTGAACTATATATATATGTCCTCCTGGGGAATTAAAAAAAATTTAAGCAGCTTTTGTTATTTTCATTTTTTAAAAGATTGATTGATTTGAGAGATAGAGCGAGTGAGCGCACATATGAGTGGGGTAGAAGAGCAGAGAGAGAGGGAAAAGCAGACTCCCCACTGAGCAGGGAGACTAGTGTGTGGCTGGATCCCAGGATCCTGGGATCAGGACCTGAGCCAAAGGCAGACACTTAACCGACTGAGCCACCCAGACACCCCTGTTGTTTTCATTTTTGTGGTACCAGGTTTCTTTATTAGATAATTAGTAGTCATTAGCTATGAGATGCTGGAATAAAGCATAATCTATCTTATACAGAGGAAAAAATGCAATATCATAAAATAACTACAAAGAAATAAAAATCCCTACTAGAAATATATAAAATGCTATGGGGAGAGAATGAGAGTGTTCACTATGTCTAAATGTAAAGAAGGGAAGGTAACATGTAGGAGGAGAGTTGTATGTTGAGTCTCTCATCTAATGTGTTTTCTAGGCTTAGAAAGGGGGAGCAGGCCATGTAGGCAACTGTAAGGATCATGAGATCAGAACAGTAGCCTGAAGCCATATTTGGAGGGATACTGCGTGGATGCTATTTGTACTTATCCTTACAAGAAATTCTGGGAGGTGAGTGTGGAGTTTGGGAGATGTTAAACAAATAAGCAAATGAAATAATTAAGTTTATCTTTGAACATATTGTCACATTGCCACAGTGTAAAGAACAGGATATGGAGGGGAAAGTGGAGTGGAGAACATCTTGCAAAAAGGTTACCAAAGTTACGTACATTAAAGCTGATAAAAACTAAAGCAAAGCAGAGGCTATGGCAACTGGGTAGAGTGTAAGGATCTGGGAAAGACTTGAGAAATACAGTGAAGATGTTGTGAGTAACAGAGAGCCAAGAAAGACTTCATGTTCCTTCATATAAACAACTGAACAGATAGATGGTGGTGACACTGACCAAGGCCAGAGCCCAAGGAAGTAACTTCTTCAAGGCCAGGGTAACATATGCTAAATCCAGCCACACATATGAAGTGAAGTAATGCCAACATAAGAAATTTTATGTGTACACTTTTCGTCACACACTTAGACAATTGATTATTCCACCGGAAAGTCGAGGCCATCTATATGACTTGCTGACAATTCATGCGTCTGTGTTTTAGTTTTCAAAGAAGTTAAGCTGCAAATGATGTGATGAGCTATTCTCTAGCTCGCTTACCACATCACATAAATCAGAAGTTGCACAGTCTGTCAGGAGAGCTCTGGGAAATATGGATATAAAGGAACTCTTCCTCTTTCCTTCTTCCTCATCCTCCTTTGTCTGCCTAAGGCATGAAGATTGATCAGACATTTACAGCAGCAGCTGGCAAGATCTTATTCATCGTGGTGTGAGGGTGACTGCTGTGTTCCTCCAACAAAAGCAAAATGGCAGCATTTAAATGAACTGACACATCAGATCTCTTTAGCTATTCTTTAAAAGTAATACATTAATCAGGGGATAAACAAGGTATTGTCACCCTGGCAAAATTTTAGAAGGACTACATCAGAGAAATCTCCTGAAATGACTCCTATTGAATACAAACTGGGGCCTGACATTTTCCAAAAAGAACACTATGTCTCAGAAATTTTTAGCTGTTTATTTTTTAATCTTTCTAAAGAAAAAAATTGATTAGTAATCTGATTCTATAGAATATGGTGAGTCCCATACAACATATTTACCATTTATACATTAAATTACTCTCCAATATGAGCATGGTAGAAAAGAAATATTAAAAAGCCTCAGTTCATTCTTAGCTTGAAAAGAACAAAAATTCGTTACCAAACAAAAATGCAATTTTTGCTTGAGAACCAGCAATACTTTTAGATAAAGTCATGACATATTTCAACACATGAAATGGCTGTTTTTGAGTGTGTGGGAGTTTTCAAGTGCTACAATTAATGTAAATCTAAAACAATTTACAAAGTATACAAAATACAAAGACATATACTAAGGATATGTATAGATTATATATAAATAAATCAACATTTGTTTTCATAAGAAACTCTTCCCCCTCTCTTTTTTAACTTAACCCCTTTATTTATTGAAAAGATGAAGTTTTCATTTGTTTCCTTGATATTTATCAAAGTGCTATCAGAAAACTTTCCTATTAGATACAGTTTGGTGGTAACAAAAAATAGTGACTTATTAATGACCTTCAACTTTTAGGGGTTAAAATCCCATAGTTTGTTATTAACTGGATAAAGAAGAATAGACTAGATCTTAAATATTCTTACCATTAAAAAAATGATAATTATTTGATTGATGGAGGTAATTATTTGACTTTAACTAGTTGCTATGGTAACCATTTTGTAATATGTAAGTGTATCAAATCAACATGTTGCATACCTCAACCTTATACCATGTTTTATGTCATTTATATCTCAATAAACCTGAAGGAAAAAATAGAACAAAAGAGTATATAAAAACCATGTGTGGTAGATATGTGATTGACTCTATTTCATAGCAGCAGATCATTTTTTTAAAGACAGTTAAGGTAACTTCATCACACTTGCCAGAAATTTCTTTTTTTTTTTTTAAGATTTTATTTATTTATTTGACAGAGAAAGATCACAAGTAGGCAGAGAGGCAGGCAGAGAGAGAGAGGAGGAAGCAGGCTCCCTGCTGAGCAAAGAGTCCGATGTGGGGCTCAATCCCAGGACCCTGAGATCATGACCCAAGCCAAAGGCAGCGGCTTAACCCACTGAACCACCTAGACGCCCCTGCCAGACATTTCTTAAGGCCCACCTTTTTTTTAATGATACATGAAGTCTGCTGAGGGGTTTGGAAACACGTTTCTTGTTCTTTTAAAAAATATATGGAATGATTCATGAATTTTCATGTCATCATTGCATAGGGCCCATACTAATCTCTGTATTATTCCTATTTTACTATGGTGCTGCTAAGTGTATCTGGTTTTTAAAAGAGATACATAAGAAAAGATAATCTCTCATCCTTAACTTGTCTGATATGTGAGAAGAGGCCATCTTCCTACCAACTTAATGTTGAAGACACCATTAAGGAAGACAGGAGAAAACAAAAAAGGAGAAAAATAAAACGTGAGTCTTTGATACCATCCTTAAATAGCTAAATCAACCAACACAAAAATCTATTCTAACTCTTACTATAATGTGAAATAATTTTGCACACTTTTGAAGGTTATTATCATCAATGTTTGCCATTTCTTGTAGCCAAAAACATACTAACCAACATAACCGAGAGTTATGAGGAAGTATTAAACAATCTAGAGAAGAGAAGGCAAATGGGAACACCAAAGCTGTTTCTAAGATAGCCTTAGTGCACAATTCTGTTGTTCACAGAAGTCACAGGAGATGAATTTCAGCCTAATATAAAACTTGTCTGAAAAGGCCTATCTGCCCTAGGAAGTAGTAAATTCCTTCTCACCAGAGATTGGCCAACCACTTCTTAGTTTTGCTGCAGATTAGATAAATTAGACTATATACCTCATGAGTCATTGTGATACTAGGATTTCTTTGTTGTTGTGAAAACTGGAAGATTTCTCAAGAGATGCAAATCTCATCCTAAAGCTTAACTACAAAACAATCTTCCTTTTGTTTTCTAATGTAGAGGAACTGCTCTCACATTTTCAGCTCTCTAAGCATTTATTGAATCTTTGCTGAGTTTCTATACTGTGTTAGTAACTGTGAGAATAAAAATATGACATAATTACTGTATTAAAGAGTTTAATTCTTAACTGGGAGATATTTTAATTCAATGAAAATAAGCATTGGCATACACAGGGAGTGTCAAAGTTTATGACAGAACTAATAAAGGGTTTGGCTATAACAACAAGTAGGGAAATTAACCAAATGCTGATCTTGATAACATTTGTATAGGTATTATATAATAGTGCCGTTAAAAATGGAGTCAAATGGACACAAAGTCACTTTGAGTTAGCACTAATTATGCAATTGTCAATAATAGATCTCCCTATATGGAAGTATTAAATAAAATGTTAAAACTAGACCAGGATTAAAATTAAGATATAATTTAATTTGCCTTTGTCATTTTGGAGAAAAATCTATTTTCTAACAGCAGGGATAGGACTCTTATCATTGTCCACATAATGAAATTAGGAACTATTACAGTTATTTCAAAAGAAACATTTTTCCTGTCGATGATTATTTGGGAGGAATAAGGTTTCCAGCAACGTTCTTCTTCCTTCCTTTTCTACTGCATTATTTGTGGTTTACAAAGAAGATCTTGATTGTTTACTGTGACTATTTTATAATGCCACATTTCTCCACTGTGCCTGACCATCTCTGCCCAGGACATAAAGAAGCCGAATACTGCAAAAGTTCTTACAAACAACAACAGCTTCAACAGTGGGTTTTATAAAAAAAATGGAGTATATAAAAATTATATATAAAATGGAGTATATAAAAATTAACCAGGAGAATATAGTCACAGGATTCAATAAATTAAACCAGTAATGAGAGAACTACATCGAAACTCTGGTAGGAGTTGTATATCTAGCTTCAAATCTAATAAATCACATTAATTAAAAAGAAAGATATCCTCATTTTTATTGATATAAGGTCTCTGATTTTCCTGCTGTCAGATACATTAGTCCACTTTCCTTGCACAGAGTTTTTAAGAAGGAATAAATGGAGAAAAGCATAGCACAAAAAGGCAGAAAGAAAAAGGTAGGGCCAATCCTAATCATGCAGGGTTACTAACAATTCTATAAATCATCTGATCTAACATGACCTCCTGCTGTTACCAGCAGAAATATTGCTCTCATTTGCATTTAAAAAAAAAGTTTCTGTCTTACAAGTAGTGAGAGAAAGATGAGTTTGCCTAAGAGTTCATTATCTTCCCCACACCGCTCCCTCCACACATGGGATTTGGTGAAAGAAAGCATTTGCAGAATATGTTCTTAGTATGCTCTGCTCCTTTTGCCCTCCATGCAACAGAATTGATTTCAAACCATTTCATTTGTTTTAATTTAAGTTTTAGTGAACATACAATGCAATACTGGTTTCTGGAGAACTCAGTAATTCATCACTTACATACAATACCCAGTGCTCTTTACAAGCACCCTCTTTAATACCCATCACCCATTTAGCCCACCCCCCACCCACCACCCTCTATCAACCTTCAGTTTGTTCTCTGTCATTAAGAGTCTCTTAAGGGGGGGTGCTTCATTGGCTCAGTGGGTTAAGTCTCTGCCTTTGGCTCAGGTCATGATCCCAGGGTCCTGGGATTGAGTAGCAGGGAGCCTGCTTTCCCCATCACATCTCTCTGTCTGCCTCTCTGCTTACCTGTGATTTCTCTCTCTGTCAAATAAATAAATAAATATTTTTTTAAAAAGAGTTTCTTAAGGCTTGTTTCCTTCTCTCCTTTTTTTTTCTTTCCCCCCTTCCCATATGTTCATCTGTTTCCTTTCTTAAATTCCACATTGAGTGCAATCATATGGTATTTTTCTTTCTCTGACTGACTTATTTCACTTAGCATAATACAGTCTAGCTTTATGCACATCATGGCAAATGGCAAGATTTCACTTTTTTGATGGTTAATATTCCAGTGTATATATACCCCACATCTTCCTTATCCATTCATCGGTCAATGGATATTTGGTTCTCTCCATAGTTTGGCTATTGCTGACAATGCTGCTATAAATATTAGGGTGCAAGTACCCCTTCAAATCAATACTTCTTTTATTCTATTTTTTTCCTTAAAATTGTATACTTTGGGTAAATACCTAGTAGTGCAACTTGCTCTATTTTTAATTTTTTGAGGAACCTCCATACTGTTTTCCAGAGTGGTCGAGCCAGTGTGCATTCCCACCAACAGTGCAAGAGGGTTCCCCTTTCTTCACACCTCGCCAATACCCTTTCTTTCTTGTGTTGTTAATTCTTAGCCATTCTGACAGGTGTGAGGTGGTATCTCATCATGGTTTTGTTTTGTATTTCCCTGATAATGAGTGATGTTGAGCATCTTTTCATGTGTCAGCCATCTGGATGTCTTCTTTGGAAAAGTGTCCATTCATGTCTTCTACTCATTTCTTAACTGGATTGCTTACTTTTTAGGGTATTCAGTTTGATGAGTTCTTAATAGATTCTGGATACTAATCATTTATCAGATATGTTGTTTGCATATCATCTCCCATTTCATAGGCTTTTAGTTTTGTTGATTGTTTCCTTCACTGTGCAGAAGTTTTTATCTTGATGAGGTCCCAATAGTTCATTTTTGCTTTTGTTTCCCTTTCCTCTGGCAATGCATCTAGTAAGAAGTTGCTATGGCCAACATCAAAGAGGTTTCTGCCTGTGTTCTCCTCTAGGATTTTGGTAGTTCCCTCTCTCACACCTAGGTCTTTCATCCATTTTGAATTTACTTTTGTGTATGGTGTAAGAAAGTGGTCCAGTTTAATTCTTCTGCATATTGCAGTCCAGTTTTCCCAACACCCTTTGTTGAAGAGACTGTTTTTTCCATTGGATATTCTTTCCTGTTTTGTTGAAATTCATTGACCATAGAGTTGAGGGTCCATTTCTGGGTTCTCTATGCTTTTCCATTGATCTATGTGTCTGTTTTTGTGGCAGTATCATACTGTCTTAATGACTAAAGCTTTGTAATATAGCTTGAAATCCAGAATTGTGATGCCTCCAGTTTTTAAGTTCTTTCTTTTCTTTTTTTCTTTTTTCATTTTATTTTATTTTATTTCTTTTCAGTGTTCCAGAACTCATTATTTATGCACCACACCGAGTGCTCCATGTTTTTCTTTCTCAGAATTTCTTTGGTTATTCAGGATCTTCTGTGGTTCTATACAAATTTTAGAATTGTTTGTTCTAGTCCTGTGAAAAATCCTGGTGGTATTTTGATGGAATTTCATTAAATGTATAAATTTCTTTGGGTAGTATAGACATTTTAACAATGTTTGTTTTTCCAATCCATGAGCATGGAACACTTTTCCATTTCTTTGTGTCATCTTCAATTTCTTTCACATGTGATTTATTATTTTCAGAGTACAGATCTTTTACCACTTTAGTTAACAAGACATTCCATTTTTAACATAAAATCACATCTCAAGAGGATGGACCTACTGCCATAAAATCAAAAAGTCTGTTCCTCTAGTGCACACTTCTAAT
Source organism: Lontra canadensis (assembly GCF_010015895.1). Lineage (NCBI taxonomy): Eukaryota > Metazoa > Chordata > Mammalia > Carnivora > Mustelidae > Lontra > Lontra canadensis. The sequence continues at coordinate 3,618,271 of NW_022631047.1, read as the reverse complement.
TGGCCTGTTCCAAGCTCCTATGGCATAAATTGCATTAACATACTTTACACCTGAAAGTGACATACAGGCAAACAGTTTTTAAGGGGTGGAATACTATCCCATTATTTGAATAGTTTGTCATTAAAATTTAAATATTGGTAATATTGGTGTTTTCTGTATTTTGGTATTAGAGGGATACAGTTTTAAGTCTTTATCAGGCTTTTTCTTTTTCAGATGTTATCTCAGAACACACTACTCTTCAGCTAAGTCAGGTCCAACCACATGAGTCATAAATAAAATACCTCTGTGCCCAAGGCTCCTTGTAGGTTCTACCTTGTTCTTATTTTCCCCTTCACAATTAGTTTACTTAAAGAAGATGTCTAACTCACAGTTTTTTAACTTTTATTTCCTCCTCAACCCAGTACGATCTGGTTTCTTCTCCACCATTTTAATGAAATAACTTTACTAAGGACACTAATAACGTCCACTTTACCAAAACCAATGGATGTATTTTTTTTTTTTAAGATTTTATTTATTTCTTTGACAGAGAGAGACCCAGAAGAAAGGGAATACAAGCAAGGGGAGTGGGAGAGGGAAAAGAAGGCTTCCTGCCAAGCAGCAAGCCCAATGTGGGGCTCGATCCCAGGACCCTGGGATCATGACCTGAACCAAAGGCAGATGCTTAATGTTGAGCCACCTAGGTGTCCCTGTATTTTTGTTTTTACCTAATCTCTCTCCAACCCTTAAACTGACTGACACACTCTTAGAAAACTTCTTAATATCAGATGAACCTTTCTTTCCTGGTTATCCATGAAAATCTTTTAATTAATTTATTCATTTATTCAACAAATTCTATTGAATGCTACTGAAAGTAAAGTTCCCTTTTCTGGCTCCTTAGTTATCTCTTCTCCTTAAATGTTCAAGTCTTCAATCCATTTGCTTTCCCCAGGATACACATTTACCTAGGTAGCTTTATCCAAATCCACCGGTAATGATTCTAAAACTCAATTCTCCAGCAAGATCTCACTCTTATTATTCTCAACTGTGTACAGAACATCTTTATGTTGATTTTGAAAACACCATATACTGAATTGTCATTAGTTGTAAAAATAAAATGTTTAAGATATTTCTTCTAGTTTATCCCTTTCATATTTTCTAATTATCTTATGAAAACAAATTCAAAAGGAAGAGAAGTTTACAAAATTAAAAGCAAATATCCTCCTAGTCTGAGAAGTAAAGGCAGTATGACAAGAAGAGTGGGGAATATTAAAACAGAAATTGGAAAAATTAAGGAACTTTTTGTATCTATATCCACAAAATACATAATTTTTGAGAATTTGCATTTTTAAATCTTACAAAACAGTAGGCAACTCTGCCTATGAGCATATACAAATCTATACAATATTTCCAAATATCCACATACTACACAGTTGCATAGTAGTCCAACATATTATATCTTAGCCATCTCACTATTAATAAAAGCTCAGATGGTTTTACTGGTTTCTATTACTGTACTTAATATTTTTGTGTGCATAATTTTGGAATATACATGTAAAGAAAACTGTAAGATAAATTTCTTTTTATTCCAACTTTGTTGTGATGTAACTGACAAAATTTGTATATACTGTATACATTACATTACATATACATATACATTATATATCTTGTATAAGTAATTACAATTTGTGTAAGTAATCATTGTAAAATGATTACTACAATCAAACACATCTATCAATCTCATAGTTATTATTATTATTATTATTAATATTATTTTTGGTGAGAACACTTAAGATCTAATCTCTTAGCAAATTCTAAGTATACAATAGAGTATTATCAGCTATGACACCAAACTGTACAATAGATGCTCAGAAGTTATTTCATCTTATTACTAAAAAGTATACAATTTACTCAATATTTCCCCATTTCTCCAACTCCTGAGCCCTTGCAACCATAATTCCACTTTCTGGTTCTAAAAGTTTGACCTTTTTATAGATTTCACATATAAGTGGAATCATAGTGTTTGTCTTTGTGTCTGGCTTATTTCATTTAGCATAATAGCCTCAAGTTTTATCCATGTTGTTACAAATGGCAGGATTTCCCTTTTTTAAAGGCTTAATTGTATCTCATTATAATATACTATAATGTGCTCATTATAATATAAATGGGATATATATGTGTTATATAATATATAATGGGATATATATCACACATTTTCATTATCCATTCATCTGTTGACAGGTCGTTTCTATATCTTGGCTATTATAAATAATGCTGCAATACACATGAGAGTGCAATACTTCTTCAAGGGAATGATTTAATTTCTTCTGGATATATACTCAGAAGTGGGAGAGGTAGACATATGGTAATTCTATTTTTGATTTTTTTGAGCAACTTCTTTACTATTTTTCATAATGGTTGTACCAACTTATATGCCCACCAACAGTGTACAAGGGTTCCCTTATCTCTACACCCCCACCAACCATTTTTTTTTTTTTCTCTTCTTGATAATAGACATCCTAATAGGTATGAGGGGATATTTCTTTGGAATTTTGGTTTGGGTTTCCCTAATGACTAAGGGTGTTGATTTTTTCATATACTTGTTGACCAATTGTATATCTTCTTTGGAAAAAGTTCCTATTCAGGTCCTTTGTACATTTTTTAGTCAGGTTTTTGTTTCTTTGGTTTTGGGGTTTTGGTTGTTGAGTTGTCTAAGTACCTTATATATTTTGGATATGAACCCCTTATCAGTTACATGGCTTGTAAATATTTTCTCTCATTCAGTAGGATTTCTTTTCGTTTGTTGACTCTTTCCTTTCTGCACAAAAGCTTTTTAGTTTGATATAGTCCCACTTGTTTATTTTTGCTTATGTTGCCTGTACTTTTGGTGTCAGACCCAAAATACCATTACCAAGACCTATGTCAAGGAACTTTTTCCCTGTTTTCTTCTATGAGTTTTACAGTTTTGAGTCTTCCATTTAAGTCTTTAATCTATTGAGTTAATTTCTGTGTATGGTGTAAAATAAGGATTGAAGTCATTCTTTTACATGAGGCTACCCAGTTTCCCCAGCACTTATTAAAGAGACTATCCTTTCTCCATCATACATTCTTAGCACACTTGCTAGAGATTAGATGACCATCTATGTGTGGGATTACTTCCGAGCTCTTGGTTCTGTTCGATTGGTCTATGTGTCTGTTTTTAATGCCAGTACCATACTGGTTTGATTACTGTAATATAGTTTAAAATAACAGAAGCTGAATTTGTTGGCCAAAGGATATGGATATAGATATATAGATATATGGATATATATATATTTTAAAATAACAAACTGTATTTGTTGGCCAAAGGATATAGATATATATTGTTAATTCCAAAAGGGTTGTATTAATTGATCCCCCACTAAAATAATCTGGAACCTCTTTTTTTTTTTTTAATTTCTTTTCAGCGTAACAGTATTCATTGTTTTTTGCACCACACCCAGTTCTCCATGTAATACGTGCCCTCCTTAATACCCACCACCTGGCTCCCCCAACCTCCCACTCCCTGCCCCTTCAAAACCCTCAGGTTGTTTTTCAGAGTGGAACCTCTATTTCTCAACACTCTTGCAAACATTTAGTAATGTTTTCAACTTTTCTTAACCTGATAGGTGAAAAAAATGGCTCCTCATTTTGATTTGCATTACTTTAATATTAAAAAAGGTTAAGTAACAACTTATTTGTTGTCAGTTCATATTTTTTATTCTGGAAATTAAGTATAAAAATTATTTAATTTATATATTTAATTTCCCATGGTCATTTTAAGAAATTTTATATAATGTAAATTAAAATCACATCATGAATTATAGAGATAAAAGGAACGGTGTATTGAATAACAATCCTAAAATAGGACTTGAAAAAAATTTAGTGTTATTGACAGGGATTACTATTTTGTATAATTTTTTAGAATAAAGTTAGAAAATAGATTGGTACAATATTAATTTGGGCAGAAAATATAAAAATGATTTGCAATTACAAGATATTCCATGACATATAAAAATGGTCTGATTGTATAAAATCTGGGGCAAAACTAATATTTAAGTTAGGATTTGAGAAGGTAATAATAAATTCTCATGGCATAGTCCCTGCAGCAAATTTTGGTAAAAAGATACTGAATTGAATGGACTATGTTGCAGACAGCAAAACATGGGGAAAAAATCAGCCCATTGTGGTCTATGAAAAGAGAAGAATTATGAGCAAGGGGCCAGAAAACAGAAAATAGAGGCTGACTAATGCATAAAAATTAAATGTAATAAAATTTCTTAAGTAATGAACTCCTTTGAGATGTATTATTCTATCAGGGTCCTTAAAAAATAAGTATCTATTATTTAATAATGGAAATCTCAATACAGCAACAAAACATATTAACTTTAACATTTTCCTGAGGTCTTCAATAACTTCACATATAAATGATTTTACATCATTTACCATAAAGACAAACTGAAACAAAATGCAGACTTTGAATTTTTTTTTTAATTCATTGTACCTGCAGTTTATGTTCTACAGTACTTTCTAGATATTATCATACACATATATATGGATGTTCTAAGAGGAAATGGGATTATTAGATATTTTGTGGAAATTGTCACCCCCATCTTGCTGCTTGGAAGACTAGGCCAATGCTTTTAAAGGAAGCTACAGAAATTTGAAACAGGACTTAGATTCAGATATCTGACCCTCAATATTTAAATATATCTATAAGAAACTAGGCCACAAAATGGTCGTCTCACCAATTTTTTCCTCTTCACTTCTCTCTCTCTCTCTTTTTTTTTTTTTAAAGATTTTTACTTATTTATTTGTTAGAGAGAGAGCACAAGCACAAGCAGGGGGAGTGGCAGGCAGAGGGAAAAGCAGGCTCCCCACTGAACATCTCTTCTGACTCTTCATAACTAAAGGCTTTATCATATTTAATAGCTTAGGTTCTTATTGCAATGATCTATTGGTCTTTTTATTTTTTATACAAATAAGAAAAGTGATGATAAATTATGTTCTTGAAACTGCACAAATAAATATTTCAAGGCTGAAATAAAACTGAACAGATAAAATTATGTCTCTCAAATATAGTAAGCCATAGTTTTTAGTTAATTCATGCCCTTGAAAATAGGGTGTATAAAATATGTATAAAATCCGAAAAACTGCTGGGGCCACTGAGTGACTCAGTTGGTTAAGTATCTGCCTCCAGCTCAGGTCATGATCCCAGGGTCCTGGGATCAAGCCCCACATCAGGCTCCCTGCTCCAAAGGGAACCCTGCTTCTCCCTCTCCCTCTGCTGCCACTCCCCCTATTACTGTTCTCTCTCCTCTCAAATACACAAATAAAATCTTTTTTTAAAAAATCTGCAAAAATTTGCACTTCCTTCATTCTCAGAGAAGACTCCCTTCAGCTATGACCCTGATAGGAATGAATTTTTTCGTGTGCTGGTGAACCAGGGTGAGTAGATTATAGAAAGTTCATAATGACTTAGAAAATGTAGAGGAGCCATGTGTTTAAGGAATCAGGTTAAAGAGTCAAACACTTTGCTAAAGCTATACTATCTGCTCCGCTGGAAACCACACATCAGTAAATTTCAATCTCTCACTGTTTTCACTTTAATGGTGGCTTGAAGAAAGAAGAAGTATGTTTAATTTTTCTCACCCAATCTTTCACTTTCCTTTTAGAAGGAAGGACAGATTTATGCTCTGGCAAAGAGTACATCATCAACACAGCAAAGACATATGGGCAAAACATGAACACTTGTGCCTGTCCCCTCCAAGTTTCCAAATATCTACATGTTTCATACCATGTTAACTAAATATTGGGTTTACTGAAATTTTTCATTTGGAAGTTTTGGTATCCTATAGATTTTTCCAACATATCTGTTTTACACCTGGATGCTGGTATTGTGGGAAAATAAGGTAGTCCATTGTGGAAAAATTATCATGATTGGATTGAAGGAGACATCAGATTATCAGATACAAAAGTGATGGTTAATAAAGTGAAGTTTGTTGACATCTCGATTGTCCATGTGTAGCAGGCGCACTCTATTCATCAATTGTTTCTTGGTAATGATTTTGCTTAAATCACAATAATATCAAAATTCCTTTCAGGAGGAAAAAAAGTTTGCCTTTGTGGGATAATATAAATTGGAAAGGAAAAAAAAAAAGTGCCTTCTAAGTGACATAAGCCAATGCCAGCTAACCTGAGGGCAGTTCTTTTTGGCATACTGAAGATCTTGTTTTTTATAAGGCTCTTGTTTCTTTTATCTGCTGTGATAATGTGCTCAGGAACTCCAGGAATCTAATTAGTGAATAGAGGTCTTCACTAATTGACAAAATCAGGCATAGTGCCTCATAATCAGCTGAAAAGTCCCACTTAAGCATAAAAGCCAGCATTTACTGATAATCTACAGTGAACACTTACAGAATGAAATAGAAATGAAAACAAAACAAGATGCAGATGGGTCCTAAGTTCAAGGATTTGATGATCCAAAGCTAATAGAAACATTCTAAGACAACCAGTTAAATTAGGAGATTTCCTTTAAGTTCCTTTATATTGTCATTACTTTCCTTTGGTTATTCCTTTTCATTGTAGGTGTCCTTAAGAAAAGCATCCAAGTGGACATCAAAAGGTATGGTGTCATGTGACACCAGATGCAGATACACAAGTCTCATCAGGTAGAAAATATTTGCAAACACAAATGTGAAATTCCATGAGCTATGGAGGCCTTGGGGAAGGCACAGTTGGTAAGAAACAAAAGAAAAAAAAAGAGAGTTGTGTGTGTGTGTGTATGTGTGTGTGTGTCAGAGAAAGGGAAAAAATGAAAAAAAAATTATAATTAAAGATTTTATAGCGGGGCACCTGGGTGGTTCAGTGGGTTAAGCCTCTGCCTTTGGTTCAGGTCATGATCCCAGAGTCCTGGGATCTAGCCCCGCATCAGCTCTGCTCAACGGGGCGCCTGCTTTCTCCTCTCTCTCTGCCTGTCTCTCTGCCTACTTGTGATCTCTGTCTGTCAAATAAATAAATAAAATATTTTTTAAAAAAAGATTTTATGGCTTTAGATATGCAGTACACAATTTTATACAGAAATTGGACATGTTGGGGAGTTCCACACAGCAAAGAACTGATGGCAGTCTTTGGTCAGTAGCCAGCAAGAAAGATTTCCTCAGTCTGATGGTTTTCAGGGAACTGAATGCTGCCAACACCATGTCTGTTTGGAAATTCTTCAGTTGGGTCCTCAGTTGAGAACCCAGCTCTGGTTGCCCCTGACTGCAGCCTACGAAAGACTAAACAGAGGCCTGTTTATGAGTCATGCTCAGGTTTCTGACCCATAGAAATGATGAGATTGCAAACATATGTCATTTTAAGCCATTAAGTGTATGTGATCTGTTATGTGGCAATGGACAACACAGATTCCAAACTCCTTTAATGTGGATGCTATGGTTATAATGTGTTTTCCCAACTCCTAACAGAGTTCCTGATCATAACCTATATTCAGTAAAATTTTAATAAAACTGATGTCAACTTCACACAAATAAAATTAAGGGTTTAAGTCCTTGCCATGTGCACCAATGGAATTTTAGACAATCTTTTAATGCCCAGCTTCTAGTAGTATATTTTTGTGATATAAGACATCTAACCCTATTTGCTGCTTTCAAAGGAAATAGCAATCAGATAGATTTGATGAAAACTAAGGGCCATGATGGAGAAAGTATTTCTTCATTCTGAGTCATTTTGCAGAGGTTCTGTTACCTTTTTTTTTTTTATACAACCACATACTACTTGCTTATGTATTCATTCCCAAGTCAAACAGAATTCCCACTGACTGAGATGTGTTTAAAAGATAATTTTAAAGACAATACTCAGTGAACAAGAAAACATTTTTCTCTGTAGCCTCCAGAACCAAAAAGAGTCTTCCTACCCTATCTCTTTTTCTTTTAAAAATGTATCTATTTCTTGTAATAGTAAAGTATTGGTTTTAAAGAAAGGAGTCTTATCTTGGCAAATAAAGGGAGAAACCTGGAAGCAATGTGTAAAATTGCAGGTAAGTGAAAAGAGGTGTTTATTTATACGAACAGATTTCAGCAGCACAAACGTGAGCAGGAAGAAAAAGGAGTGAATAATAGTTTACCCTGATGTCTGCACTTTGAAAACATCACATGACTGTTAATTTGCAGAGTCACTCAGTCCTTAGGAGGCAGTTTCATCTTATGGACACTTTTACCAACTGCCTTAGTGGGACAGGTCGAGGGGGCTGGTCTAACACAAAGGTCAATCTGAGACTGACTTGAAAATTCTAAGGTCAGCATGCATTCAGCCCCAGGCTTTACACTTAGAGAATCTACTTTGTTTGTCTTGGAAAGTATTAATACAAGAGCCATGTAATGGTTCTGACTCCATATTTGCAAATACAGTCAGGACAGAGTCAGGATATTTAGGTGTTATTCTATTCCTAACACTGCAAAGGAATTGGAACCAAAGGAAAAGAAACATCCTCAGATCTGTGAAGGGGCCACGCTTATTGTACTTGCTAAGGCGGTAGGGATGTCTGGAATAGTTACAGCAACTAGTATAATATAGTTAACTCATCCACTCTAAACTCAAATGTCATATTATCTAAAAGGAATAATTTTATAATTGATGCCATAGTTTTCAAGATTTTTTTTTTTTAATCATCGGTGTTTACTTTCAAATCTAGAAAAGTTATTGTGGAGCCTATAATTCTGCTCTAATTACAAATAAATGTAAAATTTTGTCTGACAATGTTATGACATAACATCACACTAGTTTTTATTTTAAAATTGTTTCCTTTAATGATATCATCTTGAAATATTAAAAAATGGTTTGTATATTGTGCTTAATTTTGTTGACATCTAAAGAGATGTTCCTTCATTTGACAAAGAGCAGTTTTCAATTGTCAATCAAGACTTTGTAAATTGGGTTCCAAATATTTATCTCTGTGGAATTTCAATGGTTATAAGGAAGAGAAATTAGATTACATATTCATACTGCAGTTAAAACACAAAAGTTTCAAAAATACTCTAAGGCATTCTCCCTTTTATTCAACTCTTTAAAAGAGAAGAATTTAAGCAGTGGAACCATCATCAGTTTAATTAACATAGGAAATGTCTAAGGCAAAGCAAGCAATCTGGGACCCAATAAAAATGCCACAACTGAGTAAAAAGAAAAACAACCTTCACCTTGCTTTGGCATAATCAGGTGGGATTTTTCTGAGTATATATTGTGTACAATGAAGTCTTGATTAGAACTATCTAGAATACCTAGCCAAACTCTCTAATATTCTCATGGTAGGAAAAGCAAACATAAGAGCTTCAGGGAAAGTTTGGGAGTAAATAAAACTCTAAGATTATAAGGAAATATGTCTTCTATTTTAGAACAGAAACAGAAAGATAGGTTTCATATAAAGAGAGTGTAGAGCTAAAATTCACATATGTTCAATACTGTGATTAAAAAGATTCATCTTTATCTTTCTAAAAATCAAATCTGTATACTTAGTGGGGATATATACTGATTCCTTCCAGAATACCTCATCAAAACCTTCCTATAATTAGCCCTGGATAAGCTATGAAATATCACTCAATAAATACTTGTTGATTGCTTGGTCGAGAGCATACATAAATGAAGTGGCTATTACCCACAGAATGACTACCTGTGGCTGTGAAGACTTGCAGGTCTACAATAATATCTTGCACACCTGGCCCACCTTATAAATGAAATAGGGGTAACTACACATGTCTACTTCATGGGGTTGGAATAATGAACATCTGAATTAATAAAGGTAAAGCATTTAGAATTTTGCTCAAAACAACCTATGCCCAGTGCATGTGAGACTTTAGATGTGTGAAAGAACAGAGGAAGAAATCAGTACATTAGCCTTGGGGGATACCAGAAAGCTTTACAAAGGAGGATGCATTTGAAATATGATGTCTTGGGGCACCTGGGTGGTTCAGTGGGTTAAAGCCTCTGCCTTTAGCTTGGGTGCTGGGATCAAGCCCCGCATTGGGCTTTCTGCTCAGCGGGGAGCCTGCTTTCTCCTCTCTCTCTGCCTGCCTCTTCACCTACTTGTGATCTCTGTCAAATACATAAATAAAATCTTAAAAAAAAAAAATATGATGTCTTTACCAAGGAAGGATGAGGAAATTTTAACCACATTACTCCCCCACTATTTAAGTCCCTTAATAGCTTCCCAAAGCTATATGTACATTTATGTGTGTAATTTATGTGACGTTCCCCACATATATAGACAATATCTAAATACCCTAGTTTGGCTTAAAACTCCCATCCTGGTCTGGTTGGTTAGATTTTGCTAATTATGCACACTCATCTGTCCCACTTCTCACCAGGCAGTCCTCTGATCTTCTCTCCACACCACGTAAATGAATTTTTCACTTTAGTCCTCTGCATATCTCTCAACATGAGTTCCTCTTCCTATTGCTTTTTCTTTGCTAATTCTTACTTACCATTTCTGGTCTCAGCTTCAGATCATTGCCTCTGGGAAGCCTTAAGGATCTTTCAAGATTAATTTGAATGAGCCTCCTTTATATTTCCACTGGACCTGCATATTTTTTTTTCTATTGGCATGTAACTGATTATCACAAACTTAGCAACTTAAAATAACATCCATTTATTGTCTCACAGTCTGTGGGGGCAGAAGTCTGAGCAGGCTTGACTATGTTCTCTCTTTGGGGACTCACAAGGCTGATCAAAGTGTTGGCCAACCTTGAAGGGCTCTTCTCTGAGAGCCCCAAGGGAGAATCAGCTTCCAAGTTCATTCAGGGTGTTGGCAAAATTCAGTTTCTCATGGTTTTGAGAGTTCACCTTTCCTTGCTGCTGTCCATGACCAGACACTCTCCCCTGATAGAGGCCTCGTACCAGGTGGCCTCCTCCATTTTGAAATCAGCAGCTGTATATCAAATATTTCTCATGCTTTCAATCTCTCTGACTTGCACTGTTGCTACAGCCAGAGAAAACTCTCTGCTTTAAAAGAGCCTACATAATTAGAAGGGGCCTACCAGATACTAACTGACCCAAAACCAACTGATTTAAACCTTAATTACATATGTAAAAATTCTTTTCACCATAACATAATCACAAGGAAAGTGACATTGCATCATACTCACAGAAGAATTTTTTTTTAATTGTTTATTTGGGTTTCTTTTGGTAATAACACTCAACATTTAAGAAAAACTAAACTGTGAGATTGTTTTAAATGTAACTATGTTTCAAAAAGTAAAAATTGGCTTCTTTATTTAATTAAGGAAACAAGTGGATCATCTTCGACTCTGAAACCATCATTAAAAGGGTAGTATTTGGGGCGCCTGGGTGGCTCAGTGGGTTAAGCCACTGCCTTCGGCTCGGGTCATGATCTCAGGGTCCTGGGATCGAGTCCCGCGTCGGGCTCTCTGCTCAGCGGGGAGCCTGCTTCCCTCTCTCTCTCTCTCTCTGCCTGCCTCTCTGTCTACTTGTGATCTCTCTCTGTCAAATCAATAAATAAAAAAATATTTTAAAAAAATAAATAAAAGGGTAGTATTTTAAGACATATATACCATGATTAACATGATGTGTTTTATACAACAGCTACAAATCTAAGTGCCAGTCTGAACATGTAAGAAATATTTAAGTGTTAAAATCACACTGGAAAACCGAATGTTCCTTTTCATAAAAAGTAGCTTGAAAAAAAAGGAATTTGCTAGTAAACCCGATATGCAATTGGGTATTTTTTGAATTAAAATGGTAGATTTAAATAGAGCCATTACATGATGGCTCAATTCTGTACAATGTGGAAGCTGGTTATATAGTCAATGTTATATTCCTAAAGTATATCCCTTGAAGACTTGTCTAGTAAAACTGCCATATCAAATAATCACTCCTATTTAAGGAAAGGAGATTATACAAGGATTAGGATTGTTCAGGGTCATTCTTAGAATTCTGTTCACTATAGAGGTCGTATGTCCCCTTCTAGTACTCACAGTTAATGGCAGATACCTGTTTTTGCTATATTTAGCAAGTCATAATTTAGCGCTTACTATGTACCAAGCATTGCCCTACCATTTTAGGAGTATACTATTATTATGTCCATTTTTCAGATGAGGAAAAGAGAGGCACACAGAGGTTAGGGAAACTAACCAAGATCACACAGATATAAAACAGGAGAAGTGAGTTTCAAACCCAGGTTGTCTGGCTCTGCAGTCTATGCTCTTAACCTTACACTCTGCTCTACACAGCTAGAGTGCATTCTTTATGACAGTATATCTCTCCAGTTTCTTCTCCCTTTGTTTATTTCAGTACATGGCACTTAAGTATTTACGTTATATATCATATCAAACCCTCTCTATTTTTTTTTTCAAACAATGTTATTGAGAAATCATGGCTTGATTTGTGCCACACTGAGTAACTTTGGCTGCATATATACCACTGACACGCTAGGCATGATTCTAGACATTGGGGAGATAACACATAAAATCTGGACATCCAGACATACAAATAAATACCCACATATAATATGATGTGGTAAAATGCTATAATAAAATTAAATTTCATTATCAGGTGAATTAAGGGGCTATGTGCTGAAAATATGATGTCTGCTTTTCTCTATTTGAATGTTCCACATCTGATCACCTAAAATAGTAATTTGGAAATGAATAAAAGTGAAATCCTAAGAGCTGAAACATTAACTAATCAAGAAATTAAATTTAAAGTTCTCTTGGCATCCTGTTCTCTTTGTTACACTTTGAAATTAATCACATTCCCATAGGCAGAAAAGCTAATACAGGTAAGATCAGCAACAGGGATTTGCCCCAATTGCTACTGTTTGTGAATATATTACTTTCCCTAGGTGGAGTTTGAGTGGAAGTACTTCAAATCACATCAGCCCAAAATTAGTCTTCTTGATTAATGTCATGTTTTATAACAAGCATTTGTAAAGCAGTGAGCCTTTGCCACTATAAAATGGGGTATCTGTTAATATGTGCTTATATCTGCTCATCAATTAAATGTAATTATGTTTCCCTATGGTTTTCAACCAAAGAAGATTTACATGTAAATGTATGGATTCTTTTGAGATTAGTAAAAAAATCTGCATAAAGAGGAAAGCAGGAGGGGAGCAAATGAAGTTAGCATTTATTAAGTAATTATTATGTGCCAGGTACTTTTGGTATATTATCCCATTTAAACCTAATAATATCTGCATGACATTTCTAGTATAATCCCTAGTTTACAAATAAAAACCCCTGAGCCTTAGTGTTGTTAAGATAATTGTTTAAGGTCATGCGGTTCACATCTAGATCATTCATGCCTAGCATTAGCCACCTGTAGGCATCTAAAATACATATATATTTATATCTATATCTAAAATACATATATATCTGATATATATATGTGTGTGTGTTTTCGATTTTAGAATATTCCTACTTTGTTACTTCCAGAAGGTGTTTTAATTTTGTTTTTGTTTTTTTAATTTTTCACTTTTGTGTGACTCACAAATACTGTGTGAGTATAGTTCTCTGGCTGATACATCCAGTCCAGACAAGCAAATGTTCCTACAGTTTTCACTCTGACATTAGCACAATCTCTATCATGTCTCTTCTCTTCTGATGATATTCTGATAACCTCCTGGCTCCATTTCACAGTCCTCTATTCTTTTGCAGTCCAGTTCCAACTGTCTGATAAAAATGGAAAAAATAAATGATTCAAGTCTAGAGTTTTTGTTTTCTTTTCCCCTGGGATTCAGCTAAGGGCCAAACCTTATGCCCTACTCCCTTCCAAACACTTAGTAACAGCCCCTTTCCATCCATTCTCTATAGTAACATAAGGGCCTTCTTCAAATTATCTGAAAAATTTCCACTGAAGCCTTAGTACATGCATGTGTTATTTTTATAACGTTCCTTTTCCTTTTTAAAACCTGCATGAGGGATTAAGGAAGAAGAATTTTTCTCACAAAACTTAACCCTCAGAGGAGGAGGTGAAGAGAACAAAATTGCAAGCAAAGCAAAGATCCATCTACTGGTTAGAGAAGGGAAAGATTGGAAATAATCTAATATTAATAATTTACAGGATTCCTAACTCTCTCAGTGTATATATTTACTCAGAAATCTGAACAATGAACACATCCAGACTATGAAACTTCACAAAATATTTTTAACAGCTTTATTAATATATAATACGCAGAGTTCACCCATTAGAGTCTACTAATAGTGTTGTTTCCTATAGTCACAGATGTTTAATCATCAGCACAATCTAATTTTCAACATCTTTCTTATCCCCAAAAGAAACTAGTAGAGCACAGAGGATTCTTATGGCAGTGAAACTACTCTGTATGATACTATACTGGTGGGTACATGTCATTATACATTTGTCAAACTCATAGAATGTGGAACACTAAGAATGAACCCTAGTGTAAGCTATGAACTTTGGGTGATAATGATGTGTCAAGTAAATTCACTTATAACAAATGAACAACTCTGGTGCAGATGTTGACAATGTGGAAGGCTATATGCATGAGGAGTGCAGGGAGTATATGGAAAAATCTCTGTACCTTCACTTCAGTGTTGCTGGGAATTGATACCGCCTTAAAAAATAAAGTCTATTAAGAAAGAAAAGAAACTGTATACCCATCAGCAGTAACTCATCTCTATATCCCTTTAGCTCTCGGTAACCACAAATCTACTTTCTATCTTTATAGATTTTGTCTTTCCTGGCAATTTCATATATGGTTATCTTAATGAGATAACTATTATACCAATGTTAGTAACAGAAAATTCTTTGCTAAACTGATGGGATGTACTCCTGGGTTATGCTGCAATAATGCCGGATTTTTAAATTAAAATCTCTCCATACTTCCTCCAAAATGGCACACCAATCAACAAAGAGGGCACATGAAACCACATAAAATTGCCTTCTTTGGCATCACTTGGACACAGAGTGTGTCACAAATCCTATTACCTCTAAGAAAAGAAATTAACACCAAATTCTATCAGATATTAACTGAGACCTCATTCCATAAGGCTAGAGAGAAATAAGGTGGTACATGGAGAAATGGGGTAGCAGCAAGAAGATAATGGAGCTCAGACAAAATGATATCCAAGATGGCAAGGCCTAAGCAAACTACAGAAATTCTGAAACAGGTGTGAGACCTGGCAGATCTGAGCATTTGCTATAGAGAAGGTACTTGAAAATACGCAAGATCTAAAGAGGCAAACTCAAAAAATGAACTCTTTTGGAAAAGAATGAAGTGAAGAACACAATAACGCAAGACAAACTATCTAGATTGTGAAAAAGAAAATTCTTTTTCTCAGAAATGTCTATGCCTTTTTCTTTATTGCCATACTGCACTGTATTCAGAACAAGGCTAAATAAAAGCAGTAAGAGCAAATACCTTGTCTTGTTCCTAGTCTTAGTGGGAAAGCATTCAGTATGATGTTAGCTGTCGGGTTTAGTTGATGCCCTTAATTAGTTTGAGAAGTTCTTTTATTTCTGGTTTGTTGAGATTTTTATCATGAGGGAGTATAAATATAATTAAATATAGTTTTTTCCAGCATCTGTTGACATGATCATATATATTTGTCCTTTATTCTGCTAATATGGTAAATATAATGAGTGACTGACCAAATTAAATCAAACTTGTGAGCCTGGAATAAATGACATTTAGTCATGATAGATTATTTGGTAATAGAAAAAATATATGTATTTGGTCTAATTAAGTGTATGTGTATTAGTATATCTATACAAACATAATATATTTAATTATCTAATATTTCAATAACATTTTATACCTATGTTTGAGAGTACTTTTTATGCCTATGGGGTATTTTTGTTGTTGTTTTGTTTTGTTTTCCGGGTTTTTTTTTGTAGTTTTCTTGTAATGTTGCATAATTTGACTATCAACATAAAACGTATTGGTAAATATTCTCCCCTATATTATTTTTTCCAAGGATTTTGAGTAGGGTTAGAAGTATTTTGTTCTCAAGTATTTGGTAGAATTTACTAGTAAAGCCATGTGGACCTAGATTACTTTTGTGGAGAACTTTTCAATTAGGAATTTAATATCTTTAATAAGTACAGACACATTCAGCTATTTATTCTTCTGCCAAATTTGACATTTTGTATCTCTTAATAACTTTAAGTTGTCAAATTTGTTAGCAGATAGCCCCCGGAACTATGCCTATAAAATATCCTTGTTTTGATAATCTAGAGCAACACTACTCTTGCTTACTGGTATAGTAAGGTAGGAGGGAAAAGAGAGGGTTAAATCTGCCATCTTCCCAGGGAGGGTAAGGTAGTGGGCAACTGATGAATATAAAAGAGTAGCTGTTAAGTGTATGTAGACAATTTGATTCAGAGTGTAATTTTGAATTGATATCCTGCTACAGGTCAGTTTCTCCAAAAAGCAGATACTGATATAGACATTATTATGATAAACAAGGATTGGGCAAAGAAGTAAGTTGACCTATGACTCAGTCCCAATCAAATTCTCAGTTGAGCCCCTGGGGACTTCTGGAACTAAGATGGAACTTAAAAGTTCTCCTAACTTGGGGACTGAGGACTAAGTCTTAATAGTTCTATATTGCTCAGTCATCAGATGTGGACTGCCTCTTAAAAGAGATGTGACTTTGAGTGAGGCAATTCCTTGCTTTAAGGGCAGTTCCTTAAAATAGCTGACAGCTAACTGTTCAATCCCCTCCACCCTCAGAAGGTATGGGAATTAGTCCTTCAGTAGCGAAAAGGGGTCTAGGCAGTACATTCCAGAGTCCACCCCACCACCTTCTTAAATTGATACCACTGACCGTTCAGTTCATTCTAAAAAGTTTATTATGTTGAGTTCCTTTTTTAATAAAGATTTTATTTAATTATTTTAGAGAGAGAAGGAGCTACACACAGAGAAGGAGAGGGACCGAGGGAAGCAGAATCCCCGCTGAACAGGGAGCCTGACTCAGGGCTTGATCCCAGGACTCAGGGATCATGGACTGAGCCAAAGACAGATGCTTAACCAACTGAGCCACCCAGACACCTGTCATGTTGTGTTTCCTACCCATTTAAATTATGTCTGCTTATCAACATGCTCATGCGTGAAAACAATTCACTGACAAACTCAACTGAAATTGTAAAGAAAATGACACAGCCAAAAGTTACTAATGTCATGCAAACCAGGCAATCTGTTCCCCAGATAAAAGTGTAATCATAAGAAATTGGCCTGCCATTAATTTTTAATATGCTATCTAGTTTAGGCAGTATATCAAGGATTCTCGTTGAGTCACAAAATATTATCTCTCCCTGAAATTTATTAGACATTGCTAAATATTACACTGTTGAGGCTAACAAAATGATTTGGTATAAATCCCTAAAGAACAATTCTAACAAATGATGTATTATTTATTCCATTAGCATTATTTGCTCTCCAACTCCCCCCCTGCTAATAATTCTAGCAGGCTTCCTTTTCTTTTACAAACAACAGGTCTCAAACAATAAGGAAGAGACACTCTATGGCCCAAATCAGAATCAAGAGGCATAGTGCAATAAAGACTGTGACTCATTCTGATGAATCTCTCATTTTTTTCCTCTCTTAAGAAATAGGGAAGGTTAAAAAATGGCATATTCCCAGCTATCACAATAATTACTGTGCTCCACCAAGTGTCATCAAAGCATTTAAATAAATCATGTCATTTCAGCATAAAGAACAAAGTTCTACTCATTTGTTTCCATTCTCAAATGTGTTAGGAAGGTGTCTCTTCACAGGAAAGAAAAAGGACAATTAGTATGTTACTACATCTTAATTGCACAGCAGTGCCTTGCACATGCATGGCTTCTCACTGACTCTGTTTTCTATTCTAATTTCAGAGGCTGTGGGAAGGGAAAAGTGATAATGCCACTGGTCCCAGGGGCACATTAACACCTTGGCATTCTAGGACTAAGGTAAAGGCCCTTTGCCCGAGACCAGTTTAATTTCATCTAATTTCACCACCACCTTTATGGTCTCAGCTGAGTCGAAAGACAGGGCATGTTTTACGAGACTTGTAGATAGCATTACATACATATAGACTATGATACAGTAAGTAGAGAGAACAGTCTGCTTAAAGATAACTTCCTATATAGATTAGATATGCATCTGAACCCTAGCACAGACAGATTCCTTACCAGTAGGAAAACAGGCGCTCTCTAACAGAAAGATTGGGAGTCACAAGCTTTTAGATTTGTTAAGGGACAGTGGAGGATGGATTCCCTAAAATGTTTCCTTCTTTGGCCATAGTATTCATCAGCATTACACTCTCCATTCCCTCTTTGTTCATCCCTGGGGAGGTGGAAAGACATTCACAATTGCTAAATTTGTGAGGAATAAATTGGGCATTTTCAGCTGAGTTCTGCCCTTCTTTCTCTTGGGAGCTGCCAGCAAATTTCTTGGTCACTCTAGCAGCCTGAAGAAGGAGGCCCATCAGTTCAGTGCTATTTGTAACTATGTGGGTAGTTGTAACTCTGAAATATAGCATTAGGAAGCTTGTAAGGTACAGCCATGGACTCCAACTTGACATTTACCAAAATTAGCTGATATTTTTAAACTCCATCTGTATGCCTTTGTTTTATCTCTGAATTTGTTCAGAACCTAATGATGGAAAAGAAGTAGATTGCTCTCTCTCTCCCAAAGATTCCCAACATTTCCTTCATGGGCCAGGAACCTTGAAGAATGAAACAGAAAAGTAAATGGAAGACCAAATATACATGTGAACAGGATGTGGGATATTAGGCTTGGGTTTGGGAGAGTTGTTTTGAACTTGAATTTTTCTTTTTTGAGATGTATATGGGGTTAGATTGTAATTGCTGGGACATGAGGAAGAGATATTAAACCTTGGGGAATATTGTATTCTGACTTGTGTATTCTGGTATATGAAAACAGGTTATGGCAGCTTCATCCACTGGCAAATGATTGGGGCTTTTTTAGACACTGGGGCTTAAGCAACAAGTGCTGGCCTTAGTCAAATACCTGGCCATCTTAAGCCCTAATAACAGACCCACTGGGAGGCTCTTAGCAGGTTGCAAGTGGCCCCAGCTCACTATAAAAAGCAGATACAGTTCTTTAAGGTGTAAAGAAAGCTGGTATATTCTGGATTTTTCCATTTTTTTTGAGGGAGGCTTGGATGGCTATGTATTTCCCCCTTAGGACTGCCTTTGCTGTATCCCATAGGTTTTGGATCGATGCGTCTTCATTCTCATTGGTTTCCATGAATTGTTTAAGTTCTTCTTTGATTTCCTGGTTGTTCCAAACATTCTTAAGCAGGGTGGTATTTAGCTTTCAAGTGTTTGAATTCCTTCCAAAATTTTTCTTGTGGTTGATCTCCATTTTCAAAGCATTGGGGTCTGAGAATATGCAGGGAATAATCTCAATCTTTTGGTATCAGTTGAGCCCTGACTTGTGAACCAGTATGTGGTCTATTCTGGAGAAAGTTCCATGTGAGCTCAAGAAGAATAAGAATTTTGTTGTTTTAGGGTGTATTTATGTTGTTTTAAAATGTTGTTTTAGGGTGGAATGTTCTTTATATACCTATGAGGTCCATCTGGTCCAGTGTGTCATTCAATGCTCTTGTTTCTTTATTGATTTCCTGCTTGGATGATCTATTACCGAGAGTGGCATGTTAAGATCCCCTTCTATTAATGTATTCATATCAGTATGACTCTTTATCTTGTTTAAAAGTTGGCTTATGTAGTTGGCTGCTCCCGTATTGGGGGCTTAAATATTTACAATTGTTAGATCTTCTTGGCGTATAGACCCCTTTTTTTAAAATAATTTTTTAAATTTATTTTCAGCATAACAGTATTCATTGTTTTTGTACCACACCCAGTGCTGCATGCAATCCGTGCCCTCTCTAATACCCACCACCTGGTTCCCCCAACCTCCCACCCCCCACCTCTTCAAACCCTTTAGATTGTTTCTCAGAGTCCATAGTCTCTCATTGTTCACCTCCCCTTCCAATTTCCCCCAACTCCCTTCTCCTAACTCCCCATGTCCTCCATGCTATTTGTTATGTTCCACAAATAAGTGAAACCATATGATAATTAACTCTCTCTGCTTGACTTATTTCACTCAGCATAATCTCTTCCAGTCCCGTCCATGTTGCTACAAAAGTTGGGTATTCATCCTTTCTGATGGAGGCATAATACTCCATAGTGTATATGGACCACATCTTCCTTATCCATTCGTCCGTTGAAGGGCATCTTGGTTCTTTCCACAGTTTGGCGACCGTGGCCATTGCTGCTATAAACATTGGGGTACAGATGGCCCTTCTTTTCACTACATCTGTATCTTTGGGGTAAATACCCAGTAGTGCAATTGCAGGGTCATAGGGAAGTTCTATTTTTAATTTCTTGAGGAATCTCCACACTGTTCTCCAAAGAGGCTGCACCAACTTGCATTCCCACCAACAGTGTAAGAGGGTTCCCCTTTCTCCACATCCCCTCCAACACATGTTGTTTCCTGTCTTGCTAATTTTGGCCATTCTAACTGGCGTAAGGTGATATCTCAATGTGGTTTTAATTTGAATCCCCCTGATGGCTAGTGATGATGAACATTTTTTCATGTGTCTGATAGCCATTTGTATGTCTTCATTGGAGAAGTGTCTGTTCATATCTTCTGCCCATTTTTTGATATGATTATCTGTTTTGTGTGTGTTGAGTTTGAGGAGTTCTTTATAGATCCTGGATATCAATCTTTTGTCTGTACTGTCATTTGCAAATATCTTCTCCCATTCCGTGGGTTGCCTCTTTGTTTTCTTGACTGTTTCCTTTGCTGTGCAGAAGCTTTTGATTTTGATGAAGTCCCAAAAGTTTATTTTGGCTTTTGTTTCCTTTGCCTTTGGAGACATATCTTGAAAGAAGCTGCTGTGACTGATATCGAAGAGATTACTGCCTATGTTCTCCTCTAGGATTCTGATGGATTCCTGTCTCACATTGAGGTCTTTTATCCATTTTGAGTTTATCTTTGTGTACAGTGTAAGAGAATGGTCGAGTTTCATTCTTCTACATATAGCTGCCCAGTGCATACAGACCCTTTAAGAATGATGTAGTACAGACACTACAGACAAAGGGCTGATATTCGAGATCTATAAAGAACTCCTCAAACTCAGCACACACAAAACAGATAATCACGTCAAAAAATGGGCAGAAGACATGAGCAGACACTTCTCCAAAGAAGACATACAATTGACTGACACATGAAAAATTGTTCATCATCATTAGTCACCAGGGAGATTCAAATCAAAACCACATTGAAATACCACCTTACACTGGTTAGAACAGCCAAAATTAACAAGACAGTAAACAAGTGTTGGAGAGGATGTGGAGAAAGGGGAACCCTCTTATACTGTTGGTGGGAATGCAAGTTGGTACAGCCACTTTGAAAAACAGTATGGAGATTCCTTAAGAAATTAAAAATAGAGCTAAGACTCTATTTTAGAGTCATATGACTCAGCAATTGCACTGCTGGATATTTACCCCAAAGATACAGATGGAGTGAAAACAAGAGCCGTCTATATCCCAATGTTCATAGCAGCAATGGCCAGTTGCCAAACTGTGGAGAGAGCCAAGATGCCCTTCAAAAGACGAATGGATAAAGAAGATACGGTCCATATATACTATAGAGTATTATGCCTCCATCAGAAATGATGAATACCCAACTTGTGTATCAACATGGGTGGGACTGGAGGAGATTATGCTGAGTGAAATAAGTCAAGCAGAGAGAGTCAATTATCATATGGTTTCACTTACTTGTGGAGCATAAGGAATAATATGGAGGACATTGGGAGATGGAGAGAAGTGAGTTGGGGAAATCGGACGAGGAGACGAACCATGAGAGACTGTGGACTCTGAGAAACAAACTGAGGGTTTTGGAGGGGAGGGAGTGGTGGTTGGGTGAGCCTGGTATTAAGGAGGATATTAAGGAAGGCACATATTGCATGGAGCACTGGGTTTGGTGCATAAACAATGAATTTTGGAACACTGAAAAAAAATTAAATTAAAAAGAAAGAAAGAAAGAAAGAAAGAAAGAAAGAAAGAAAGAAAGAAAGAAAGAAA